>NC_088651.1:6280195-6475195 GCF_964019385.1 Sycon ciliatum | reverse complement strand
ATTCTTACTAGCGTGCACCATATACCAGTGCGCGTTGGAAGGTCTCCAACGGGAAACGATGATGGCCCGATATCATATGGATGGGGTTCCGAACTACAGGAGAAGCTACTTTGACGATTCTGGTAACTTCAGAGTAGCTCCAAAAGAACATACGACCCCTCCCACAACATACACAATAGGCCAAACGCCTGGACTTTCTCACTGCCATATTCGTCACGTAGGCCTCCCCTTGGAAGATTGGAGAGAGAGAGAGAGAGAGAGAGAGAGAGAGAGAGAGAGAGAGAGACACAAAGGTATGTTGGAACTTTTGCTATTGAACCTTCCAACGGCCGACTCCCTGGAACCACAAAATCTGAATGGACTGCCAAATAATCCCAGCTACGGACCCAAAATACGTCAGTGACTGAGAAACACACGGACACTTCTAAAAGCCTAGTAAAAGGGCAAATCAATTATGCGCAATTCCTCTTAGGAACTCGGCTTTGGTTTGATTGGGGAAAGTCGTTACGAGGTCAATAGAGAGGTTCTACATAACGAATTTCGTCTCTACTGATGACGAAAAAGGTGACGAAATTTGAGACGCGAAAATTCAAACACCGGTAGGTTCTGCAGGACGAAACTCTGCTGCGCAATTTTCGCTGCTTTTTCAATGCTGCCTTTCTACTGTTTTTTTTTCTGACTTGTGTTTCCGGAGCGAAAGCACTTGTTTGAGTCGTGAAGTGATGTCCGTGGCGTAGATGTAGGAGATGTCAGTGGATATACATGTAGGAGATGATAACGAGGAGTTGTTGTGTTGTTTCCTACTACTGGAATACGATGACGGAGACCTCGAGCAGGATGAACTGGCGCTTGCACGACGGGAGTCTGCAGCGGATCCACACCATCATCTTCCATTACCATACGCCGTCCAAGAGCTTCCATCGTAAGCTGAAGCTACCACACTGAACTACGTGCCACGGAGATAGAAACTAAAATCGACTCAGATCAAAGCAAGACTGTACGTAGAAAGGGTATCCGGAGTGAAGCAAAAGGGCAACGAAAAATTTGTTCGCTGAACATTGGAGTTTCGCGCCCATTTCGGCGAATATTCGTCCTCTTTTTCGCTGCGCGCTCATGGTGACGAAAAAATGCAACGAAATTCGTTATGCAGAACCTCTCTAATATCTGTTGGTCGATTCTAACATAGCAATGTCGCCTCTTTGGTCCCAGATCCCCACCACCAGTCGTTCACTCTTTTCCAGCATGCTTGGTACAGCCTCGTCAGTCCTCCGCGCTTCGTTGCGGTTACAAAATCTGGCTGGCAAGGAAATTCGTCATCAGCGTCGTCTAACTCCTCCATTCTTCTTTGATGTATATTTCGCATCCCTACTTACATGTACATGTATATCTGGCAGAAAAAGATGATGGAAGCAGCAGGGTATAGCCCCATAAGCGCCAACTACAATAATACAATTTTACATCCAACAGCTAGATCAAAAAAGATAAAAAAAGATAGCCAAACTTTGCCTATACAATGCTCCAAAGTACGGACGGTATCCTGACGGTTCATCGAAAACGAGTTCGCAGAACGCTACCTCTCAAAATTCTCACCATCAGCCGTCACATAACCTTTTCACTACTCACAGTCGCAGATGAGGTGCTGCTCATGATCACCCCACTGTTCTTCTTCTTGCCTCCCTCAGAAGAACATGCGGTTGCATGAGCTTAGGCCTAAAGTGTACTCTTTTTTGCGCCTATTTTTGCACCCCATCGCCCAAGTCACGCAATCATTTTCATAATAACACTATCAGCCCGGATCATTCACTCGCGCTATGATCCAAGCTTGCAGCCTACTAGCACATCAATCATATCTTCTGAAAATTGTAGTTTAGTGCTGTCTGGTGATCGGTTAAAACCGTGAAACTGAGAGTTACAGCAGTAAACGCTCTTGATTCCTCTCAAGTGTGCGTAGTAGGCTCTGCACCGTATTAAGCACTGTCACGAGCAACCGAGTGTACATTGTACATGTATATACCAAGGCGTTTTTCATAGCCCAACTTTTTGCCCGTATAAGATGCTTGTAAAAAAACCCCAACAGGGATTCATTTACATGTGGGAAATGCTAACCGTAGTCTGACATTGCTCCACGAAATGTAACACGTACACAGGTACGTAGACGTACCAGTCGTAGAACACGCCACGACTGAGGAATCACCCCAATGTTGTCACAACACTGTGTTATACCACTAACAGTGTGGGTAGATACTAGATACCACACGCTTAGACTAGAGTCTACGCACATGTGCATGTACATGTACAGGTAGCTGTACTACTGCAATGGTCACGCGTGTAATACAAATATTCACGCGCGTAGAGCTAGCGCCTCAATAGGCAGACCACGCGTAAAGAGCCTGGATAGAGGGCACCAGTCAGAGTTTACACTAACTGCTTCCACGCATGATCATTCAGATAAGTCGATTTGTTTGCGTGGTAAACGTTCGGTCATTGGTGCGAGTCTTGGAGGATAAGAGAATCGTTCCATACATCTCTCTCAGACTCAAACGCATCATGTCTACACTTTTATCGTTCAATTAGAAAAGGAAACATTTGTAAACCATGCCTTACTTTAAATTCGCTATCCACACTCATCCGCTGGGTCCAGTGAGTTCTGCAGACAGTTCAGCATTCCATAGTCGTCCCAACTAACATATCACCACCGAGGAGGCTAAATGTACTGCAGCCTACCTGTACATCAACGCCCGATGTAGCGAACATGTCCACAAATGTGGATAACTGTTTTCTAACTTTACATTTAGCCTTAGTTCAACACCAAGAACCAGCAATGCTAAGTTGGTAAACGTAATGATGTTTGGAACGCGGTGTGGCCTGATACGTACTCGTTATAGCACTCAAACCATTGTGTGATTTTCACACAACAGTAACATTATGGGGTACAGTATATCCTTATGCCTATTCGTACGAAATCCGTATACATGTGCCGGTACATGTATCCGCATCGTACAACACAACTCACAGCACACAGGTTCGCCAAGGCTGGCCATGCCCTCGTGCCGTGGTACTGAGCACTTTTTTCAACGACTTACTACTAGTATCGAAAAACCTGTCTAAGACGACCACTCAAGAGACCTTCAAAATGTGGTCTCTGTCGTCAGGTGGTCGCTTTATCCAGAGCTAATTGACTGGAAATAGCATCCCTTGGTTCTGGTTGCGGTGGTCTTCTAGGACAGGTGGTCGCCTTATCCGAGTGGTCACCTTGACAGGTTTTACTGTAGCTGGTACATTCTCATGGTAGATATTTCCACTTGAGACATTTAGGGAGCACCATGCACTCCCATCCCAGTAAACTACCACGACAGTACTAGCACGGAGGAATGCACAGGTACTGTACTAATATCATACAGGTTCAGCTCGATATGCAGCTAACATTAGAACCGTCCTGAATGCGTGTACAGCTGCTGTACTACGCAACTCAATGAGTGCCACTGGTGCTACTGCCTAGTACTGTACTGGTGAATGCGATTTGAAGAACATGTACGAAAATGTTCTCTAGAGTCGTTCTGCATGTAGATGTACAAGTATGTACGTGTAGGTAATAGTCAAGGACCATCTAAGTGGCTGAAAGTGGCTGCACTTCGTGTCAGTCTTGTCTCACGTCTGGAAAGTACGGACCGCATCTCGGGGGTATTTTGGGACAATAAATAAGAAATGTCACATCAACTTATGTACAGCATCATGTACTAGTGGATGGTGTGACGTACCAAGATCTTGATGGCGTGACGCTTGACTTATGCCACTTCGTCGTGTGTAAGAGAAGCCGAAGTGCTACCCGAAATAGACCCAAAATGATAAGTTTCGACTTCCAACACGGAATTCTGGTTTCAACTCAGAAAAGAAGGTGAGCTGTCTGGTGCTGGCCTCAAACACCTGTCGCTTGCCAGTGGTGTGGTGGATTTGAACAATAGCAAGCAGTCATTTACTCGTGTTAGTACTGCTTGCATAGAAGCAGTTTCTTCTTTTTTTGTGCACCCATACAGAAAGCATGGATGTTGAATAAAGTACGCTAACCGGACGCCCTTGGTGCAGCGGGATCTGTCCTGATATGACAGGATTGTGCTTGATCCAGGGATCCACGTTCGACCCACAGCACGTTGGTGCGTGAAAAGGTGTCCGGTCAATGGAGAATTTCGCTTAGTAGTGTCCGGCAAACACAGGTTTTACGGTGCATGCATGTGATTGTAGAACTACCCAAAGCTGATTGTAAAAATACATCACTTGTATGGCTTGGTTCAGAGCGTGTCACGTGATCATACCTACATGTACATGTATGCAATTAAGACATTACTACTACTACTACTACTACTACTACTACTACTACTACTACTACTACTACTACTACTACTACTACTACTACTACTACTACTACTACTACTACTACTACTACTACTACTACTACTACTACTACTACTACTACTACTACTACTACTACTACTACTTTCCGATCATCACCATTCAAAAGGCCTACATTGTATCTGCCTTTTGGGCGCCCTCTTCCGAGCTGTTCGTTCGCAATGAACACATTCACTCATGCCTCTCCTCTCTTGACCTCGAATCGCTCTACACTTCGGTCTACGGGGCACCCTGAAACATTGACGTCAAGAGCCAGATCTCTGGCTCTTCCTCGTTGATTACAGACAATTCAAAGGTAGGGACAGTTCAACTTGGTTCCGTAAACCCGGATTAGTGAGACATTTGTGTAGCCCCCACACGTGCATGTACATGTACATGTATACTGCAGGGCAGGCACATGATTTTGCCGCTTCAGTTGAGTGTTTCAATTATTGTCGATGTTGTTTTTCTTTTGCTTTTTTTCTTAATTAATTAATAATTATTATAGTTTCACGCAATTGGATTTGTGAATAAACCCGTTCTCCAAGTGACATTTTTTGTAGCAGTAACAGAGAATACTAGTATTGTACGGGCAACAGAAGATAATAATGAGACTCGTAGGAAAAAAGGCCCAACCCTGCCCTGCCAGTTATTTGGACTTACGGGGGTCGCCATGGCAAATAATAATGGAAAAACCAAAATCAATCGTGCACGCAACACATCTAAAAAAGAAAAAAAGTGGAACAGAGGATTAGCAGAAGTGGCATTCAGCTGCGGCCAGCACAGCGGGAATGTCAGCCAAAGCTCGGTTAGAATTCGGTTGAGCGGCGCGGTGTCCACGGAGGCTAGCATTTGGTGAGCGGACAAGAGAGAAAGAGACCCTTGACCTGATCCAGGCCAGTACGGTGGAATATAGCTCTTTCTCTTGTCCGAAAGCATACAGGCAAATCTGTTGTAGAGCGCAGTTGCCGCTTTCCCGAATCCTCCAGATGCACTCAAGACTACAGGCACCAATGACGCGAGCTCAATTTCACGGATTCGCTCCTCATACGAGCGCCTCTCTCTCTGGACTGACAGGAAGGCCGGGATGATGAGCCCCAAACCTCCGTCTCTGCAGGGTAGAGCTAGGATAGACCTTTCAAGATCACCTGGAGGAGGTCGGTGGGTAGGGAATGAGCTTCGCGCGGATCGTGTCCTCCAACAGAGCTAGCAAGTGCGCGGTGTCGGGCATGGTGCGGGCTATGAAGGCCCCTGTGTGCCTCAGCCCCTGTCCAAATGCCGAAAATGCTGCTTGAGGCTGGGTGACAGCATACTGGGCTCTGCGCACCACTCCTGGACTTTCGATCCAACAAAACCCTCACAGCACTGTGGTGTGCCCAGAACTGCGCCCAGATGACGACAGCCGTCAACCCGGACGTCCACGTTGGTGTCACCAAAAAGCTCGGCTGCTAGGTCAGCATGATCTGGTTTTGTAAGAAGAATGGACTTCTTGGCGTTGATCAAGTACTGTAAAACCCGAAAGTCTAACGACCAAAATGTTTAACGTTTTTGTAATTTTGGCATGATAACGTGCAGAAAATTTAACGATGGCTACCTGGCCACCAAGAATATGCATCGATGTATGCGTATTTTCACACACTGGGTTCGGGATAACGTTTCTTCAAATAGCGAATACAAATTGGTCGTTAAAACGTTAGACTTTGGTACTCGTTTGACTTTCCGATTTTACAGTAGCCGAAAGCTGGCCCCTCTTCCTCCAGGATAGACCACCACATGCGCAGCATCCGCAGCTTGCCACCCGCTGTTGAGTTGTCTGCGAACCAGGATTGAAGGGCACCGCTGGACTTGGCTCTTTCTATGAGGGGTACCGTTCGAAGTGCATACATGGCCATGGCGAGAGGATCGCCTTCGATGGCACCTTCGCAAGACAGCAGTGTTTCGCCTCCGACGACAGTGACATGTTTCTCGTTGCTAAAAGACTAGTAATAGTTGTAGTAGATTAAAAAAATTTGAAACTGTCCAACTCCCCACACTGTGCTTTTGGCCCATATGTAGATGGCTGTCCCTCTCCCTGGCTGTCGTGGAGGCTATGGTGACACTCTGAGCCTTGTCCCGTGGTTGTCACTTGAGCATATTTTCACAAGTCATGATACATGTATTTACTCTCCTAGTCCTTCAATTCTCTCTCATCACGTTATTTTCAATGTTTTTCGGAAGAGTAAACATGAAAACAAACCAAGACTAATGACATTATGTGCACAATGACACACGTAAGCGCTCAACCAACATGACTCTTGTACATGGAGGTTCGCAGTTGGCATGTATATGTGGATGTACTGGAACAAACAACCTGGATATGCTGCTAGGAAATTCTCAGAACATCTAGCTCCGCCTCTCAATCTTAGTACGTCTGCAATGTACTTGTAGAAGCACCTCTAGGACTGGACAACACCGCGGGTCAAGAGGATATTGCGGATGTGAATTGTTCACTCCTAACAGGAGGGAAACCAACCACGCCACGCTTTCCAAAATGAGAGCAATACGCACAATGGCACGATGTTCCCATTCCAAACTGGCCGGCAACAGCACAGCGCTTCTGCACGTCTAGTAAATCATATCATAAACTGCATCTGGTTGCCGTTCGCCTCATTGCCTTTCTTGTAGCCCCGCTGGTCTGTCAGTATATGTCTCTCTATAATCCCGTCCAGCAAAGATGGTGTTCTCTTTCGTTCTCCTGTGCAGTCTGCTGGCTACTGGACTATCCATGCCATTGCAGGGATCTAGCAATCCGCCGCACGATGCCTTGCACGAGGCAATGGACGACCTCCAGAGTCGCCTAGCCGCTTCGTCACTGGTCGGTGACGGTCCAAACTCCTCACCAGACGACGTAGACATAAGGGAACTAGTCCGCCAAGAAACCTTCGAAACACTGACACAGCTTGGATTCGACGCGAATGCGCTGCACCCGTCACAGCCTCAGGAACCAAGCCACGTGGAAGAGAGTCCTAGCCTGAGGAAATCATTGGAGACATTCTAGGCGATATCTTCAGTGAACCAATAGTGAACGACATGATGGATCCAGATCACCTGCCGGCATATCAGCATCCAGAAGATATGGACATGCACATCGGAGACGCAGCGTCCGATCCAAATTCTATGTACGGTGACGATATCGTATATCAGGGTGACAGCTGGGAAGACCTACCTATGGACGTAGAACAAGGTATCAGAAACCGCTTGATGCCAGAAGAGCCAACGGCACTGCCACAAGACCCGCATCCAGAGGACCTGCCACAACAATCTCAGGCAGAGGACCTTCCCCAAGAACCGCAGGCAGAATCGGCTAACCTCGTGGAGGGAGATGCCTCTAGCGACATAGTCCAGAGCTCCGGCGCTGACGACGTGGCGGCGTCTATCCGCGAGGCACTGAATGATCGCCTATCTTTGGTGCAAGGCCAGGAAGAGCAGAGTTAAGTGCTAAAGCAGGTCATGATGAACGTCCTTCAGCATCTTGATGCTCTACAGGACAAGGCGAGTGAGTAAAATCATTTCCCAACAATCTTGCGATGACATGGTGTAATCATTTTTGGTCTAGCTTGAGAGTATGCGGACAAGGCGCACGTTGACTTCACAGGATTTCATTTAGTCACATTTTAAATAAGCTCGGTATTTCTCGTTGCGGCTGGTGGTGATGTTCAATGTGTATGGTACATAAATTGGCAGGCACAATCTTCTGCGCTATCTCTGCGAAGAAGTACATTGATGTTCTGCTTGATTGCCTCAATTTACCATTATACCCATCACCTACTCTACAGCAGCCATGCCGAAAGTCCGTAAGGTCCGCGGCAAGAAGGTTGCCGAGGCCCCCTTCAAGGCCAAGGGTGGTGCCAAGAAAACTGTAAATCCTCTCGTTGAGAAGCGCCCCAAGAACTTTAGCATTGGTGGCGATGTTCATCCCAAGAGAGACTTGTCACGCTTTGTAAAATGGCCCAAGTACATCCGCATGCAGCGGCAGAAGAAGACGCTTTGCCAGCGTCTGAAGGTCCCTCCTGCAGTGGCCCAGTTCACTAACACCGTGGACTGCAACCTTGCTAAGCAAATTTTCAAGCTTGCAACAAAGTACAGCCCTGAGACCAAGCTGCAGAAGAAGGTTCGCCTTCAGGAGGAGGCCAAGAAGAAGACCGAGGGCAAGGATGCTGCTCCTGGCAAGAAGCCAGTCGTGTTGAAGTATGGCATCAACCATATCACGCACTTGATTGAGCAGAAGAAGGCTCAGCTCGTGGTCATTGCCCACGATGTTGACCCCATTGAGATCGTCGTTTGGCTGCCCGCTCTCTGCCGCAAGATAGGCATCCCATACGTCATCATCAAGGGCAAGGCCAGACTCGGCAAGCTTGTTCACAAGAAGACCGCTACCGCTGTTGCCTTCACCGGTGTCAAGACCGAGGACCGATCGGCTCTCAACAACATTGTCGAGGCCTCCAAGACCAACTACCTTGACCGCTTCGACCAGATCCGCAAGCACTGGGGTGGTGGTGTCATGGGAGCCAAGACCAATGCTGCCATGGCTAAGCTTGAGAAAGCCAAGAGAAAGACCCTCCAACAATAAACTCTTGTCACACTCTTCCTTTCATTGTCTTGCTTTTGCCGTCCCCAAATCCGCCCACATTTTCTCAAATAGTTACTTATTCAATAATGCTTTGCTTGTGACTTTTTCTTTTTCAGTTGCCGTTGTATATGCGTTTCTACCCTGTGTTCTTAGTGTTTGTTAGTTCTGTACGCGATCCCTATGTAATGGACGTGGCGAAAGCTGGGCAGAACAAATGGATGCAGCCCTTTACCTTACTAATAATCCCACAAGGCGTATTGTACTGACGGGTGCCATTGTGCAGTCAAGATTGGACAGAGGGGATCCAGTTACAAAGGTTTATTAGACTTCTTAATGATTTGGTATCACCCAATAACGTCAAGGATCAAACCGGATAAAGGAAAATATGATCTAGGGAATGAGCGGCTGGCATGGATCGAGGACGTAGGACTGGTGTACGTAGGTAAATAGGAGATTGTTTGCGTCTGTGTAACCTACCGGTACTACTTCCATGTACAGTGAAACCTGTCTAAGGCGACCCCTCAAGGGACGAGAAAAAGTGGTCGCCGCGGCCAGGTGGTTTTCTTATCCAGGTTCAGTGGGTCACGTGACCATATCCACATGTGATACATCATTTTGATCAGTGCATCACAGTGCACACACCTATGCTACTCTAGCTCGAATCATGTGCCTGGGGTCCTCTCGGCCTCAGGCCTGTCAAATGTCGTGCATGCACCATGTGCATCTACACAACTCCTGCACTGATGTGTAGATTTACCATGCCTGGTGCACCAGGCAATGCGTACTAGCATTGTGCAACGCGGTCGTCGGTCGTGTTGAGCGAGTGGTCGCTTTATCCGAGGTGTTTTGAATGTAAATGCGTCCGTGACAAGGAAAAGTGGTCGCCATGGTCGAGTGGTCGCCATATCCGAGTGGTCACCATTACAGGTTTTACTGTACGTCAAAGGGTCAACACGATACAGTTTGGACACGATATTGATCTTCCGTGTTGTGCAAAACGCATTGTATCGCAACTCAGGCGAAAATCGTGTGCTCTGGGTACATGGGTGTGGATCCACATTAGATAGGAGATCAGATTGGTACTAGTTTGAGAGAGCAAGCATGCATGTATACTGCATGTACAGTCATGTGCATACTCAGACACAGGTGTTTTGCATGCTTGTGCAGTATTACCCGTGAAACACAGTAATGGACTCGGATGGAGAGCCAAGGATGACTTTATAATAAATAAAAAGGACCAAGAAACTGCAAGTTACGCTATGATGTCCGCTAACTCCGGCTCCCTACTCGCCTGGATAACTAGCTACCTCTTGGACCGAAATCAGTGCGTCACAGTAAATGGAACCTTATCTGACCCCGAGTCTGTGACATCCGGAGTGCCCCAGGGCTCCATTTTAGGTCCCCTGCTCTTCCTCACATACGTTAATGACCTCCCCTATTCAATTCCCAATATTTCTTTGTTTGCAGATGATACCACTGTCCTTGCTTCCTCCCCATCTCACGCCACCCTGTACCCCAAAGTTCAGACCTGTATCAACGACATTGTTCACTGGATGAGCACTTGGTACCTTAAGCCAAATGTGACCAAAACCGAGCTCCTCCTGTTTCCCCCTCCCACAGATCCAGTGGCCATCTTCCACTTTCCCGATGATCCCGGTCACCCTATCTCTGTAGCGCCCCACCATAAACACCTTGGCATTGTCATAGATTCCGCCCTCTCCTGGTCTCACCATGCTGATCATGTGTCGTCCAAAGTATGCCGATCTGTCGGCATAATGTCAAGTCACTTGTCCCATTTGCCCAAAAATTGCCGGATTAATTTTTATAAATCATACATTCTTCCCCTCTTCACGTACGGCTTCCCTGCCTGGTCCACCATTAACAAAACCCACATAGGTAAATTAGAAGTTCTCCATCGCCGTATACTGCGAATCATATTCCGTACTGATCGTTATACCTCAAATCTAGACTTGTATGCTGCTGCATCCACTACCACTCTGCAACATTACCTTGATGCTTCCAAGTGCACCCTGGCGCATTCAATTTTCCTTGACCAGCACCCTGCTCATTTACAGTCCCTTAATTGGTTCAATTCAGGTGGCACCACCCGAAGCTGCGTTCGTCTCCCCCTAGCTAGGTCTACCCTATTCGTAAATTCCCCTTTCTTTTCCTCCTATTCCACGTGGCTCCAACTGCCTCCCAGTGTTAGACAAGCTCCAGATGTGCCCAAATTCCGTACCCTCGTCAGACAGCACTTCAGTATCTCCCAGTAAACAAAGTCACAGTCACCACTTCCGCTGCATAGCTCGCTGAGCATCCCATTGCTTTGTAAGTTGCTAATCCCTTCCCACTTTGTGTACGTGCTCTTAATTTTCTTTTTTTCTCTTCTTCCGTGGTTGGTCTCACCCTCTCCTCAACTCAATTGGCTGTCTTGACATGCCACGAGGTGCAGAAATAAATAAATAAATAAATAACATCACGAGTTACTAAGCAATCAGCTCATGCGACACTGACCGAAGATATTGACGTTCTACAACTAACTGGCTAACACTAACAGCTCTAGCACATCTTGGATGCGCACTCCAACAGCCTTCCAACTTCCACGGTTCTAAGTTAAGGAAATAACATAAGGAGCGGAAGATGAGCGCAACCACGATAAGCACGAGCTGAAAGTCTCAGCTTTGAAGGACGTTGGCGGAAGTTCATGCATGTCGATGACGATACTGGCAAGACCACTGGACAATACGGTTAAACCACGATTCACGGATGCAAAGCAACATTCCACACAACTTGTGTGGCTCAAAGATGCGAAGAATAGTGAAAGGGGAAGCTATGCGAACAGTAATCATGAAAAACCGAATGTCTCAGTAAAACAGTACTGTACTTCGACTGTGACAATTTACATGTAGATGGACAATAAGCGGCGGTAGCATGCAGCAGTTTCACACGACGATGGCTTGCAAGAATGGACTCGGATGGAGAGCCAAGCATAAATTTATAGTAAACGAAAGGACCAAGGAACTGCAAGTTACGCTATAATGTCCACTCACACCACCAGTTACTAAACAATCAGCTCATGCATTAACATTGCACGACACTGACCGCCGGTAATGACGTATCAATTAGAACCTTCCTAGTTTGAAGACTTTTAGAGTGCGCATCCAAGATGTGCTAGAGCTGTTAGCCGGTTAGTTGTAGGACGTCAGTACCGTCAGTCAGTGCCGTGGAATGCTATCGCTTGAGCTGATTGTTTAGTAACTTGTGGTGTTAGTGGACATTATAGCGTAACTTGCAATTTCTTTGTCCTTTTTTCTTTACTATAAATTTATTCTTGGCTCTCCATCCAAGCCCATTCTTTCACACCTGATGAGCCGTCCTCATCTATACGGCGAAACCATCGTCGTGTGAAACTACTGCTTGTCACCGCTGCTTATTGTCCATCTAAATTGGCATAGTCCCAGTACAGTGCTGTTTTACTGAGGCGTTCGGTTTTGCATGTTTCTTGTTCGAATTCCTTTCCCTTTTAATCGTATTCGCATTTTTGCGCCACACAAGTTGTGTTGAATGTTGTTTTGCGTCCTTGAATCGTGGTTTGACCGTATTGTCCAGTGGTCTTGCCAGTATCGTCACCGACATGCATGAGCATGCGCCAAAGTCCTTCACAGCTAAGACTTTCAGCTCGTGCTTGTCTTGGTTGCGCTCATCTTCTCCTCCTCATGTTATTTCTATAACTTAGAACCTTCAAAGCTGGAAGGCTGTTGGAGTGCGCATCCAAGATGTGTAAGAGCTGTGAGCCAGTTAATTGTAGAACATCAGTACCGGCGGTCAGTGTCGTGCAATGTTATCGCATGAGCTGATTGTTTAGTAACTGGTGGTGTTAGTGGACATTATAGCGTAACTTGTAGTTTCTTGGTCTTTTCTTTTACTATGAATTTCTTCTTGGCTCTCCATCCAAGTCCATTTCTGTGTTCCACGGGTAATACTGCACAAGCCCTATAAAAGCTGCCATGCTTTACTCATTTATTCAGAGCAGAACAGAGTAGAACAGAAGAGAACAGAACAGAGTCCCTCCTGGCAGATTGAGCCGGAGCAGTTGTATTCCTTTCAGAGTCCCTCCAGGCAGATTGAGCCGGAGCAGTTGTATACATAACTTCAGGCAGATTGAAACGAATAACAAAATATTAGTCAGTCTTCTTGTGTGTGCCTCCTGACACCACTCGGCTACCTATTACACCAGTACATGCATCCCCATCGTACAACACAACACAGGTTCGTCATACAGGTTCAGCTCGATAGGCAGCTAACATTAGAACCAACCTGAATGTGTGTACAGGTGTCCTGCGCAACTCTATGACTAGTATGAGTGCTACCAGTGCTATTGGTGAATGCGATGTGAATAACATGTGCGGAAATGCACTCTAGAGTCGTTCTGAATGTAGATGTAGACGTAGGTGTACACTTATGTACGCGTAGGTATTAGTCAAGGACCATCTAAGTGCCTGAAAGTGGCTGCACTTCGCGTCAGCCTTGCCTCAAGTCTTGAAAGTACGGACCACATCTCGGGGGTATTTAGGGACAATATAAGAAAAGTCACCGCCACTTATGTACAGCATCATGTACTAGTGGATGGTGTGACGTACCAAGATCTTGATTGCGTGACGATTGACTTATGTCACTTCGTCGTGTGTAAGAGAAGCCGAAGTGCTACCCGAAATAGACCCAAAATGATAAGTTTCGACTTCCAACACGGATTTCTGGTTTCAACTCAGAAAAGAAGGTGAGCTGTCTGGTGCTGGCCTCAAACACCTGTCGCTTGCCAGTTGTGTGGTGGATTTGAACAATAGCAAGCAGTCATTTACTCGTGTTAGTACTGCTTGCATAGAAGCAGTTCCTTCCTTTTTTGTGCACCCATACAGAAATCATGGATGTTGAATAAAGTACGCTAACCGGACGCCCTTGGTGCAGCGGGATCTGTCCTGATATGACAGGATTGTGCTTGATCCAGGGATCCACGTTCGACCCACAGCACGTTGGTGCGTGAAAAGGTGTCCGGTCAATGGAGAATTCCGCTTAGTAGTGTCCGGCAAACACAGGTTTTACGGTGCATGCATGTGATTGTAGAACTACCCAAAGCTGATTGTAAAACTACATCACTTGTATGGCTTCGTTCAGAGCGTGTCACGTGATCATACCTACATGTACATGTATGCAATTAAGACATTACTTCTACTACTACTACTACTAGTACTTTCCGATCATCGCCATTCAAAAGGCCTACATTGTATCTGCCTTTTGGGCGCCCTCTTCCGAGCTGTTCGTTCGCAATGAACACATTCACTCATGCCTCTCCTCTCTTGACCTCGAATCGCTCTACACTTCGGTCTACGGGGCACCCTGAAACATTGACGTCAAGAGCCAGATCTCTGGCTCTTCCTCGTTGATTACAGACAATTCAAAGGTAGGGACAGTTCAACTTGGTTCCGTAAACCCGGATTAGTGAGACATTTGTGTAGCCCCCACACGTGCATGTACATGTACATGTATACTGCAGGGCAGGCACATGATTTTGCCGCTTCAGTTGAGTGTTTCAATTATTGTCGATGTTGTTTTTCTTTTGCGTTGTTTCTTAATTAATAATTATTATAGTTTCACGCAATTGGATTTGTGAATAAACCCGTTCTCCAAGTGACATTTTTTTGTAGCAGTAACAGAGAATACTAGTATTGTACGGGCAAAAGAAGATAATAATGAGACTCGTAGGAAAAAAGGCCCAACCCTGCCCTGCCAGTTATTTGGACTTACGGGGGTCGCCATGGCAAATAATAATGGAAAAACCAAAATCAATCGTGCACGCAACACATCTAAAAGAAGAAGAAAAGTGGAACAGAGGATTAGGAGAGGTGGCATTCAGCTGCGGCCAGCACAGCGGGAATGTCAGCCAAAGCTCGGTTAGATTTCGGTTGACCGGCGCGGTGTCCACGGAGGCTAGCATTTGGTGAGCGGACAAGAGAGAAAGAGACCCTTGACCTGATCCAGGCCAGTACGGTGGAATAGGGCTCTTTTCTCTTGTCCGAAAGCATACAGGCAACTCTGTTGTAGAGCTCAGAGGGCGCTTTTCCGAATCCTCCAGATGCACTCAAGACTACCGGCACAAATGACGCGAGCTCAATTTCACGGATTCGCTCCTCATACGAGCGCCTCTCTCTCTCTGGACTGACAGGAAGGCCGGGATGATGAGCCCCAGACATCCGTCTCTGCAGGGTAGAGCTAGGATAGACCTTTCGAGATCACCTAGAGGAGGTCGGTGGGTAGGGAATGAGCTTCGCGCGGATCATGTCCTCCAACAGAGCTAGCAAGTGCGCGGTGTCGGGCACGGTGCGGGCTATGAAGGCCCCTTTGTGCCTCAGCCCGTGTCCAAATGCCGAAAATGCTGCTTGAGGCTGGGTGACAGCATACTGGGCTCTGCGCACCACTCCTGGACTTTCGATCCAACAAAACCCTCACAGTACTGTGGTGTGCCCAGAACTGCGCCCAGATGACGACAGCCGTCAACCCGGATGTCCACGTTGGTGTCACCAAAAAGCTCGGCTGCTAGGTCAGCATGATCTGGTTTTGTAAGAAGAATGGACTTCTTGGCGTTGATCAAGTACTGTAAAACCCGAAAGTCTAACGACCAAAATGTTTAACGTTTTTGTAATTTTGGCATGATAACGTGCAGAAAATTTAACGATGGCTACCTGGCCACCAAGAATATGCATCGATGTATGCGTATTTTCACACACTGGGTTCGGGATAACGCTTCTTCAAATAGCGAATAAAAATTGGTCGTTAAAACGTTAGGCTTTGGTACTCGTTTGACTTTCCGGTTTTACAGTAGCCGAAAGCTGGCCCCTCTTCCTCCAGGATAGACCACCACATGCGCAGCATCCGCAGCTTGCCACCCGCCGTTGAGTCGTCTGCGAACCAGGCTTGAAGGGCACCGCTGGACTTGGCTCTTTCTATGAGGGGTACCGTTAGAAGTGCATACAAGGCCATGGCGAGAGGATCGCCTTCGGTGGTACCTTCGCAAGACAGCAGTGTTTCGCCTCCGACGACAGTGACATGTTTCTCGTTGCTAAAACACTAGTAATAGTTGTAGTAGATTTAAAAAAATTGTAACTGTCCAACTCCCCACACTGTGCTTTTGGCCCATATGTAGATAGCTGTCCCTCCCTGGCTGTCGTGGAGGCTGTGGTGACCCTCTGAGCCTTATCCCGTGGTTGTCACTTGAGCATATTTTCACAAGTCATGATACATGTATATTTACTCTCCGTGTCCTTCAATTCTCTCTCATCACGTTATTTTCAATGTTTTTCGGAAGGGTAAACATGAAAACAACCCAAGACTAATCACATTATAATTATGCTCAACGACACACGTAAGCGCTCCACCAACATGACTCTTGTAAATGGAGGTTCGCAGTTGGCATGTATATGTGGATGTACTGGAACAAGCACCCTGGATATGCTGCTAGAAAATTCTCAGGACATCTAGCTCCACCTCTCAATCTTAGTACGTCTGCAATGCACTTGTAGAAGCACCTCTAGGACTGGACTACACAGCGGGTCAAGAGGATATTGCGGATGTGAATTGTTCACACCCAACAGGAGGGAAACCCACCGCGTCACGATTTCCAAAGGAGAGCAATGCTTATCCAGGCACGATGTTCATTTTCCACACTGGCCGGCAACAGCACAGCGCTTTTGCACGTCAAGTAAATCATATCATAAACTGCATCTGGTTTGCCGTTCACTTCATTGCCTTTCTTGTAGCAACGCTGATCTGTTAGTATATTTTTCTCTCTAAACCCGTCCAGCAAAGATGGTGTTCTCTTTTGTTCTCCTGTGTAGTCTGCTGGCTACTGGACTATCCATGCCATTGCAGGGATCCCCGCCGCACGATGCCTTGCACGAGGCAATGGACGACCTCCACAGTCGCCTAGCCGCTTCGTCACTGGTCGGTAACGGTCCAAACTCCTCACCAGACGACGTAGACATAAGGGAACTAGTCCGCCAAGAAACCTTCGAAACACTGACACAGCTTGGATTCGACGCGAATGCGCTGCACCCGTCACAGCCTGAGGAACCAAGCCATGTAGAAGAGAGTCAGCCTGACGAAATAGTTGGAGACATTCTAGGTGATATCTTCAGTGAACCTATAGTGAATGAGATGATGGATCCAGATCACCTGCCGGCATATCAGCATCCAGAAGATATGGACATGCACATGGGAGACGCAGCGTCTGATCCAAATTCCATGGACGGTGACGATATCGTACATCAGGGCGACAGCTGGGAAGACCTACCTATGGACGTACAACAAGCTATCAGTAACGGCTTGATGCCGGAAGAGCCATCGGCACTGCCACAAGACCCGCATCAAGAGGACCTGCCACAAGACCCGCATCTAGAGGACCTGCCACAACAATCTCAGGCAGAGGACCTTCCCCAAGAACCGCAGGCAGAATCGGCTAACCTCGTCGAGGAAGACGCCTCTAGCGACATAGTCCAGAGCTCCGGCGCTGACGACGTGGCGGCGTCTATCCGCGAGGCACTGAATGATCGCCTATCGCAGGTGCAAGGCCAGGAAGAGCAGAGTGAAGTGCTAAAGCAGGTCATGATGAACGTCCTTCAGCATCTTGATGCTCTGCAGGACAAGGCGAGTGAGTAAAATCATTTCCCAACAATCTTGCGATGACATGGTGTAATCATTTTTGGTCTAGCTTGAGAGTATGCGGACTAGGCGCACGTTGACTTCGCAGGATTTCATTTAGTCACATTTTAAATAAGCTCGGTATTTCTCGTTGCGGCTGGTGGTGATGTTCAATGTGTACGGTACATAAATTGGCAGGCACAATCTTCTGCGCTATCTCTGCGAAGAAGTACAATGATATTCTGCTTGAATGCCTCAATTTACCATTATACCCATCACCTACTCTTGTCACACTCTTCCTTTCATTTGCTTGCTTTTGCCGTCCCCAAATCCGCCCACATTTTCTCAAATAGTTACTTATTCAAAAATGCTTTGCTTGTGACTTTCTTCTTTTTCAGTTGCCGTTGTATATGCGTTTCTACCCTGTGTTCTTAGTGTTTGTTAGTTCTGTACGCGATCCCTATGTAATGGACGTGGCGAAATCTGGGCAGAACAAACGGATGCAGCCCTTTACCTTACTAATATTTTTCTAAAATCCAACAAGGCGTATTGTTCTGACGGGTGCCATTGTGCAGCCAAGATGGGACAGAGGGGATCCAGTTACAAAGGTTTATTAGACTTCTAAACGATTTGGTAATACCCAATAAGATCAAGGGTCAAACCGGATAAAGGAAAATATGATCTAGGGAATGACCGGCTGGCATGAATCGGGGACGTAGGACTGGTATACGTAGGTAAATAGGAGATTGTTTGCGTCTGTGTAACCTACTACTTCCATGTACGTAAAAGGGTCCACACGATACAGTTTGGACACTATATTGATCTACCGTGTTGTGCAAAACGCATTGTATCGCAACTCAGGCGAAAATCGTGTGCTCTGGGTACATGGGTGTGGATCCACTTTAGGTAGGAGATCAGATTGATACTAGTTTGAGAGAGCACGCATGCATGCATACTGCGTGTACATGTGCATGTTCAGACACAGGTGTTTTACATGCTTGTGCAGTATTACCCGTGAAACACAGTAATGGACTCGGATGGAGAGCCAAGGATAACTTTATAGTAAAGAAAAAGGACCAAGAAACTGCAAGTTACGCTATGATGTCCGCTAACATCACGAGTTACTAAGCAATCAGCTCATGCGACACTGACCGAACGTATTGACGTTCTACAACAATAAGCGGCGGTAGCATGCAGCAGTTTCACACGACGATGGCTTGCAAGAATGGACGGTGGATGGAGAGCCAAGCATAAATTTATAGTTTTTTCTTTTCTTTTTTTCTACACAATCCACATATCTCCAGACACTGGGGTGAATGATGGAGTGTGGTGGTGGGGCCCATTAAGCTCCGCCGACCAGAGGTCTCGGCTTCATAGCTCCATGGACGCACCAAAGGGATATTGGGTAGGGAGGATTAAATTGAAAAAGAAAACAGAAGAAAGAAAATGGAAAGATTGTATTGCTCAGTGAGCAAAAGAATAAGTTGAGTATTGATGTGAACGCTGTTGGACTTTTGAATTCAAGAGGAGACTGTCTGTGAGGAGAGATTACATGTATGTCCAAGCAGGGTAGGGCACTGTACCCTCTTACTCGCGTATGCTATGAGTGGCCCCGTGCCAGTTCGTTCTGAGGAGATGGTGATAAGCTGCTGTCTTGAACTTTTGGATGTTCTTTGGGTGAAATGGGTTGGGAATGATAGAGGTAGGCAGCTGGTTCCAAATTGGAATGACGGAGTGGGGAAAGGCTCGGCTCACATTGTTCCGGGAATTGGCAGGTAGTAAACGAAAGGACCATGAAACTTCAAGTTACGCTATAATGTCCACTAACACCACCAGTTACTAAACAATCAGCTCATGCATTAACATTGCACGACACTGACCGCCGGTAATGACGTATCAATTAGAACCTTCCTAGTTCGAATGCTTTTAGGGTGCGCATCCAAGATGTGCTAGAGCTGTTAGCCGGTTAGTTGTAGAGCGTCAGTACCGTCGGTCAGTGTCGTGCAGTGTCGTGCAAAGCTGTCGCATGAGCTAATTGTTTAGTAACTTGTGGTGTTAGTGGACATTATAGCGTAACTTGCAGTTTCTTGGTCCTTTTTTCTTTACTATGAATTATTCTTGGCTCTCCATCCAAGCCCATTCTTGCACACCTGATGAGCCGTCCTCATCTATACGGTGAAACCATCGTCGTGTGAAACTGCTGCTTATTGTCCATCTAAATTGGCATGGTCCAAGTACAGTGCTGTTTTACTGAGGCGTTCGGTTTTGCATGTTTCTTGTTCGAATTCCTTTCTCTTCCACTATTCTTCGCATCTTTGAGCCACACAAGTTGTGTTGAATGTTGTTTTGCGTCCTTGAATCGTGGTTTGACCGTATTGTCCAGTGGTCTTGCCAATTTCGTCATCGACATGCATGAGCATGCGCCAACGTCCTTCACAGCTAAGACTTTCAGCTCGTGCTTGTCTTGGCTGCGCTCATCTTCCCCTCCTCATGTTATTTCTATAACTTAGAACCTTCAAAGCTGGAAGGCGGTTGGAGTGCGCATCCAAGATGTGTTAGACCTGTGAGCCAGTTAATTGTAGAACATCAGTACCGTCGGTCAGTGTCGTGCAATGTTATCGCATGAGCTAAATGTAATTGGTTAGGAACTGGTGGTGTTAGTGGACATTATAGCGTAATTGTAGTTTCTTGGTCTTTTCTTTTATTATAAATTTCTCCTTGGCTCTCCATCCGAGTCCATTACTGTGTTTCACGGGTAATACTGCACAAGCATGCAAAACACCTGTGTCTGAACATGTCACATGACTGTACATGCAATATGCATGCATGCTTGCTCTCTCAAACTAGTACCAATCTGATCTCCTATCTAAGGTGGATCTACACGCAGAGCACACGATTTTCGCCTGAGTTGCGATACAATGCGTTTTGCACAACACGATAGACCAATATAGTGTCCAAACTGTATCGTGTGGACCCTTGTACATACCTGGAAGAAGTAGGTTACACAGACGTAAACAATCTCCTACTTCATGAGTATACCTACGTCCCCAATCCATGCCAGCCGCTCATTCCCTAGATTATATTCTCCTTTTTCCGGTTGGACCCTTGATATTCTCAACACACTTGGGTAATACCAAATCGCTTAGAAGTCTAATAAACCTTTGTCACTGGATTCTCTCTGTCCCATCTTGACTGCACAATGACACATGTCACCACAATACGCCATGTTGAATTTTAGAAAAAATATAAGTAAGGTAAAGAAGGGCTGCATCCATTTGTTCTGCCCAGCTTTCGCCACGTCCATCACAAAGGGATCGCGTATAGAACTAGCAAACACTAAAAACATAGCGTAGAAACGGACGATAAAACGGGAAGCATTTTTGAATTAATTGTGAAAATATTGGCCGATTTGGGGACGGCAAAGCAAGCCAATGAAAGGAAGATTGCGACAAGAGTAGGTGATGGGTAAATGGTAAATAGAGGCATTACAGCAGAATATTCAAATACTCCTTCGCAGGGATAGCGCAGAACGTTGTGCTTGCCAATCTACATGTATGTCCTATACACATTGAACATCACCACCAGCCGCAACGAGAAATACCGAGCTTACTTAAAATGGGACTAAATGAAATCCTGCGAAGCCAACTTGGGCCTAGTCCGCAATCGCTCAAACTAGACACATAATTATTACACCATGTCATCGCAAGTTTGTTGGGAAGTGATTTTACTTACCCGCGTTGTCCTGTAGAGCATCAAGATGCTGAAGGACGTTCATCATGACCTGCTTTAGCACTTCACTCTGCTCTTCCTGGCCTTGCACATGCGATAGGCGATCATTTAGTACATTGCGGATAGACGCCACCACGTCGTTGGCACCGGAGCTCTGGACACTGTCGCGAGAGGCGTGTTCCTCGACGAGGTTAGCCGATTCTGGCTGCATGTCTTGGGTACGGTCCTCTGGATGCGGGTCTTGTGGCAGGTGTTCTTGATGTGGGTCTTGTGGCAGTGCCGTTGGCTCTTCTGGCATCAAGCGGTTACTGATAGCTTGTTGTACGTCCATAGGTAGGTCTTCCCAGCTGTCGCCCTGATGTACGATATCGTCACCGTACATGGAATTTGGATCGGACGCTGCGTCTCCGATGTGCATGTCCATATCTTCTGGATGCTGATATGCCGGCAGGTGATCTGGATCCATCATCTCATTCACTATAGGTTCACTGAAGATATCACCTAGAATGTCTCCAACTATTTCCTCAGGCTGACTCTCTTCTACATGGCTTGGTTCCTCAGGCTGTGACGGGTGCAGCGCATTCGCGTCGAATCCAAGCTGTGTCAGTGTTTCGAAGGTTTCTTGGCGGACTAGTTCCCTTATGTCTATGTCTTCTGGTGAGGAGTTTGGACCGTTCCCGACCAGTGACGAAGCGGCTAGGCGACTGTGGAGGTCGTCCATTGCCTCGTGCAAGGCATCGTGCGGCGGATTGCTAGATCCCTGCAATGGCATGGATAGTCCAGTAGCCAGCAGACTACACAGGAGAACGAATGAGAACACCATCTTTGCTGGACGGGTTTAGAGAGAGAAATATACTAACAGACCAGCGGGGCTACAAGAAAGGCAATGAGGCAAACTACAGCCAGATGCAGTTTATGATTATGATTTACTAAACGTGCAGAAGCGCTGTGCTGTTGCCGACCAGTTTGGAATGGGAACCTCGTGCCATTGTACGTATTGCTCTCCTTTGGAAATCATGACGTGTTTGGTTTCCCTCCTGTTGGGATTGAACAATTCACATCCGAAATATCCTCTTGACCCGCTGTGTGCTCCAGCCCTAGAGGTGCATGTTGCGTGTTTTCTTTGTTTGGGTGCGTGTTTTTGGCCGTGACGCCGAGACCTCAGGTCGGCAGAGTCATCAATGCCCCACCATCACTGCTGCGTCTGGGCACAGCGCCTGCTCATTACTTGTCAGTTTGTTTTAGTCTCCGTACCATTGACTTTCCTTATTCTTTTCGAGCTGGTTATGTGAACATAATAAAAATATATATAAAAAAATAAAAATACATTGCAGACATACTAAAACTGAGAGATGTTCTGAGAATTTCCTATCAGCATATCCAGGGTGTTTGTACAAGTACATGTACATGTACATGTACGTGCCAACTGCGAACCTCCACGTACAAGAGTCATGTTGGTTGAGCGCTTACGTGTGTCGTTGTGCATTATAATGTCATTAGTGTCGGGTTGGCATCATGTTTACACTTTCGAAAAACAGTGGTCAGAAAAATTTGACGGATACTGAGAGTAAATGTACATGTGTTATGACTTGCACTCCGAAGCTGAGACGAGCTCGGCCATTTTGAAAATAATTTGAAACTGCCCACCTCTCCGCACTTGGCCCACATTGTATTTGTGGATTCTCCACAGGCCTTAGCCTAAATCGAGGGAACCTCAGTTCACCACACCATTCCGCTACTTTTTCACTGTAAATAGAATCATTCCTTTTCTGCTATGCATTCGTAAACTACCTCCACTGAGGAACTCTCAGTAGGCGAACCAGCTGTCCCTAGGATACGGATCTATCCACGACCGAACTTCCTCGCTATGGTGTGATGAATGTGGGACAAAATCACGGTGTGGAGAGTTGGACAGTTTCAATTTTTTTTAATCTACTACAACTATTAGCAACGAAATCCATTGAGAGCGGATTTATTCACAATTGCGTCCTTGCATCATGGTTTGACCGTAATGTCCAGTGGTCTTGCCAGTATCGTCATCGACATGCATGAACATCCGCCATCGTCCTTCACAGCTGAGGCTTTCAGCTCGTGCTAGTCTTGGTTGGCGCTCACCTTTCCCTCCTCTATAACTTAGAAACTTGACAAGTTGGAAGGCTGTTGGAGTGCGCAACAAAGATGTGCCAGAGCTGTTAGCCAGTGAGTTGTGGAACGTCAATACCGTCGGTCGGTGTCGTGCAATGTAACGTGTTATCGCATGAGCTGATTGTTTAGAAACTGGTGGTGTCAGTGGATATTATAGCGTACTAGTAACTTGCAGTTTCTTGTACTTTTCTCTTAACTAGAAACACGGTAAGCTAACATAAAAATTAAAGTTCGCAAATCCGCCTTCCCACTACCTATAACATTGTGTTGAGAAACACAATCAGAAGCATAAACAGAAAGTTTTATTCGACTGAAGCCATAAAGTAAAACTCGCACCTGATGCTTTAGTTCGCTAGAGTGACCTAACGCACTCTATGCGCTAGTTTCCTAGTTCATCCTCAGCGCTAAAACTTACAGAAGAGCTAGGCATCGATCCATGATGTACTTTCCTCACTTTTAAGAATCGTCAATCGAGAAACGCTGTCGAGCTGGTGTACCTAGCGCTAAGAGCCACATTGGTAGACTGGAGTGTTTGCTCTTTTCCCACTCAAAACAACACCCGAGGACTGTATGGAAGAAGGTGTTAAAAGTATCCATAATAGCGCTGAATTTCTGAAGAAAGATGCGATCTTGTAGAAAAGTTGTTTGCGAATGGACATGGCGGGGTTTGTATAATAATTATTGCTGTGATTGCTTGCAGTAAAGCTTTGGAATCCCGTCAAGGCTCTGTGCCGATCTCTTTCATTTTCTGCACGTCTTAGCCACTGGGTGACTGGACCTGTGGGTATCAGTAGACTGAACGGACAAGTGCCAATAAACGAAACAATGAAGCGGCACATGTACTTGTACTACTACTACGTTGTTCTTGCTCGGGTGCAGTTCGCTCCGCATCTACTCCGCCGGAGTAGATAGTTCTGCATCACATGACGTCCTGTGGAGGTGAAGTACGCGGCACTTCGTCAACGCGGAGTGAGTTGATGAAGCGGTTTTCGGAACCGGCGAGCACTAGCGCAAGCAGGTAAGAACGTTTACCATCTTTTTCAACTAGTGAATATCAACGGACTACAAAGATTACACAGCACTGAAGCAAACAAATCGCATTCCGCTATTACTCGGAGTTACTCTGAGTTTTCACACGAAACTCCGAGTAACAGCGGAAAGAGATTATTGGCTTCATTGTTGTGTAATATTTGTATTACTGGCTGTGTCCACTGGACATGGAGCAGTGTAAGCAGCCTGTGCAACTTAGACAACTGTCTATCAACGGACTAGTTAGTAATGACTATCTAAATGTACAGCGAGTACCTGTTCTTTTGGAGCAATGTTTTGTCCTATCACTCTCCAAAGTCACTACATGTAGTTTATTCTTCTACCGCTTGTCGTCCATTATCGGCCTTACTACGGTTAGGCCCCCGTGTAATAAGCCGGCATTTTTTGGAGCATTTTCGGTACAATCCGGGGACCCAGCACTTTGAGCTCGTGATGCAGCATTTTGGGGGAAACGGAGCACTTGGCCGTTGTGTATCAAAATAATTGAGAGAAGAAAAACTTCCCAAACAAGAACGTCACTTCCGCATTCCGTGGGTTAGCTTCTTGTTGAGTAGTTTATGAATTGAAAATAATCATGATAATGGTTTTGATCAAGGAGTCGTAAAATACCGGTATTTTCTGACTCCCTGGTTTTGAGTCTTTTGACGGCGTGTGCTGAGGATTACAAAAAGTGAGCATTTTCCGAGCATTTTCGGCAAGGTTTGGGAGCATTTTCGGCAAGGTTTACGAGAATTTCCCAAAAGCATTTTCGGCAAAGTTTCGGGCATATTCCATCGGGCCCTAACTACGGTACTGTACTAGAACAGGGCGCAGAACAGATGTACATGTACATGTACAGTGAAACCTGTCTAAGACGACCGCTCAAGGGATCTTCAAAGTGTGGTCTCTGTTACCAGGTGGTCTCTTTATCCCTTGCCATTTGACTGGAAATAGCATCCCTTGGTCCTTGCTGCAGTGGTCTTCTAGGGCAGGTGGTCGCCTTGACAGGATTTACTGTATAGTGTAGGTCTATTTTTTTTACATGAACGCGAGTACTGAATTCATTTCCACGTGAAACTGGAGAACTGAACAGGTAGACTAAGTGAAGTGGCAGGCATCTAGATGTATTAAAAACGCTTTAGTTCACTATATTTAGCGAGCACCTTTGTACTAATAGCTACATGTACATGTATGAACAAAATTAAAATGGCGGTCATGTCAAACAACAAAGCAGCAAAGGTTTAGTTCCAGAACACCTTCGAAGCTTTTTTTTGGACATGAGCGCCAGTTTAATTTTTTGTTCTTAGCTATTTTTACGGTTATTATCTCCCCTTCCACCTTGGTCTTAGTTTTTTTTTGTTTTTTGTTTTTTTTATGTTTATTTGAATTCTGATAGCTCAACAGTACAGAAGTACAACTACAAAGAGTACCGAATAGAAGGCCCCGAGAACGGGAAACCAAAAAAACAGTTCCAAATAATGTGTTCTAGAAGGATGAATGTATTTGGGGACATCTGCCATATGCTATTCTGGTCTGTGGGGAAAGTGAATAGTTCTAGGAAGTTCAACTCGGATGGTGAGCCAATTAAATTATGGTGAAAAAGGAGAAGGAAAACCTTGTCAGTTTTGTGTCATTTTTTCGCATTCGCTGACCGTGTAGGATCTGATTGCGTTGGTGGACAGTTATTCATAACTCGTAACATGTTTTCCTTCTCCTTTTTCACCATAGTTCTAGGAAAGCGTTTCATAGCTTCTAGACCACGCTCAAACTGCGTGAAGCACAAACGTGTTGTAACCAGTTTTTCCATTGCGGTATGCGACAGTTGAGTATGGAGCAAAGCAGCACATGCGTACTGTGATCGCTGATAAAACTACACAAAGGAAAAAGCAGTTGTATGAAAGTAAAAAAGAGTAAAATATCGTGTCCGTTCCGGAAGGGAACTCACTACGGACGCTAACATCCTGTAAACCTGCATGGAAGAGTCGTTGGTAATAACAAGGATAAAAATGCACCAGGACCTCTAGATGACTTCCTCGTGATTATCTTGGGCTAGTTATAGGAGAGGTATTGGATGGGATTATTAGCAGAGAAGACACAGATTACTGGCCTTATGTAGATTATGAGAGGGTATTCTGCAAACTTGAAGCTGTTTGCACACGTTTTGTAAACAAAGTAAAAGAACAAGAGTAAAATTGGTTCTTGAAAACCATTTCTTGAGTCCTGATGATGGTGGTGAAGAGTTTACAAACTGTTATTTTCTTGCCGTAAACATGAGAACATCAAAAAGAAAAGTTGACGTGCAAGAGGCGCGGAAGTTATGGCCAGTCAATGCTTTCAGTTCGTGATTAGAAGGATCCATCAATCCTCATTATCCTATGTTTACCCAACGAACGAGAACAGTGACAAGCAAATTGAACATGATCAGCCAAAAACCATTCTCAAGAGACCTGCAGTCTGCTGTCATGTTATACCATTACGCAACCATTCCTAATGACTACTATCAACAAATTCATCCACTCTGCAGTTATTCTCAATGCATGGCTGCATCAAAAAAGTTCACAAATCCTTTCATACTCCATGCTGAGTTCATACATGGTGGCATCTAGTGTCGGCTGAAGGGAAAATATCAAGCGGTGGGAGATGGGAGAGGATGTCTGGGCGCATACTTAACTCTCCACTCTCCATACGTCTGCACACACCAATAACTTAATAGTGGATTACATGTATTACCTTAGATCGCTCAGTTCGTCAGGCGTGAGATGAGGAACATTCAGCGCTTGAAGATATCTGCAAACAGACAATCAGTTGTAAACATTACGATTTCAGTAGGGAAGAATTGCATCATATTCATCGCTTTTGACTTTGCGTTAACCACAACATCAAGACAACTTTTAGGACATTCATGTTAAAAAGTTCATGTTGAACGAATATAGGCACCCTACGACAAGCATAAAAAAGTGAGCTAATTCGTACTGACACTTACATTGGATTCTTAGAAACGATGCATGCAGCAGGATTTCACATATGGAACGATTTTTTCAATATGGCACCTTACAGAAGAGAGACATTTGAGATGAACTGCAGCTCCTGTGTATCTTGAAGATGTATTTCCGCAATATATTATAATATACTCTCTCTCTTCATTATTATTAGCTAAAAGAAAGAGTTTTGACTTTTGAGAAAGTATGATTATACGCGTTGAGCGTGTGACGTGAGAATCATTTTATCCACGCTTACCGTCAGAAGAGTCTGAGTCAGAGTCGCTACGCTTGGCGATATCTATCAAACATGAAGTGTACAAGTACATAGTGTAGAACGAAGGCTATTAGGGGTGAATGATCGAAAGCTACAATCATCTAGCGTGTGGTTTTGTACCCAGAGCTCGGGTGTAGGTGCCTTTTCCGTATTTAGAGAGGTACATGTACATGTCTATCACGTACAGATCGTGATCCATGTTTAAACGTATGGATGCCAAATGCGTGAGTTAAGAAAACGTCCTTAGTACATTCAAAACATTCTTGAACTATTTTGAAGTATACGAAGCAAATTTCTTACCATCCGATGAATCGGAATCAGAGGCGCTGCGCTTGACGATATCTGCAACGCAATAAAAATAATAGAAGTGGTTATGTTACCAACTACTTCAAAAAGAAGAAGCCACTGATCACGACGAGTTTTATTTGAAGTTGCAGATGCAGAATTGTGAGCACCTCGAGCAAGTTTTCATCCTTTCAACAATCAGGATGGCTTTGTGTTCATAACCCGCTACTTGAAATCAGGTCGCTAACCTTTGGTAAAGGCGGCTCAACGATTCTCTGTTGAGTACTAGCAACTAGATAACATACTGAAATAACAAGGTTTTATTGTCATGGAATGCTTACATAGTGACGTAACAAGGACTGGGGTCAATGCGTGGGCCAGGTGTGGACTACATGTACTAGTATACCCACGTTGGAAAAATAGAACTTCGCCAAGATGAGTGTTTGAGAGCTAGATGAAGGATACAGATTACACCAGTTGTTCAGGGTTTATCTGCTTTCAATTACCACATGGCCTCCATGCCACTTTCTGGGTTAACCTTGTGTTGGATTCTAGGCTTGGTCGGAGGAATATAAAAAGCCAGTTCTTTGAGTAGTGGTGTAGCCAGACCTCAGCGAACATTACCACTCTATCGCCCGCCATTGGGTTCCATGGTGAAGGAACAACTATTTTGAGGATATCACGTAAAGTGTTAGGCTTACCATCCGAAGAGTCCGATTCGCTTCTTTTCGCGAAATCTACAAAATAAAACACTCAGGATATACAATATTCCTTGGTCTTTGGACCTTTTTCTTTTCTATAAATAAGCAATAATTTATAGTTCGCTTAGACGCGTTTCCGACGCCAAGACAGGAAGCGGTACTTTCACAACCCAAAAAGATCAATTCCGGATACTGCTATTCCTGGCAGACCTCACCGAACATTACCACACTATCGCCCGCCATTGGGTTCCATGATGAAGCAACAATTATTTTGAGGATATCATGTAAGGTGTTAGGCTTACCATCCGAAGAGTCCGATTCGCTTCTTTTCGCGATATCTACAAAATAAAACACACAGGATAAACAATATTCCTTGGTCCTTAATAAGCAATATAGTTCGCTTAGAAGCGCTTTCGACGCCAAGACAGGAAGCGGTACTTTCACGAACCAAAAAGATCAATTCCGGATACTGCTATTCCTGGCAGATCATAAAAATAATTGTATCACTTTGACTATCCAATCAAGGACATACCATCTGAGGAGTCACTGGAGTCGGACTCACTGGAGTCTGAGGCACTGCGCTTGGCAACATCTGCAGAAATGAAGGTAGTTGGGAGAGAATGGGTCGAAGGTTTATACGGATTTGTATATCAAGCTAAGATATTATGCCTTCACAATCGAACAACAAGGGCAAGGCTATTTTGGCGCTAATTTGAGTGATGCACTCATAAAGTAATTATTTGAAAAATATTATTACTCCAGGCAATGCTATAGCCACTGATCATTCCAACTCAACTTGAATTCCATGCTGTTGCTGAATTATATTCTTGCCGGTAGAGCAAGCGAATAATTCTTAACACATTCTTCAAATATCAATTCCGACGCTGCAATTTCTGGCAGACCATTATTGTCTAGATGATCACTCTGACTATCTAGTCTTGGACATACCATCTGAAGAGTCACTTGAGTCTGAGGCACTGCGCTTGGCAATATCTGCACAAGTAATGGTAGTTTGGAGAGAATGGGATTAAGGTATGTACGTAAAGGAATAGAAAGCCAAGAGATCTGCCTTCACAATCGTTTCGTCATGAAATCGAAGAATAAAATGGGGTTGATCAACTGACAACTTTATCCAGTTGGTATTCACAATCTGCGTATACGCTGCATTAAAATTCCCATCGTTAGTACAGAAGGCGCTGGAAGCAACACAGACTTGCCTTGTCTTTGAAATCAGAATTCTAGTATTGCAATAGGCTACTGTGTTTCCGGGCCGCTAGTGAAAATTACGAGGGATACAGGTGGGATACAGGTGGGATACAGGTGGCCCTTTTCCTTCAATAAAGTTCATGTAGTAAGTACGTTTTTCTAATTGTCCGCAAATTCCTACGCAGCCACTTACACATTTAGGAAACTTCACTTCTCAACTTCAAACTCCAACAACGGTCTCTTCACCGCGATTCAAATTCTGTGTGATTTAAATTTGAATTTGAATCGCAGTATTATTATATTAAAAGAGACCGTTTTTGGAGTTTGGAGTTGAGAAGTGAATTTTCCTAAAGGTCGTAAGTAAGTAAGTACATGTATTAAGCCTAATCATGAACTAGGCAACTTAAATTCGGTGTGATTTAAATTTGAATTTGAATCGCAGTAAGAGAAGTGAATTTTCCTAAATGTCGTAAGTAAGTACTTGAATGAAGTAAGCCTCGTGACTTCATCAAAATAATAATATGAACTTTGTAACGTTGGTGTGTCCTTTGCACTCTATTATTTACGTTCTGATCTTACCGTCGGAAGAGTCCGAGTCTGAGTTGCTCCGCTTGGCGATATCTAAAAAACACAATAAGGCCAGCTTCAAAATTAATACTCCAGGCACTGCAGTAGATACTGACCGATCCAAAAATATCTTGAATACTATGATGTTGCTCAGTTCTATTCTTGCCTAGAAAGCAAAAAAATTAGAAATAGTACTGAAGTACATTCTTCAAAATTCAGTTCCGGATACTGCAATTTCTGAGTATCCAATCTTTCGCACTTATCCAATCTTGGACATACCATCTGAGGAGTCATTGGAGTCGGACTCGCTGGAGTCTGAGGCACTGCGTTTGGCAACATCTGTAGAAAAAATGGTAGTTGGGAGAGAATGGGTCTAAGGTAGATACGGAAATGAATATTAACCTAAGAGATATGCCTTCACAATCGTTTCGTTGTGCGATCAAAGATTCCACCGTTAAAATGAAGAATTACGAATAGTGATAGAAAAGGGGGTTGTTCAACTGGCAACTGCTCTATTCAGTTGCTATTCAGTTCCTATTCAATTTCTTCTATTGTGAGAATTATAATTATTAACGCTTCGGGACAGTCACCCATCGTCATAGCAGCAGGCGATGGACGCACCACAGATTTGCCTTGTCTTTGAAAAGAGAATATTAACATTACTATTGGCTACGTTGTCTACGGGCCGCTTGTTGTAATATTGGTGTGCATATTGCACTCTATATGTGTTAAAAATATCATCGCACGCGAGGAATGCATCTCGGAAGGTGATCTCACCGTCAGAAGAGTCCGAGTCTGAGTTGCTTCGCTTGGCGATATCTAAAAAAAACAGTAAAACCAGCTTTAGAATGTATACTGCACTGCAGCAGGTACTGAAAATTCCAACACAACTTGAATACTATGATGTTGCTCGGTTCTAGTCTTGCCGGAAAAGCAAAAAAAATAAAAAAAATTGTACCAAATGTCAATTCCGGATACTGCAATTTCTGAGTATCCAATCTTTCGCACTTATCCAATCTTGCACATACCATCTGAGGAGTCATTGGAGTCGGACTCGCTGGAGTCTGAGGCACTGCGCTTGGCAACATCTGCAGCAAATAATGATAGTTGAGAGAGAATGGGTCTAAGGTATATACGGAAATGAATACCAAGCTAAGAGATATGCCTTCACAATCGTTTCGTTGTGCATTCAAAGAATCCACAGTTACTGACGCAAAACACTATGTGTTTTGTTCATCATTGTGTCAGAAGGTTGAACCCATAAAGAAAGGAAGATGGGTGAGTTTTTTGTCGTCTCCTGAACTGTATTTTTCACTTTCAGACGTATTGGCAGCTTTCACGCAACGTGTTGGACCCAAAACAGACTTGACTGGTCTTTGAAATGAGAATATTTATATTGCTATCGGCTACTGTGTCTCCGGGTCGCTCTTGACCGTTAATAGCGATACAGGTCGCCTTTTTCGTGCATTACAGAACATTTTGTATGCTTACATACATGTACTTTATAAATATATTATTATTCTCGCAAAAATACTGAGTTGCAAAGGCAAAGCATGAGCCACATACTCCTGCGGAGGGGCAGGGGCAAGATTGATCGGTACCGGCCCCGCTACTACCAGTACCATCTCAGCGGCACCATCGGGCCATAAATCACCTGAATATTACAGCAGATCAATACAGCCACAAACCAACGCTGCTATGGTATGTGGAGGGCGAACGTTCGAATCTCTCAATCTTGTAAATGGAAGACAGTATCATTTTCTTACCGTCGGATGAGTCCGAGTCGGAGTTGCTACGCTTGGCAATATCTACAGATCATAGCATGAAAAGAATGTGCATTGTCACCAGCAGCAGCAGCTCATTATTGTATAGTCCGTACCACTTGGTCACATGCGACCACCCGGTCAATATTATTGTAGTTCAAAGAGATCATAAAGCATTGCACATCAGCACCTTGCACCTGACATGGACTTGTCATTTCTTCAGTGTAATGCGATGATTATCCAGTTTACAATGTACAGTATACAATGTGACATGACGTCACGGGTACCCAAACATGTAACTGCATTGTAGTTGCATGTACATGTTTGGGTACCCGTCACGTGACAGCTACACAACCTAGTACATTTTAGATCACCTCATGCATTACCATCGGATGAGTCAGTGGAGACACTGGACGCAGAGTCGGAGGCGCTACGCTTGGCGATATCTGCGGAAATGTTAACGAAAGATATTCAGAAGGAGAGAGAAGCATGGACAGAGACAAAAAGACAATGTGAGACAGATACAGAAAGGCAATGCGAGACAGAGAGGAGTATTAGTGAGAGAAGAACGTCATATGAAGCTCCAAACGTGACATGTGCAGCACTACTAGTTCTTCCGATATTGCTTCACTGAATCAGTCCGCAATATCACGAGTGAATAGTGCCCAGTGTGTGCGACGAAAACACCAGAGAGAACAGTGGTCGTACTAAGAAGCAAAAACGCCATGAAAACTTCAGAAAAGTCTCAGTATGACCAACAGGCCATGAAGCACCTGAATACTGATTGAAAATGACCAATACGAAAAAATATAAAAATAATAATAAAAACGTGTAGGTGATACCGTTTAAGGTGAGCAAAAACTTTCTCTACTGTCAGCCTTCTTTATAACAGAAGACGGGATCGTTTTCTTACCGTCCGATGAGTCGGAGTCGGAATTGCTACGCTTGGCAATATCTACAGAACATAGGATAGAAAAGGAGTGCATTAAAACCTGCATCAGCGGCAACCCATTAATACTGTGTAGTCCTTGGTCACATCCTTGGTCACATCCTTGGTCACATCCGACAACCCGGTCAGCAAAATGTTGTTCCAAGAGTAGATCTGTTTCTTCTTCTTTTTTTCATTATTTTTTATGAAAGTGCACATAGAATGGACGAGAACAACAACAACATCATCAAGAGAATATAGGGGACTACAAAGGGCGTGTAGGTACTATTGAGCTGTGCCGGTGAGGTGAAGTGCGCTCCCCATCTACATGGACATAGTACATTGTTTTTCAACATGTAGCATATGACATTGATCAGTCATTTCCTTATTCATTCTACAGTGTACAGTGTTATAGTTATCCGTAACGACTTTCATTACGTAATCCTGCAACCTATTTTTAATTAATCTGTCACGCTCGTCTCCTGCTCTCTATATATGCATGTAAGGCTGCTGGTCCACTATTCAGATTATCTCTCTGTGCGGGTATGTGCCCGTGTCGTGTGCGTGATGTGTGTCTGTGCCTGTGCGCACCTGTGCGTGTGTATACGTGTGTGTGGGTGCCTGTACGCCTGTCTTACTATCTGGCCATGCGTCTATGTCATTTTTCCTACCTATCCACTTTTTATTTTTTATTTTTACATTCTCTCTCCCTCCAAGTGTGTGCATATTATGTGTGAAAATGTGCATTTACCTGCCAGCTGTGCATGTCTGGCTGTTTCTGTGTCTGTGTGTTTGCTTTTACGTATTATTGCTAACTTCGTAACTGTGTGCCAGCCTGCTTGCATATATCTTATTTTTAGCCTCTATTTTCTTACACAAGGCAGTGTTGTTTGCTTATCATTCAAGAGTGTCCCACCTAGTATTCTTCCTCTCCTCATAATCTGATTTTTATGATACTATATTAGTGCATCTAGCCCACTAGAAGCCCGGACCTCAGGTTGACCGAGTGCAATAGGTGTCCCCACCATTTTGCTTCCCAATTCTAACCGGATCGGAGTCCATGGGCACTTCTAAAAAAGACTATTACCATCGGATGAGTCGCTGGAGTCACTGGAGTCAGAGTCGGAGTTGCTGCGCTTGGCAATATCTACAGGAATTTTAGAGAAAGAGTTCCAGAAAGGAAGAGAGGGAGAGAGAGCAAGAGAAAAAGGATAGGGAAAAAAGAATGTTTGATATATGAAGGTTAGCTAAGTGTCGTACGAAACTCTGAAAGTAATCTTGTGAGGCAACAAAAGTTCTTTCTGTATTGCCTCACCGAATCCGTCCGTAAACTCGCGAGTGAACCATGCACAGTGTCATTTGGGGAATCATTAGCCACGAGAACAATGGTCGAATGCTTGGAAGATCATGAAAGTCTCGGCACCTGGGTATTGATTGTGAATGAGCAATACAACTCAAATGAAACGCTGATTTAGTGTGGAGAAGAAAGAACTATCGCATCTCTCAATCTTGGTAACAGAAGACAGTGTCAATTTCTTACCGTCCGATGAGTCCGAGTCGGAATTGCTACGCTTGGCAATATCTACAGATCATAGGATAGAAGCAGAGTGCATTGAAACCAGCATCAGCAGCTCATTACTGTCTAGTCCGCCCCCAGTTGGTCACATGCGACCACCTGGTCAGCTACCAGTCAATGTACAGTGCTACAGTGCTGTAGTCCAAAGCTACATGTCAATGTACAGTGCTGTAGTCCAAAGCTACATGTCAATGTACAGTGCTGTAGTCCAAAGCTACATGTCAATGTACAGTGCTGTAGTCCAAAGCTACATGTCAATGTACAGTGCTGTAGTCCAAAGCTACATGTCAATGTACAGTGCTGTAGTCCACATGTCAATGTACAGTGCTGTAGTCCACATGTCAATGTACAGTGCTGTAGTCCAAAGCGAACAGTCTACCTTTGCACATCAACACCTGGCACGTGACATTGACCAGTCTTCATTTCCGTATTCTTTGCCTACACCACAGTTTACAGTGTAGTTAACTACAACATGTATGATTGAGTACCCGTAAAGTAATAGATACAGGTACATGTATACAACCTATCTCATAACCACATGAGAAATAAATAAATAAAATAAATGTTTGTATAAGCAACCAATCCTTGGATCTTATGTATATTAATCTTATATGATTACCATCGGATGAGTCACTGGAGTCGGAGGCGCTGCGCTTGGCAATATCTGCGGAAATGTTTAGAGAAAGAGATCCAGAAAAGAAAGAGATAATTATATCGAAAGAGATAGAAAAGAGAGATACTATGGGGGTGTCATACGAGACTCCGAAATGACCTATTCGGCAATACTAGTTCTTCTGGTATTACTTCCATTGAGCGTGTCCATGCAATCGTGTGTGTGCAGTGCACTATACCGCCAAGGACAACCTCAGAGACGACAACAATGGTCGGAATAAGTCCATGAAAGTCTCGGCGTCATCAGCAGGCCATGACGTACATGAACACTGATTAAAAATGATCAATATTGCTAAGTGATGGGAGGGCAACACTTTCTCTAATGTCAACCTTCAAAACAGAAGACAGGATCATTTTCTTACCATCCGATGAGTCCGAGTCCGAATTGCTGCGCTTGGCAATATCTACACATCATAGGATAGAAAGAGTGTGCATTGTAACCAGCAGCATCAGCTTATTACTAGTCCGTCCTACTTGGTCATCTGTGACCAACAGGTCAGCAAATTATAGTTCAAAGAGAACATGTTACATCGCACATTAACACCTGGCGCTTGACATTGGTCACTTCAGTATACTTCACCTCAAGTGTACAGTGTACAGTGCAGAGGTATGTATGAGTATCTTTCTGGTAAAATATCAACACTCATTCAATACCTATCTGGTACAATTAAATTTATTAGTTCAGTTCAGCGGTTTCCTTACATATTGATTCATGAATAGCTATAGAGTTTCTTTGGAATGCCCATACAAGAGGCCATTCATGATGAGTATCGCTATATATCTTATATCTTCTCAATCATTACCATCGGATGAGTCACTGGAGTCAGAGTCGGAGCTACTCCGCTTGGCGATATCTGCGGAAATGTTGGGGAAAGAGATTCAGAAAGAGAGAGAGGGAGATCGAGAGAGCGGATAGAGAAGAGAGAGATGAACGTCCCACGAAACCCCTGACTTGACCTATGCGGCAATACTAGTGCTTCCTATATTGCCTCCAATGAGCCTGTCCGTAAATTCGCGTGTGTACAGTGCACAATGGCATCAACGAAAACTTCAAACACGCGAACAATGGCCCAATGTTTGTTGCCTGATCTAAATCTGACCTGCCTTACCAGACAACAGTATTGCTATAAAGGTTTGTGGTTTTTCAATAAAAAAAATAAAAAATAAAAATGGGAGCAAGCAAAACACTTGAGAGGCCAAACCACCGAAGAGCGTGTGATTTCTTAATACCTTTTTGTATTACTTGGACTCGTAGACCAGATGGGCAGCGAATGGTGTGCACCATGATACATTATACACTTATGCTTAATAGACATTGTCAATTACCAGTACATTTACGCGCTGGGTGTTTCGATGCCTAACAGCATATTTGAAGTGCTGAAGGTGTTAACCCTTTGGAGCCCGTACATTAGAAATTTAGAATATTGACGGTATACCGTCGATGGACTAAAACGTTCGTAACTCACTCCACATTTGACGGGGCTCCACGATCGAAATATCAAGAAAGACGCTGAAGAGCTCAGCTTTCTAATGCAAAAATCGCCGCCGAAGAGCTACTACATGTACATGTATGTCGCGTTGCAGAGATAATATCTCTGCTATAATAGTGCTCGACATTTCAGTTACGGCAAAAGTCGAATTTTTTTCTCGTTGACTGGCCTGGAGTGAGAGATGGCTGATTGACTGGAGTGGAGCCTCTTAGTATTGAAGAAAGCAGATCTAAAACGTATTAGAAAGCGTTTTAGCTGGAAAGCAACATACCGTCACTGCTAGCGCTGTCAGATGACATACGCATAGCTACATCGCGAGCATTTTTGGCGGGAGCTGCGCAGTGAGCACACCAAATAATACAGGATTGTGAGAAACGTTTTGTAATGAATTTCCTAAATGTACTATAGGTAGTAGGCAGTGAAAGACATGACCGATATTCATAATAACTACGTGCAGGCGGTCAGTGAGGCCATGAGCATATCCAGACACCTACGTGTATGCTAATATTATTAATCATCGCTTCAATCAATCAATTTGAAAACCTTTTTAAAAAATTGAACAAGATGACCAAAAGTCTGAAATTTTCACATCTTTGTTACCTGCTTGCAGTGTACAGGCCAACATGGCTATCAGTACTGTGAGCAGAAGAATGTTGTGAGAAGCCATCTTGATGTTCTCGGTTGAGAGCCTGGAACAAATCAGAATTGTATCAACGGGTCAGCAAGAAATGACATTCTGTGTGCTTTTCGCCTCGATATCAGGGTATGCTTATTCTCAGTCCTATTACGTCTGTGCCTCCTCTCACATTCATTCATTTTATTATAACTGTACGTTCCTCAGAGATATCTTGGATAAAGTTCATACTATAAAGAGATATCTTGGATAAAGTTCATACTATAAAGAGGTTTGGCTGGCAATATCCCACAATGCGCTCAAAGACTCAGACCTATCTTCAGTTTGACAGATTCAGTTCAGAAATCACCAAACAACGAAACACAAGAAGACAAGGTTTTGCTAGCAAGCGTAACCTTACCTTGGCCAGGAATTGATTTTCTCGAGCGAAAGTTTTCGGGTACGAAGATTAGTGAAGACACCTGAGTCTAATGCTGGCCTTTTATATCTTCGTTTTGTATTGTTTGGTGTGTGACCAAGGGTATTTGTATAGCTTGTTGTGTAGAGTGTGTTAGTGTGCTGAACCACGACCTCCGCATTGTACATGTATAGTTCATATATTGACACTCTGTTCCTGTTGACACTGCATTCAGGCGCTGGCACGGCGATGGGTGAACCAACCGAGCAAGAGCTGAACTAGCCCAGCGGATGCCGGATGGCATCAGCGAACTGCGAAGGAAAGTTCCCGAACGGACTGAGGGACAGAACGACGACTGTTACCGTTGTACCTGTAAGCGTATCTGTGTTGCTTGCTACCCACTCAATGTGGGTAGTGTGAATATGAGGTGGAACAAGAATGCCAAACTGAACAGCCAGGTCTTGATCCTCTCAAGATCATGCTGGCGTGAATGGCGTATGCTAGTAGAAATACCTACATGCACATGTAGCATGACGTACGGCCAGGCTGTCACATCACGCCTGCTCGATTTGAATTGCCTTGAAGTAGCACTTGTGGCCAGGGCTGTTAGAGTTTACTGATTGGTGGACGGAGCGGTGCAACAAGAGAGAAGAAAATAGAATTTAGGAATTGCGCAATTTATTTTGAAGCACACGCACAACACTCACAACAGACAGCGATAGGTTGTGGTTGGCACAGGGAAGTGAGGGAGGAGAAACTAGAGCCTTTCAGTGCTGGTGTTGGGTGTGATACCCAAGGCTGGATGCATTGAAAATGCTCTTGAAGGTCAGCGAGGCTAGTTATGCTCCCTACTTTTTGTTGATTGATTATAGTGGAGTGTTGGTAAATTGATGAATGCGAATATCGTGAGAATTGTAATAATGGGAGGGAGATGTGGGGAAATGTGTCCACCACGAGGAGACAACTTGCAACAATTTGAGAACTAAGCAAGAAAGGAAAGCACAGCCAGAAAGGAAAGCACAGCAAGAATGGAAAGCACAGCCAGATCTTGGAAACTAACACTCGTTGCACTGTATCTAGACTACTAAACAGCTGGGTATGAGTGAGTGCGAGAACGTCACTAAAGTGGATCATACATGTATTGGCAGAGAATGGGGCCGCTAGCCGTACCAGAGTACCAGTGCTTAGTGCATGGAAGGTATGCAGAGTTCAGCGCGAAATGTACTAAGAGATTGGGTATGCGTTTCCAAATATTAACTATTTTTTCGTTCTGAGTACAAACAGTACAGCGCGTGTATGTTCCCCGCAACTGTGATTGCCTTTGCGTTTGGGCTTTCCTGTACGTACCGGCTATCAGAGCGCGTTGACATGGTTGATCCGCATGCCCACCCACACGCAATACAGTCAGCGTGGCTCAGGCTCAGAGATATCGCGACGCGACGGAAATCGCGACGGAAACAGAGGTTCTTCTGTGTTTTACTAGACTAGCCGGTATACCGAGCACTGAGCTCAGCCATGCGGCGCGCGATGCTTAGCCGTGTCCAGCGGCAGTACATGTACATGTACATGCGTTCTATGTATTGTGAGTGTCTAATCCTGTATGTTTGCACCTCGTTCACTCCACCTACGGGCTATACGTGTTTGCTGCATTCTTTAATGACACTTTTACAATATCATTAGCAACAGTATCACCACCACACCTGTACTGTACATTCACCTGGCATGCGTAGGCCCTGCGCTGTTCGACTGGCATTGAACGAGAACAGGAATGGGGAACCGGTTCAAATCGTACAGGTAAGAACGAGTTAATAATGCCTAATCTTTCCGTGCTGAATCCCCTGAAAGTGATGTTCAATTACGGCGCTACTGCTCTGAACCACTGGGAGACGTCCTATGCACTGTAATCGCTCCTAGCCTACTCCACTGTGTGTCTTGGAGCTTGATGACTGTGTCGTGATACCGTCCAACGTGGAGATTACAGGTTTGAATGATTAGATTCATCATTCCCCTGGATCGCTAGAACTGGCGCATAATTGATCTTTTCAATTAGCGGTTGCATGCATGATGCAAGAAACATACATGTACATGTGCTGTGGAACTACATGTGTCCTACAATTATAAGTCCGAGAAAATGTTTCACAAAGACTTCAACGACTTCGAAGCGGATGGCTGTCTATGTGGGTAGGAAAGGGGTTATCAGGGAGTGAATATGGAACTGAGTGCTTTGTGTAATGTTCACCTCATGTCTGCCGAAGCCAATATGAACACTGTCCAGGCATGCAAGGGTCCTGTAGTGCTGATGCGTTCGTTTAAGCAATTGCAGTACAGTATATGGGTGCATTTTCTATGGCCAGTGTGTGTGTACGGTAACACCACTGCAGCAATGGTGTACTGTGGGTTTTGTGTTTACATGCCAGCCATGCAGTACTGCCAAACGTCTGCAATACATGTCCTATTCAATTATGTCTCCGTCGAAGTAGATCGCAAAGTGTAGAGGAAAAAGAAAGCTGCTTCGCCTTAAAAGGTAACCTGAGTTGTCTTCGCTGACTCTAGAAGCTACAAAATTCCTTCACATCACCATACGTTGTGTCACATGTACCTAAGGCTAATAGTTGCATCAATTGATTGTAAACAACGAGGAATGATTCCGACTGACAATGTTATTTCGAGGGTATTGCGAAACGTCACCACTCCAAAAAGCCGCCACAAATCCAACAGGTGAGAACCAGACGATAATCGTATTGGTTTCCGTGATGCGTCATGCTCTTGTACCCAGTCATTGCTGCACAAAGTACAAGTACGGCAGTAGGCTATCCAGTTTTGAACCACCTCATAATGAATGAATGGACTACTGCTTCTCCAGTAGACCGCTATCTCCAGTGACAGCTGGTTGTCTTGTTTGTTTGTTTAGCCTTATTTTACTTCACCATAAGCACAGGCAAATTCTGCCTTCTCACTGGGCGTATTGCTGCAGCATTCGTAAAATAATGAAGAAAACTTCACTGATGTTGTGCGGCTGAGCTCCTCGGTAGTTATTGGGGTGCAGGTACTTTCCAACGTGGATTGAGGCCCACTTGAACTTTGTAGATTGATTCCTACTGTACAACACCGCCACCTGGGCACCCACGTCAGTCGCTGAGGCCCAACGGGACTCGTTTCATCGATGGCAGTTGCATTATCTCATCGATCAGGTGGCCGCACGCAATAGCCTGAATAAGCAATGTTGCTCTCTACAATTACAAGAGGTGCAAAGCACAACCCATAAGTGACTTTGTTCGATGGAGACTGCTTGGCCATTATACTGCGAATGCCTGATGGATGTCCTGCTATGGCGGCTATGATCAACTACTACCAGGTGAAGGAGTGTGGAGACGAGGGCCAAGAACTATTCTGCCTATCGTGCTATCCCGAGACCTGCAGAGAGTGGGGTGTGGGGGGGGGGGGGGACTCAAAACGATATCTGATCTCCTCTCCCTCCGCGAGATTGCACAGGGAAGAAGGGAGTGGGAGGAACTTTTCCACGATGTTTACGACTAAAACCAAACAATAGTGCTCCAGATCATATCACATTATTGATTGTCATACTAAGTAACTTTATGTAGTAATAATAATCGCCATCAAAACATTTTTTCCGCAATTCGTCTAATAAAGTACAGCCGATAACTACGAAGTCGAAAGCTACACACATGTACCTGTATTTATAGGTTAGTGCATGGCAGGGAGGGCCTTATGGCTTGTTAGTGCCCGACAGGTTAGCCTGAGGGCCGTAGCCCCGAGGGCTACCCTGAAGGGCACAAACAAGCCATAAGACCCTCCCTGCCATGCACTAACTATTTTAGAACGAGGTTACATGCATTATCTCACTTCCATCATGCTTGTGTACCATTATATTGGCTAGTTTGTGGTTTGTGTGGAGAGAGACTTGGTGAGGTATGAAAGAATATTTTCTTCTGGTAAGTTATGGTAACTCAGCACCACTTAGGACTACTAAAAGTAGAATATAAGCAAAGGAAATGCTGGGCTCTTATTGCGAGCTTCATTCTTATTCATAGCTTGTGGAGCTATTTAGGGGATTTGAGAGCCCCTTGTCGATACCTCTAATGACTTCGATCTTCGGTTTTTATAGGTTTCCGCAAGCTGTTGACAAAGGAAATTCGTACAGATGAAAGAATACGGGAGGCAAAAACCGTACACACTTCTGAAATGCGTAGCTTTTAGTAGTACACCGTACATTTTATGCAGAGTTCATTATCTGCACCGTACTATAATGCATACAGGGAGTTGTACGCACCAGTTTAGAGTATATTCAGCGGGCTTTAAACTAATCCAAGGCCCTCGACGCGTCATCAAGAGTAGTAAAATAACGATTGAGCGGGCTTTAAACTCTGATAAGGCCCTTGGCGGGAATGTCGCTGATTGGTCGTTTCCTGGACAACGAGACAGACCTCGTTCTAAAATACAATAATATTTCAAACAAAGGTTCGGGTGGAAAACAGTATTTTGCATGACATAATAATAGTAAGAACAAGGCAGACTCAAACATTCCAACATTCTGCATCTGGTGCGTTGCCAGTGTTGTAGTGAAAGTTCTGATACTGAAGATTTACATCTCGTGGAACTCTGATAGCCGCCGCCAAATCGTCAGTACAACCTCGGCGAAGCGTTCGCGTCAACTGTATACTCGCGTTGACGGAGCTCCGGGTGACCAAGCAGTCTAACAGCTGCAAGTCGCGACTTCCTCCAGTCTCTCCGGAGGCGTAGGTTCGAATCCCACCGCTGCCACCAATGTAATGGGTAGCCGAGTGGTAGGCGCGGTGAAATCAACAAGAATTACTTTTATTCTACTTTCAGGTACACACCTGAGATATAATTATTAGTGAAAGAAGAAACGGCAAAATAACTGACTTTCTCTCCGGTGCACACCTGGAGGTTGAATAGCTCGTTATTATCAAAATCTCATCTTCATCAAAACAGAAATGCGCAGCCGCTTTTATGCAGCAGACGCCGTACGCTTACATACGGAGATACACTAAATACACATCAGCCAAAGCTCCGTATTAGTTCCGTACTACTTCCGTATTGGTCGGGCAGGGATACTACAACACTGACCGTCAATGCTCTCTATTAATCCCTCGCTCCATTCCCTTATTCACTCTATATTTGATGAGAATCGGTCACTTTCCCGAAGGAGAGCGAGGAGAAACGTTACGTCTCCAAACGAGAAGTGAATAAAAATATTTTAAATAATATTTGAGTCCCCCTGGGCACTATGCTCCCTAAAGATCTTCGAAGGAGAATTGAAGAGACTTGTTGGCATCGCTTGGTGCGATGAATAGGCTCCGACGGATTATGCTCGCGAAATCCAGGAATTATGCTTCCATGGATTCTCGCATTATGCTCGTAAAATCCTCATATTATGCTTTGGCATCCGGTGATATACATGTACATGTATATTCACTTTGTTGTACTTATGGAGCCTCAAAGTTCGGAAAATTGTGCCTTTTTTCGTACTTGCAAGTTGCAAGTGGCCATAAGTACAACAAAATACATAGTAGTAGTAGTAGTAGTATTTATTATTTGACTAGGGGAGTCCCAACAGGCATGGCCTTGTTACAGGGAACCCTAGGTGAAGGTGAATCTTTGTGAGGTGAGCAAAAGTACCAGCAGATTGTGCCTGACGACAGTTTGGAGGAAGAGTGTTCCACCGACCTGCCGCCAGAAAAGACACTGAGCGCAGTCCATACCCAATATGTACAGTAGGTAATACTAAGGCAGCTGTATCCTGGGAACGAGTACGAGCATTTGTGTGCGGGCCATGTACATGTGTATCCCCATACCAAGGTGTCCATGCATGTAAGAGGTCAACATGGAAAAGAGAAAACAACACTTCTTCTATTCATTACTTGATTTCTTTTATACTTCAGTAAAAATATTACATGTATTTCATTGCCAAATTATTTTGAGCAACTACAACTACTGTATCAGCATAAGAAGTGCAACTACATGTACATGTAGCTCTGCGGACAACTGTGGCTTCAAGAATAGTCCAATCAATCGTGGGCTGACATGCTATGAAGAACACTATTCACTATTCAGACGCAAACTAGTTTGTTCTAAACATTTTTGGAAATGAGACCACGCATATGGCAGCGAGTTTCTATGGTTTTTGGATCCGCGCGTTTTTTACGCAACCTTCCACATCCGCGGACAGACACAGGCGGTACTACATGTCATATACCGTATCATCTCTAATAAGCACGGTCCTGTATTTTTTCAATGTACCTCCGCCCCGTGCTATTAACATGATTAATGGAGACGTTCCTTTATTGGAGACTGTTCCATTATTATTTTCAACCTCATTTCAGAGGCATGTTGCCATGCCAAATTCATGTATGACACACACATTTCAGGGTTTTTTTCGCCGGTACAGATAATGAATTTACGCAGTGTGCTTATAATGGAGACTGAGCACTTCATTTTTTCAATGCCGCCCCAAGGTGTTCTATTATTGGAGACGTGCTATTATTGGAGACTGTGCTTATATTAGAGATAATACGGTACAGCAGAAGATGTCACTCACTATTCTGCAGGTGCACTGGTGACTGGCGCATGCAAGTTCACGAGAAGGAAGCGGTAACTGGAATGCCAGCAGTATGAGAGGATGTGCATTCTGCGGCGGATCTCACCTGGACCTGAGCTGCACGAAATACACAACAGTAGCACAGCGGAAAGAATAACTGATTGAACAGAAGCTTTGCTTTGTGTGTTTGCGCACAGGTCACCGGTCAACTCAGTGCAAGGCCACCCGCAAGTGTAATGTGTGTTCTCGCATGGGGCACCATCATGTCACGATCTGCTCTGAATCCCAACAGAAATCTGACAGCAGTGCCAACATAGTAGCTGATCAGCCTGTGGCTGACGAGGTACCAGCATCCATGCCATTGGAGGGTGCGCTATGCACGTACCCTGTACCCTGTTTTTTTGTTGGCTTTTGGTACCGCCTCTGTAACTAATACTACTGCATAGGGTGCAAGGTGACCGTTGTCGGTTTTATTGTACTCCATTTATTATTACGCCGTGCATGCACTGAGTCTGTGCTGTACTGTGCATCCATAGGTGCCCGTTTGCGGTATCGCAAGGTGACACGCAAGGTTCATGTATTGTGTTGTCCGCTGCTATTTGAAGCTCTCGGAGTCGGAAGCGTTACCTCTGTTTCTCCTGTTCCTCCCTGCGCGGAGTCTGTAGATCTGGCTTGCAGTTGCTGTTACATGTACATGCATGTACATGCATGTTGGCAATTGCATGTGTTTTGGTTTTCAGTTGACACTCGGCTTCCAGCCCAGTGTCACGTGAACCCTGATTTTTTGAAGACTTTTATTATGTTGCCTGATGATTGCGTAAGCATGAAACTTAAAGTAGCAGCAAACAAGCCTTGATTGTCCTTGTTGTTCTGTAGTGAAGACTTTTATTATTAAATTTTATTTTACTATGAGCCTGTTTATAAACGTGATACAGGCTCAGAACACACTTTTCGTCTAGTTGGCATATCAGGGATATTTGGCGGAGCAGCTGGAGCAGCCCATATCCCCAATTATGACACGCGAGTAATAGTGAAATACGATTGGGGCTAGACTGACTGCGGTAATGTACAGCTAAAATCAAGCAGTCAGTTTGCCCTTAGCATGGCCTTGTCATCAGGGTGCCACATACATTTACATGGAAAGGCAACATGCCGGCTAATCTCCCTGAGTAATTGAGTGGTTATCAGCAGACGATGACGTTGTGTCAATGATGACCTGTCGATGCCCGACAGGAGCCTTGCGAGAAGAGTCCTTGGGCCCGAAGGGTAGGTAAATCCAACTTCCACAATCATGAAGTTTGCGGATGGCCGACATGTAGACATGGACAGATCGGGGCTGAAAAGTTCTGAACAGTTTGGCAGCAAAATAACACAAAGTAAAAAGTGATCACCTGGCAATAGATTGCAGGCATGCACTTGACAGAACTGGAAGTAACGGGTATCGGCGGAAAAATAATATTAAATATTTCCGGCTGGTGCCAGTGCTGCTAGCTGCAGCACGGAGTCCATCAACCGAGAGTTGGCTGATCTGGCTCAGCTGCTGCATCTTAAGCCCTTGATGTAACAGTATTTACATGACATAATAATAGTAAGAACAAGGCAGACTCACACATTCCAACATTCTGCATCTGGTGCGTTGCCAGTGTTGTAATGGAATTTCTGATACTGAAGATTTGCATCTCGTGGAACTCTGATAGCCGCCGCCAAATCGTCAGTACAACCTCGGCGAACCGTTCGCTTCAGCTGTATGCTCGCGTTGACGGAGCTCCGGGTGACCAAGCAGTCTAACAGCTGCCAGTCGCGACTTCCGTGAAACTGACCGTAAATGCTCTCTAATCCCTCACTCCATTCCCTTATTCACTCTATATTTGATGAAAATCGTTCACTCTCCCGAAGGAGAGCGAGGAGAAACGTTACGTCTCCAAACGAGAAGTGAATAAAAATATTAGTAATATTTGAGTTCCCCTGGTCAATATGCTCACTAAAGATCTTCGTAGGAGAATTGAAGGGACTTGTTGGCATCGCTTGGTGCCATGAATAGGCTCCAGTGGATTATGCTCGAGAAATCAAGGAATTAAGCTTTCATGGATTCTCGCATTATGCTCGTAAAATCCTCATATTATGCTTCCAAATTATGCCAATAATTAAGCCGGCATTATCCGCCGGTGCCTAGCGATGAAGGGTGGCAGGAAGGCAATTACATAGACTCTAATCTATCTATCCTGCATGTACATGTATTCTAGTGCGTCACGAACACGTGTATAAATGTATGGTATACATTTATCATACTATGCTCAATACAAAAATTTAATGTTAAAATGAACCTCCCATCCCACATGTTTCCGCGTGTACAATATCGACCCCATAATAGGGGCCCCACAACTCTTTTTCTCCTACACAATGATTTGACCTCACAAAATAATACGTTGTCCTCCCTAATACACAGACCTCACGTATTGACGTACAGTAATATTGACCTGTTCCATACACAATCAGTCACACTTCGACGGAGGTAAGCATGCGGTCTGACGCAATCACTATGTTATTGCTACAGAATGTTATGGTATTGGTGCAGGCATCATTATCACATGCAGATCAGACTAAGTGAGAACAGACTGTGATGAATACATATGGATCAGGAATAGTGATCCTGATTCAATAAGAACCAAGGATGGCAAGCGAGATCTATTTTGAATACCGAAGAGCTAACTAATCTGCGGGATCGAGGTTGATGAAGACGCAAAGACGATGAACTATGATAGTGTTATGCAAGAGAGGCTACGTTCGTGACAGAAAATACAGTGAGAGGTCAGCCTAGGGAGTGTTTGCATTATCCACTTGTGCACCACAAAATAATCAGTGAGAAGTTAGGTCTGAATAAAGAAGGGCGTACAAGTCAATTGATGCACTGTAGTCGGTGTTCGTACAGATAATCGAAGCCATCGTGAAGGAACAGACAAAATTCAGTTCAAACTTCAAAGGCTTTGCTAATTTAATAGCCATGAATTCTGAATTCACAGATAGATGTGCGTCCAGTGGAGCATGGAATGTCGTTAAATTTTCCATCCGCAGTTATAACCAGACAGTCTTCGTTGTGGACGTTGTTTGGTTCATGGGTACGGAAATTGTTGATCGCCGCTGGGTGTCCGTTGTTGTCGACAAACTTACCCTCCTCCTCAACATCATTATATCCAATATAGGCAGCATGACGCGATTGAAGCAGGGGACGAACGAAGTTCTCCAGGACAATGAATTCCTTCATGTTGAGTGGCGCTGCCAGTTCTCCACCATTGCGCTGGCAGTTCTTGATAGCATTTTCGCGGTTCATAGGAATTGCTTCGAAACGGTAGATGAGGAGACCATACTCTGAGTTTCCGCAGCACTCCACTGAGGTTGGAGCTGTGTTCGACGTCGACCGTTTTCCTGCATGCAGCATAGCCAGTCTGGTGTCTTCAACACTTGCAATGTCTTCATTGCCAAGGGAATGTTGCTCGTCAACCTTTACAGCATCATCCACGCTTTCAAGGCCATCAGCATCTTCATACGAATCGGGAAACGTTTGGGAGTTCCTCAGCGAGGGAAGGCTGGACACCGCTGTCATGAATGTCATACACAATGCGAGAGCCAATGAAAAACGAAACATGATTTCTTTCTTGGTTCGAGAACAAACTGTTCCTTCGTATTATTGAACGGAGAAAGGGAAATACTGTTTTGATGATCGACTTCTGAAGATTACTCGCGTTAGGTCGCTTCTTTATATTATACTCTCTCCACACCATGTACACTTGTGCGCATGTCATGCACGCAACAGTGGCGACGTTTAGCTCACAAACTGTACATGCCTGCAATCTCCTTTTCATTTCGCGGCAATTGTACACAATACATGATGAGGTCCCGAGTTCGAGATCCGCGCTGGTAAAAAGACTCTTTACGCGGGTTGAACTGCGCCCACACTCACAGTCAACTGGGTACTCACAGCTCGGAGTATGGATAACAAGGATGCAGTTTACAGGGTTATTGGCTGTTAGGGTTGGTTCACATAAGCAAAATCGGCGCCTCAAGACATTGCAAGACATTGGCGGTGAGCCAGCTCCCGTTCCGTTGCGCATACGGTTCGGTTTACAGGGTTATTGGGCTGTCAGGGATGGTTCACATAAGCAAAATCGGCGCCGCAAGACCTCGCAAGACATCGGCGGTGAGCCAGCTCCCGATCCGTTGCGCATACGGTTCGAGTACCAAATCTACTACGAAGTAAAGTAGTACAGAAAGTGTCCAAATGCTACGACAGGTTTGCCAATTGAAGCTTGAATTCTTTGTTTCTTTAGTAGTTCAAGGTCTTTCGGTGATGGCCACTGGTTGCTACCTTTTACTGGAGATCAGGAAACTACTTCTACCCATTTTATTGCAGTCTAGTAAGCAATGGCGTCGAAATTATGCATGCAAACGTTGATGAAGGCACAAGAACTTGCCAATGTATCCATCGTATTTTTTATTTGTTTTAATTATAGGTTAGTGCATGGCAGGGAGGGCCTTACGGCTTGTTAGTGCCCGACAGGTTAGCCTGAGGGCCGTAGGCCCGAGGGCTACCCTGAAGGGCACAAACAAGCCATAAGGCCCTCCCTGCCATGCACTAACTATTTTAGAACGAGGTTACATGCATTATCTCACTTCCATTATGCGTGTGTACCACTATATCGGGTAGTTTTGTGGTTTGTGTGCAGAGAGACTTGGTGTGGTATGAAAGAATATTTTCTTCTGGAAAGTTATGGTAACTCAGCACCACTTAGGACTACTAAAAGTAGAATGGAAGCAAATGAAATGCTGGGCTCTTATTGCGAGCTTCATTCTTATTCATACATGTAGCTTGTGGAGCTATTTTGGGGGCTTTGAGAGCCCCTTGTCGATAACTCTAATGACTTTGATCTTCGGTTTTTATAGGTTTCCGCAAGCTGTTGACAAAGAAAATTCGTACAGGTGAAAGAATACGGGAGGAAAAACCGTACACACTTCTGAATTGCGTAGCTTTTAGTAGTACACCGTACACGTTATGCAGAGTTCATTATCTCCACCGTACTATTATGCATACAGGGAGTTGTACGCACCAGTTTAGAGTATATTCAGCGGGCTTTAAACTAACCCAAGGCCCTCGACGCGTCATATGGCAGCGAGTTTCTATGGCTTTTGGATCCGCGCGTTTTTTACGCAACCTTTCACATCCGCGGACAGACACAGGCGGTACTACATGTCATATACCGTATTATCTCTAATAAGCACGGTGCTGTATTTTTTCAATGTACCTCCGCCCCGTGCTATTAACATGATTAATGGAGACGTTCCTTTATTGGAGACTGTTCCATTATTATTTTCAACCTCATTTCAGAGGCATGTTGCCATGCCAAATTCATGTACGACACACACATTTCAGGGTTTTTTTCGCCGGTACAGATAATGAATTTACGCAGTGTGCTTATAATGGAGACTGAGCACTTCATTTTTTGAATGCCGCCCCAAGGTGTTCTATTATTGGAGACGTGCTATTATTGGAGACTGTGCTTATATTAGAGATAATACGGTACAGCAGAAGATGTCACTCACTATTCTGCAGGTGCTCTGGTGACTGGCGCATGCAAGTTCACGAGAAGGCGGTCTGATGGTAACTGGAATGCCAGCAGTATGAGAGGATGTGCATTCTGCGGCGGATCTCACCTGGACCTGAGCTGCACGAAATACACAACAGTAGCACAGCGGAAAGAATAACTGATTGAACAGAAGCTTTGCTTTGTGTGTTTGCGCACAGGTCACCGGTCAACTCAGTGCAAGGCCACCCGCAAGTATAATGTGTGTTCTCGCATGGGGCACCATCATGTCACGATCTGCTCTGAATCTCAACAGAAATCTGACAGCAGTGCCTACATAGTAGCTGATCAGCCTGTGGCTGACGAGGTACCAGCATCCATGCCATTGGAGGGTGCGCTACACACGTACCCTGTACCCTGTTTTTTTGTTGGCTTTTGGTACCGCCTCTGTAACTAATACTACTGCATAGGGTGCAAGGTGACCGTTGTCGGTTTTATTGTACTCCATTTATTATTACGCCGTGCATGCACTGAGTCTGTGCTGTACTGTGCATCCATAGGTGCCCGTTTGCGGTATCGCAAGGTGACACGCAAGGTTCATGTATTGTGTTGTCCGCTGCTATTTGAAGCTCTCGGAGTCGGAAGCGTTACCTCTGTTTCTCCTGTTCCTCCCTGCGCGGAGTCTGTAGATCTGGCTTGCAGTTGCTGTTACATGTACATGCATGTACATGCATGTTGGCAATTGCATGTGTTTTGGTTTTCAGTTGACACTCGGCTTCCAGCCCAGTGTCACGTGAACCCTGATTTTTTGAAGACTTTTATTATTAAATTTTATTTTACTATGAGCCTGTTTATAAACGTGATACAGGCTCAGAACACACTTTTCGTCTAGTTGGCATATCAGGGATATTTGGCGGAGCAGCTGGAGCAGCCCATATCCCCAATTATGACACGCGAGTAATAGTGAAATACGATTGGGGCTAGACTGACTGCGGTAATGTACAGCTAAAATCAAGCAGTCAGTTTGCCCTTAGCATGGCCTTGTCATCAGGGTGCCACATACATGTACATGGAAAGGCAACATGCCGGCTAATCTCCCTGAGTAATTGAGTGGTTATCAGCAGACGATGACGTTGTGTCAATGATGACCTGTCGATGCCCGACAGGAGCCTTGCGAGAAGAGTCCTTGGGCCCGAAGGGTAGGTAAATCCAACTTCCACAATCATGAAGTTTGCGGATGGCCGACATGTAGACATGGACAGATCGGGGCTGAAAAGTTCTGAACAGTTTAGCAGCAAAATAACACAAAGTAAAAAGTGATCACCTGGCAATAGATTGCAGGCATGCACTTGACAGAACTGGAAGTAACGGGTATCGGCGGAAAAATAATATTAAATATTTCCGGCTGGTGCCAGTGCTGCTAGCTGCAGCACGGAGTCCATCAACCGAGAGTTGGCTGATCTGGTTCAGCTGCTGCATCTGAAGCCCTTGATGTAACAGTATTTACATGACATAATAATAGTAAGAACAAGGCAGACTCACACATTCCAACATTCTGCATCTGGTGCGTTGCCAGTGTTGTAATGGAATTTCTGATACTGAAGATTTGCATCTCGTGGAACTCTGATAGCCGCCGCCAAATCGTCAGTACAACCTCGGCGAACCGTTCGCTTCAGCTGTATGCTCGCGTTGACGGAGCTCCAGGTGACCAAGCAGTCTAACAGCTGCCAGTCGCGACTTCCGTGAAACTGACCGTCAATGCTCTCTAATCCCTCGCTCCATTCCCTTATTCACTCTATATTTGATGAAAATCGTTCACTCTCCCGAAGGAGAGCGAGGAGAAACGTTACGTCTCCAAACGAGAAGTGAATAAAAATATTAGTAATATTTGAGTCCCCCTGGTCAATATACTCACTAAAGATCTTCGTAGGAGAATTGAAGGGACTTGTTGGCATCGCTTGGTGCCATGAATAGGCTCCGGTGTGCTAAGTCCCGTTTTCGCTCAGTCAGCAGAGCACGAGGGTACAGTAATGGTTAACGGTTATCATACAGAATTGCACACTTATTCGGAGAGAGAGAGAAAGAGTTCTCAGGTAATACACTGTAGTCTAGCATGAAACTAATCTGTAGGAAACTAGAAAGGCAGCAGCTTTTATAGCGAAGGTAGAGAACTAAGGTTGGTAAGACAAGGATTACGAAATCATCCTTCTACAAGTTCTAGAATAGTGGAGAAGGTAAACTTAGATCATCATTGCTATACATGTAGATGAAGTGAGCATTGCGTAACAATGACTAAGCGAGGTGTTCTAGAAGGTGAGATATCTATATTATGCAATTGAGTGAGCAACATTACTCATCAGGCATATTACTGTAAGGTATGGAACAGTCCGGAATCAACGACGTGATTGACTAACTAAAAGGAAGTGGTAGAAGTACTAGTTCTAGAAATGCTGACAACAAGGTTACAAGCATGGGAGATCTAATTATAGCTTATGACGAGGCTTACATTTACGTGCATGTACTACAGTACTAGTAGTCGCAATCGAGTCATGTACATGTACATGTACATGTCATAATTATAATGTATGCATTTCTACCCTAACACGGTGGATTATGCTCGAGAAATCAAGGAATTATGCTTTCATGGATTCTCGCATTATGCTCGTAAAATCCTCATATTATGCTTCCAAATTATGCCAATAATTAAGCCGGCATTATCCGCCGGTGCCTAGCGATGAAGGGTGGCAGGAAGGCAATTACATAGACTCTAATCTATCTATCCTGCATGTACATGTATTCTAGTGCGTCACGAACACGTGTAGAAATGTATGGTATACATTTATCATACTATGCTCAATACAAAAATTTAATGTTAAAATGAACCTCCCATCCCACATGTTTCCGCGTGTACAATATCGACCCATAATAGGGGCCCCACAACTCTTTTTCTCCTACACAATGATTTGACCTCACAAAATAATACGTTGTCCTCCCTAATACACAGACCTCACGTATTGACGTGACAGTAATATTGACCTGTTCCATACACAATCAGTCACACTTCGACGGAGGTAAGCATGCGGTCTGACGCAATCACTATGTTATTGCTACAGAATGTTATGGTATTGGTGCAGGCATCATTATCACATGCAGATCAGACTAAGAGAGAACAGACTGTGATGAATACATATGGATCAGGAATAGTGATCCTGATTCAATAAGAACCAAGGATGGCAAGCGAGATCTATTTTGAATACCGAAGAGCTAACTAATCTGCGGGGACGAGGTTGATGAAGACGCAAAGACGATGAACTATGATAGTGTTATGCAAGAGAGGCTACGTTCGTGACAGAAAATACAGTGAGAGGTCAGCCTAGGGAGTGTTTGCATTATCCACTTGTGCACCACAAAATAATCAGTGAGAAGTTAGGTCTGAATAAAGAAGGGCGTACAAGTCAATTGATGCACTGTAGTACGGTAGCCAAAAATAATAATTTAGTGCGAAAATAAGAAAAATAAATAATAACACCCGAAAGCGCTAAATACAAAATCAAGAAAAAGGGAAATTATAAACCATGTAGCGCTAATGTGCACCAAATAATAAGTTAAATGATAATAAAGCCGAGTGAAAAACACAAGAAATCATAACAAAAGAAACAAACTAATAATACGAAAAAAGAGTAATAATATTAATGGGAGAACTCTCATAACATCGATTGCAGGAGTCTGTTCAAGGAGGATCATTCAGTTATCGGAGCCTAGCCTCGGCAACCACGAGATCTACCGAAGCAGCTGTGACGGAGGGAGTGAAGATCGGACGACGAGCTCCACGTAGGCAGGCAATGCAGGCACGAAGAAGCGCAAAGCTTACCCGGCAGCGGATCCATGCCATTACCCTGGAGTAGGGGTCCTGGCACTTTTCCGATAGCATGTCAGCAATGCGCTTGTATAGCGATGTCGCTGACTTCCCCATGCCTCCAGATGTGGAGAGAACGACGGGGCAGAAGGAGCCATGCTCGACTTCACAGACTCGCTCCTCATAGCAACGCCGTTTCTCTCGCTCGTGACGCTGGTAGCTGGAGGGGACTGAAGTGGTACGGTTTGAGCTCGCAAACGGGTTAAAAACCCTTACATCAAAAAAGGTGCGATCAAACCGTCCACCCCAGACACCACTCGCAGCTATATCCAGCCGCGCTTGAGGGTTGGTGATGGCAGAACGATGCCTGAAGGATTCGCCAGTGATAGGTTGCAGGTGTGGCTCGAGCACGACACTGTGGGCAACACGCTTGAGGAGAGACGCCGTCACATCACGAACCTCATTATGCCGGAGCGAGGGAAATCCTCCTCGAGAGCACGACAGAGCATGGCAAATGGTGAAGGATTCACCACAGGCACAATGTGTTGGAAGATGAGATGGAGTCCAACCATACCGAAGTGCCAGGCCGTCCCGAAATTCGCCCTTCGACAGAGCGAATGCGTGCGCCTTCAGGGGGCGACATGTGAGCCAGGAGGAGGCACCTTTCTCGCTGGCTAGCCTCATGCAATGCTGAAGACCCGACGGGAGTGACAGCAGAAATTCAGTGGCAGCTCTTCCTGTGGCCAGTCTGGTGTCACTAGCCAGTTTCCGCTTGGTCTGGCGGACAGTGTCGAGGGTGTCACCTAGGGCTGGGTCCTGGCAGCTGATCTTTGACACCAGCGCAGCGGTGATGGTGCATGACGCCTTGTACTGACCAGAGAGTGCAGTGGGATCGAGGAGTCCAAGGCCACCATCTCTGCAAGGGAAGCTTAGCAACTTCCGTTCAACGGTGCCCACCGAGCGACCACAAAGCGAGGGGATGAGGCGGGAGGCAATTGCTTCCTCCAGCGTGCCTAAAGCTGAAGCGGCCCTCTCCATCACACGGCACAGAAACGACCAACGGTGCTTCAGGCCATGCGTAAAGGCAGAGAAGGCAGCTTGCGGCTGGGAGTCGGCGATCTCAGCGAGGGTTAGGACCTCCTTCCTCCAGGACTCTGCTTTTTGGCTGAGGTAGCCATCCACAAAGCCAGAGGTGCCAATAGCTGCTCCAAGAAAGCGGTGACCGTCGTCGGTGATGGTGACACCAGTACTCTCGAAGATTCTGCTGGCTTCTTTGAGGTGCGGTGGCTTGACGACCAGCACAGACTTTGATGGATTCGGCTTGTATCCGTACAACGGACCCCGCTGGCAGAGAAGGTCCCACCATGCTCGCAGGCGGATGATCCTCCCCGCAGCTGACGAGTCGTCCGCATACCAGAGCTGAGTGGCCTTCGCTGCTGACAGGGAACGGATCAGTGGAAGAATGGCAACGGCGTACATGGGCATGGCTAAAGGATCACCCTGGGTTGTTCCTTCAGCCGACATGATAAAACTACCTCCAACAAACAGCTTGGCTGAGCAGCGATACGTGTTGATAACTACTGTGGCTAGGGATGGGCAGAGGTGGCGCAGGTTGTGTAGACAGACTTCCCGGTTAAGCTGATTGAAAGCGTTTGTGGCATCCGCCATCAACACTGCTTCGGTGTCGTCTTGGTCAAACATCTGCTGCATTGCATGGATTGCGGCCTCAATGCCGCATTCCTGTCCAGCACACAATTGGAGACTTCCTGCCGCTTCCTGGATGTCGCTTCTGATGAGGGCAAGGATGGCTTTGCCAATGATTCGTCTCACCACTTCGCCTATGCCGATTGGGCGAACTCCTGGGTCCTTGTCAAGCGGGATAAGCTTGGATGCTACGTACGCCTCCAAGGTGACTGGGTCAACATGCTCTGTTGCAAGCCGTCGAGCAGAGGCAGCCAGTGCATCACATAGCAAGTCTGATGCTTCCGAGAAAGCCGTACACATCCATCTCCACGCGTCTGCATCAATGCCAGATGGACCTGCTGCTCCATGAGTGTTAAGGGCAGCTCTCCGAACCGTTTCTCGGTCTAACCCAGAGAATCTTGTTGGATGCGGTGTAGGTGGAGCGTCACCGTCTAGCAACGCCTCCATGGATGCGGGTGCAGGTGGGGGATGCTTCGCTTCCAGTATCTCCCGGACAGTGTAGTCACCTGAAATGTCATCCAGTCCCAGCACACCAGGAAACTCCCCAGCGGAAAGTGATCTCAAGGCAGATGCCAGCCGGCCACTGGTCACCTTGGATGCAAAGTGACGTGCGTCATCATTGCTGGTTCTGCTTCTCTGTTGACGCTTCTTAAGCTCCTTGTGAATAGTGTCACATTCGTGGATGAGGGTCTGCAGGTTCCCCTTCTTCCACTCTGTTAACCGCCGTTCGAGTGTACTGGCTGGTTTCTCTGATGGGCCAAGTGGTTTCTGTAGCAGCAGCATTTGAAACACCATCGCAACTTTGAAAGCTTGGCCCTCATACTGTCCTCTCACACCAAAGCACTGAATGTACTGTGCGAGTTGAGACACAAAGTCCTTGCCGGTGTTACCCCGTGGGACCTGCATTGCATTTGGACGGTAGTGGACTAGTGTATCATAGGCAGTATTGATACAGCGAGCAGTCTCCTGTGTGCCCAAATCCCCTAGTGAGAATCTATCTCCAAGGGTACGCGGGTAGTCAGGGAGATTGGAGAGATCATTGACCCCTGGACCAGGTGGTGGGGCAGGTGCATTGAGGGGTTCGGGCACAGGGTGGGCCATGTGGAGGTCCAGCTCAGATGATTGTGACGAGTCCAAGTTCGCCAATAGGGTAGTGTCACGTACAGTCACGGGCTGGAGGAGTGCACGGTTCTGCTCATTTTCAAGTTCGTCCCAAGCCAGCTGTTGAGAACAAGAGACAGGCATATCGGAGGCGGTCGCACTAAGACTATGGGCAGTATGAACTGTTGAGGTGTGTCGCGCAGTTTGACTCTGAGGGCTAAGCTCGGTAGACAAGTGGTTGGTGGTCGTCTGATGTTGATCAGTACTACATGCATTAGCCTGTCGCCCACTAGCACTTCCGACCCCTCCGTGGGAGCATGTGGGTGATTGTGCCGGCACGTGGCGCACCGTTTGAACACCTACGGGATTCGTTGACTGGGTGGCGGGAGGAGAGTTACGGCATTTTGCTTTCCTTCCTGGTGTGCAATTTCGGCAGGATATCTTCGATTCTCGGCAGCTACAGCTGGATCCGCACTTGGAGTTGCCACTGCACTGGCAACAACGGCTCTCGCCTGGCACGGAGCCTCCCGGAGGGGGCATCGTAACTTCACGGACGAGCTACTGCATCGAAAACATCTCACACCGGTTGACAGCAGGAGAGCGCTAAAACTTCAAACCTACCTCCCCGCATCAACACTTTTTCCACTGCACTGTAGTCGGTGTTCGTACAGATAATCGAAGCCATCGTGAAGGAACAGACAAAATTCAGTTCAAACTTCAAAGGCTTTGCTAATTTAATAGCCATGAATTCTGAATTCACAGATAGATGTGCGTCCAGTGGAGCATGGAATGTCGTTAAATTTTCCATCCGCAGTTATAACCAGACAGTCTTCGTTGTGGACGTTGTTTGGTTCATGGGTACGGAAATTGTTGATCGCCGCTGGGTGTCCGTTGTTGTCGACAAACTTACCCTCCTCCTCAACATCATTATATCCAATATAGGCAGCATGACGCGATTGAAGCAGGGGACGAACGAGGTTCTCCAGGACAATGAATTCCTTCATGTTGAGTGGCGCTGCCAGTTCTCCACCATTGCGCTGGCAGTTCTTGATAGCATTTTCGCGGTTCATAGGAATTGCTTCGAAACGGTAGATGAGGAGACCATACTCTGAGTTTCCGCAGCACTCCACTGAGGTTGGAGCTGTGTTCGACGTCGACCGTTTTCCTGCATGCAGCATAGCCAGTCTGGTGTCTTCAACACTTGCAATGTCTTCATTGCCAAGGGAATGTTGCTCGTCAACCTTTACAGCATCATCCACGCTTTCAAGGCCATCAGCATCTTCATACGAATCGGGAAACGTTTGGGAGTTCCTCAGCGAGGGAAGGCTGGACACCGCTGTCATGAATGTCATACACAATGCGAGAGCCAATGAAAAACGAAACATGATTTCTTTCTTGGTTCGAGAACAAACTGTTCCTTCGTATTATTGAACGGAGAAAGGGAAATACTGTTTTGATGATCGACTTCTGAAGATTACTCGCGTTAGGTCGCTTCTTTATATTATACTCTCTCCACACCATGTACACTTGTGCGCATGTCATGCACGCAACAGTGGCGACGTTTAGCTCACAAACTGTGCATGCCTGCAATCTCCTTTTCATTTCGCGGCAATTGTACACAATACATGATGAGGTCCCGAGTTCGAGATCCGCGCTGGTAAAAAGACTTTTTACGCGGGTTGAACTGCGGCCACACTCACAGTCAACTGGGTACTCACAGCTCGGAGTATGGATAACAAGGATGCAGTTTACAGGGTTATGGGCTGTTAGGGCTGGTTCACATAAGCAAAATCGGCGCCTCAAGACATTGCAAGACATTGGCGGTGAGCCAGCTCCCGTTCCGTTGCGCATACGGTTCGGTTTACAGGGTTATTGGGCTGTCAGGGATGGTTCACATAAGCAAAATCGGCGCCGCAAGACCTCGCAAGACATCGGCGGTGAGCCAGCTCCCGATCCGTTGCGCATACGGTTCGAGTACCAAATCTACTACGAAGTAAAGTAGTACAGAAAGTGTCCAAATGCTACGACAGGTTTGCCAATTGAAGCTTGAATTCTTTGTTTCTTTAGTAGTTCAAGGTCTTTCGGTGATGGCCACTGGTTGCTACCTTTTACTGGAGATCAGGAAACTACTTCTACCCATTTTATTGCAGTCTAGTAAGCAATGGCGTCGAAATTATGCATGCAAACGTTGATGAAGGCACAAGAACTTGCCAATGTATCCATCGTATTTTTTATTTGTTTTAATTATAGGTTAGTGCATGGCAGGGAGGGCCTTACGGCTTGTTAGTGCCCGACAGGTTAGCCTGAGGGCCGTAGGCCCGAGGGCTACCCTGAAGGGCACAAACAAGCCATAAGGCCCTCCCTGCCATGCACTAACTATTTTAGAACGAGGTTACATGCATTATCTCACTTCCATTATGCGTGTGTACCACTATATCGGGTAGTTTTGTGGTTTGTGTGCAGAGAGACTTGGTGTGGTATGAAAGAATATTTTCTTCTGGAAAGTTATGGTAACTCAGCACCACTTAGGACTACTAAAAGTAGAATGGAAGCAAATGAAATGCTGGGCTCTTATTGCGAGCTTCATTCTTATTCATACATGTAGCTTGTGGAGCTATTTTGGGGGCTTTGAGAGCCCCTTGTCGATAACTCTAATGACTTTGATCTTCGGTTTTTATAGGTTTCCGCAAGCTGTTGACAAAGAAAATTCGTACAGGTGAAAGAATACGGGAGGAAAAACCGTACACACTTCTGAATTGCGTAGCTTTTAGTAGTACACCGTACACGTTATGCAGAGTTCATTATCTCCACCGTACTATTATGCATACAGGGAGTTGTACGCACCAGTTTAGAGTATATTCAGCGGGCTTTAAACTAACCCAAGGCCCTCGACGCGTCATCAAGAGTAGTAAAATAACGATTGAGCGGGCTTTAAACTCTGATAAGGCCCTTGGCGGGAATGTCGCTGATTGGTCGTTTCCTGGACAACGAGACAGACCTCGTTATAATTGTATTTGTCTCATAAGTTGCGCAACAGTCAAGCAGATCATCCGAAAAGGCCGGGTTGGTATGCTGACTTATTTGCCACCTTGAAGCGATTACAAGAATGGCGAACGAGCCTCGTCTCTAGCTTCAATTTAGGAAAATTTAGGACGAGCCTTTTTTGAAATTTTGACAAAGTCTGGCTTCCGGCAGCCGGCGATCACCGGCGCAAACGGTTCACAAACCACTTTTGGTCAAAATCGTACAGGATCGTTGACTCACTTGTGAGGTCTGCATCTGCCACTAAGGTGAAAAGGCATAGTGGTGGCCTGCGGAAGCGAAGGCTATAGCTTGTGTGTTTCTGAACATTCAAGTGATGCTAACGCAGATCCCGCGAATATTATAATTATTATTATTACTCCAGAAGTAGGGCAAGACTCTTAGTAGAGTGCATAGTTAAACGAAGGTTGGTGTTCGCAACAGTTTGACATTATTTTATTGATTTTATCATTGTCATTATCACTGTCATTTGTACTGGGGTGATGAGCAGACCATGTCTTTGTTTGAGAGGATGGACAATAATAATAATAGGGAGGTTCCGGAGTACGATTTTCGTGCCAAAATCCGTGGAGGCTCTACGGATTTTTTATACGTCGTTTTCGAGCAGTGAAAAGTTCCGGGGTACGGAACTTATGTGTTTGCCGTCATTGCCTAGGTTACGATCGCAAACACGTCACGTTCCCGCGCTATGCCTTTTTATTTTGAAAATTTGTACCGAAATCAAAACTTCCCGCGAAAAATCGATGTTTCTCGTACCAAATTTGTACGCGAAAAATCTTTCTGCACCCGATGACGCAAAATCTCCATACGAAGCATGGTTCGTATGAAAGCCAGTCCACACGGATTCTCGTGCCGAAAAATCGTATGGAGCACGCCTGGAAAAAATCCGTAGCGCCCATACGGATTTTGGCACGGAAAATCGTACCCCGAAACCTCTCTAATAATAATAATAATGATTGTTGTGGAATTGCGTGACTGTACTTCCAGCACTGTACCCTTAACTAATAGGAACGTGCAGCACCTGCAGGTCACATGCCATCAGTGCTAGTTTGAGTGTATTCTGTGGTTTGGATGATTACAAGTGATTAGTTACTTCTGTAGTACACATTGCATAAGGTGCGGTTCACACGAGGTACAAAATGTCATGCTTTCAACGTGTTCTTGTACTGTGGGAGTGTGGGTACCTTGACGACTTTCACCTGAGGCGGGAAAACTCGTATAATGTTTTCAGCAACTCCCGAAGGGGTATAGAAAGCAGGATATACGCTGTTTCTTGTTGACAAAGTGGGTTGAAAGAGCTTGTTGTATTTTCACCTGGTTGTTCGATTAAGTTCAATTAATTATTTGATACGATGCCTCGGCGCCTCGCCAGATTTTTTCAGTTTTGGAGGCAAAGCTCATCGACCCATGGGCTGCATAAGACGAACAGTGGCAAGATGAAGAAACGCGCTGTTCGTGAGAAAGAAATTGCCGATGAGCTGAACAAACTTGCCAAGGAAAATGGCCTTGACTGGGAGGTGACGGCGCTCATAGTGCACAACAAAATAGACAACGTGAAATCTAAAGCCAGGGAAATGTACAAGAAGTACAAGAGATCGACTGTCACGGGCAACCACGCTGATCCGGAGTTTGACATGGAGAGCGCGTTAGGAGCCTGGAGTAATGTCCGCATGGACATAATAATAATAATAATTCGCGGGATTCGCGTTGGCATCGCTTGAATGTTCAGAAACACACAAACTAGCCTTCGCTTCCGCAGGCCACCACTATGCCTATGCCTTGCACACCTTAGTGGCGAATGCAGACCTCACAAGTGAGTCAGGGGAGAGTAGGTGAGTCTCTCAACCAATCGGGCGTGTAACGGCCCATAACCCTGTAAACTGCATCCTTGTTACCCTCACTCCGAGCTGTGAGTACCCAGTTGACCGTGGGTGTCGGCGCAGTTCACCACGCATAAAAAGTCTTTACTCACGTAAAAAGTCTTTACACGCTCCCTGCTACCAGCGCGGGTCTCGAACTCGGGACCTCATGATTCGCAAGCAGGCCTGCAAACCAATCGGCCATATGCGTTGGTTGCTAGCCATGCAAAACGCTTTTCTCAGCTTTCTTCTTCTACGGATTTCTCACAAATTCATCTTCGGCGTCGGCGTCGCCCGTGAGTGACTAAACAACAACTTCAAACGAACAACTACAACTACTGTATCAGCACAAGAAGTGCAGCTAGCTCTGCGGACAACTGTGGCTTCAAGAATAGTCCAATGAGTCGTGGGCTGACATGCGATGAAGAACACTATTCACTATTCAGATGCAAACTAAAGTTTGTTCTAAAACAATTTTGAGATGAGACCATGCGTATGGCAGCGAGTTTCTGTGGTATTTGGATCCGCGCGTTCTTTTACGCAACCTTTCACATACGCGCACAGACACAGGCGGTACACAGTACTACATGTCATATACAGCAGAAGATGTCACTCACTATTCTGCAGGTGCACTGGTGACAGGCGCATGCAAGTAACGTTACGTTCACGAGAAGGAAGTGGTCTGATGGTAACTGGAATGCCAGAAGTACGAGAGGATGTGCATTCTGCGGCGGATCTCACCTGGACCCGAGCTGCACGAAATACACAACAGTTGCACAGCGGAAAGAATAACTGATTGAACAGAAGCGTTACTTTGTGTGTTTGCGCACAGGTCACCGGTCAACTCAGTGCAAGGCCAGCCGCAAGTGTAATGTGTGTTCTCGCGTGGGTCACCAATCTCACCATCATGTCACGATCTGCCCCGAGTCTCAACAGAAATCTGACAGCAGTACCAACATACATGTACGTCATGTATTGTACATGTAGTAGCTAATCAGCCTGTGGCTGACGAGGTACATGTATGTACCAGCATCCATGCCATTGGAGTGTGCGCTATACACGTACCCAGCTTTTTTTGTTGGCAGCAGGCGTGTGCGGATAATGCTCAAGAAGGTGGCAGATTCTGCTCGAAAAGCAGTGAAATTGGCAGAACGATACAAACCTTATGGCGGGCATTTCCCCGAATTCTGCTCCATTTCTTTATCCACATACCAAACATGCATGAAACTTACCAGAAAAAGTACCGAATTCTGCCAATTTTTCTGACGGCATAATCCGCATATGCCTAGTTGCTACGTCCTCTGTAACTAATACTTACTGCATAGGGTGCAAGTTGACCGTTGTTGGTTTCATTGTACTCCATTTATTATTACGCCGTGCATGCACTGAGTCTGTGCTGTGCTGTGCATCCATAGGTGTCCGTTTGCGGTATCGCAAGGTGACACGCAAGGTTCATTGTATTGTGTTGTCCGCTGCTATTTGAAGCTCTCGGAGTCGGAAGCGTTCCCTCTGTTTCCCTGTTCCTCCCTGCGCGGATTCTGTAGTTCTGGCTTGCAGTGGCTGTTACATGCATGTTGGCAGTTGCATGTGTTTTGGTTTTCAGTTGACACTCGGCTTCCAGCCGAGTGTCACGTGAACCCTGATTTTTTAAGACTTTTATTATTTGTTTTAATATGAGCCTGTTATACGCGATACAGGCTCAGAACACACTTTCCGTCTAGTTGGCATATCAGGGATATTGGGCGGAGCAGCTGGAGCAGCCCATATCCCCAATAGACCGATCCCCTTATTATTGTCTGGGTTCGAGCAAGGGGGCAACTCCGCAGTCGCGTGGGATCCTGCTGCACACACGCGACCAACCTCACCTCGGCTTTGCGTGACTTCTCGCATGCGAAGTGCAGAGCACGCGAAATCTACACGCAGTGCAAGCCTGTCTACAAAAAATGCCACAAGGACTTTTGGTTTGAGCTGTTTTGTTTTTGTTTAGACGTCTTCCTTTTTACGACTTCAGGATGCCTTCTCAGGATCATTGCTGCGTTCCTCACTGTCAGAACAGGAGGACGAAGCAAACAAGTCATTTCACTCCTTTCGTCGTGTGGAGCCACAGCGGCCTGGAGCAAGCGGATCCAGGCTATTCCCCGTGAGGAAGGACGTAGTTTTAGGGTCACGCTGAATATTTGAGATGCAGCGATCATTTCGATCCCGAAGTCGAAATCGTTTTGCCCAGCTCTACAAGGGCAGGATGAGTCCAGGAAACCAAACAGCTGTCCTACGGTACCAGGTTTGCTTTTCGCAAGAGAGTGGAGTCTGGACGCTCTGCTCCCCATGCTCGCAAAACAGTATTTGCTGAGCCTAGTGCAGTTCGGTCATGGAAGTGCAGCGTCTGCATCACGAGCTCCCCATGCTCGCAAACCAGTATTTTGCTGAGAGGCAACGGCATTTTGATTTGGAAAGGAACCTGGCTTAGTGCAGTTTGGTCCTGTAATGGGAGTGCAGCATCTGCATCAGGAGTTGGCAGCAAGTAGAGCTCGTGGAGCAGTTGGACGATGGGGTGAAGAAAGCCGAAAAACAGCTTACGTACAATAACATAAAGAAAGACTCTGAGCCGCGCCAGTTTCTGACTGGTTTGCCTTCAGGTGTTTGGACCGCTCTGTGGGACTTCTTTGAGCCTAGCCGAGAAAATGTACTGCGCCGAGCCAGATCTGCGAAGACGGAAGCTGAGGGACGGCGGATACAGTTGGAGGTGGCCGTAAATCGCCAATGAGCATGTAATGGAGGATCAGCTGCTATTGGCATTGATGTGTCTAAGCCTGGGCCGAATGGGACAGAAGCTGTAATGCGTGGCACAAGTTAATCATCCGTTTCACGGTATATACTATATAGCTAGCTGAGCTGGAAAGTTGTCTTGTTCCTCCGTTTGGGCATGATCCCCATTTGGGCGAGCTGGCGAGATGTTCAGTCATCAATGCCATGTACCGCAAGACATTCTGCATTGTGGATGAAACAGTTCTATTTTGCCATGCACTTAGGGTTCTCGCACCGGCACAACAAGACCCAACAGATCCTTGCGCTCTTATTTTCTCCCATGGTAACATTGCTGATCACAACACCCGGTAGCCAGTCGCAGATGCAACCAAATCAACCAGGTTCTCTTACTCTTTTTTTCCAATACTGAAACCAAAGGTATACCAATATTTGCATCGAATGCAGTGATGATTTCAATACTGTCCACTAGTACAACGCATTACCAGACTGGCATATAATCATGATAATATTATCCATTTCGCAATCACTGTCATTGCTTTCTTAGATCTCCAATCATCAATATCGGACCACAAACCGTCTATCATCTTCTATTATATCATCATTAGTATCCCGCTACTATCCTCCTCTAACGATGAGCTCGAAGAAAAGAAACAGCGGTCTAGAGGCGTAAACAATATCTGTCAACGGAAGTGTCCTTGCTGTGCTGGTGTGTTTATGCTTCGTGCATTAGTTCGGCCAAGAGCGCATGGTGGTGGCGGGTTGAGGATGTTAAATATACTAGAAAATAGTTCACTCTGAACGTGCAGGGGGGTATATTCATAGGTTCGAAAGAACTGCACACACACTTTGCTGCAGACAGCGGCAAGCTTTGGCCCTCGTGCTTCGAAGAGGGAGCAATCCACTGCGCTACGCTTGCGATTAACAGCAAGCTTCGACTTTTCAAAGGTACGACTCATCATTGGCTCTGGGGTAATGTTCCTGGAACAAATGCCCGATAGCCAACTGAGGGCCAGGGAGCACGCAATCTGCCTTCCTGGGCGAGAACTGTTCCAGCACAAGAAGCAGCACGAATACATGCTGACAAAGACCACCATCACCACCAGCCGGCACACAGCACACTGTTCTTCAAACACCATCCACTCCGTCCATGTGTTTGCACTGTCCTCCTCTAGCTCTTCACGCTCAACAAATAACACGCACTGCTCATCGTTTTTTTATGCTTCCTCTGGGTTGGCTAGCCCTTCGACTTGACAAAACAGCGATCACCACTGCACTGCTATCGTCACCTCATAGCAGTCGCTTCCACCAGTGGCTTTTCCTGTCTTTGCAAGGTGTCCAAGGATGGCTGCTGTTGTCATTACAGGCAAATCAGAAGTACTTTAGTGGCTGATGTCCAACCAGATCGTTGGAAAATCGATTTTCCACTTCAGGGCTGCTGATCGCGACTTGGTGACTTGGCAGCACCACGGTTACCTTCATAGAAGATGGCTCTGGAGAGGAAAAGACAGACCAGAAAAAGGTTAATATTATCTTCAGCACCGATCGCAAGGAGAAAGAAATGTGGTCTGCTGTAGCCTAGGCACAAAATAAATCTCACAACACGATTCGCGATTCGAATATTTCAACAACAAAAAAACTCACCTCTGGAGTAACTCCTGTTTGTGGCCCGAGATCGTTCCCTCCCGCGCCTTGAAAAAATCCTGCAGCGGCATCACAGTCCATGTCTCTCTCGGAGACTCTGCTCCTACCAGCAGGAGGTTTAGCACCGCTCGAAGCCATCGCAAACTACTTGAACTAAGCAGAAGACATTCCAAAACAAACCTGAAACACACTGTCAAAGATGCTGTCACGTTCAAAAACTAGCTCGATCGCGAGTGAGGTTGCCCCCGTGCTCGAACCCAGTATAATAAGGGGATCGGTCTATTATGACACGCGAGTAATAGTGAAATACGATTGGTGTATTGTGCTGGACTGACTGCGGTAATGTAAAGCTAAAATCAAGCAGTCAGTTTGCCCTTAGCATGGCCTTGTCATGAGGGTGCCACATACGTGGAAAGGCAACATGCCGGCCAATCTCCCTGAGAAGTTGAGTGGTTATCAGCAGACGATGATGCTGCGTCAATGATGACCTGTCGATGCCCGACAGGAGCCTTGCAAGGAGAGTCATTGAGCCCGACGGGTAAGTAAAGCCAACTTCCACATGAAGTTTGCGGATGGCCGACATGTAGACATGGACAGATCGGGGCTGAAAAGTTCTGAACAGTTTGGCAGCAAAATGACACAAAGTAAAAAGTCATCACCTGGCAATGGATTGTGTATACTCCAAATCTACATGTACATGTATGATGATGGGTGACTGCGGACGTTTGTGCTCTTGGACAGTGCAACGCTGCATGAAGATAAGTTGTGGCTCCACAATCGCTGAGAACGCTAGTGTGCGTCCACGGAATACTAAAACACAATAGGCGCGGTGCAGCTAACGCCCACTTGGATGAATCGGACAACAGTGGTGACGAGTGTATTCTCCTTCCTCGGTGAACACTGCTGGACATCCTGTTTGATGATTCACCAAACACCATCGATGCAGGCCGCGTTTTTCGGAACCAGCGATTTGTTCGTCCACCAACAATTGAAATTAATGTATCTCACTTCAACACTCTGTAGAGCTGTCGCTGTCGTGACAACGGACAAGGCCGTGTATAATCCAAATATACATGTAGGATGAAGGGTAACAGTTACTGCAGTTACTGACGCGTGAAACGAAAAGATTTTTTGGGTGGGTAGTCGGCGAAAAATTAAGTGACGGTCCCTTTGGTCCTTCGCTTCACATACACCGTGTGAACACATGCTGGATAAAGCTGTTTTGTACTGCAATCAGTTATACGCACTTTGTACCTCGTGTGAACCGCACCTAATCATAATAATGAGGGTAATAATCCTAGGCTACAGTGCCTGCCAGCTGTGTTCGGCTCAGCAGCAATGTATTCTGCGTATATGTGGCTGTAAGAAGCTGTGTTTACACGTTATGATGAGATGCTTTGGTTCTTTCTAGAACTTGTAGAAGGTCTCTCCGAAACCTTGTGTCATTGGTTGCCAATACATTAGATGCTGTAGCTGCCGTTAGCCGCTGACTCATTGTTGTTCTCATTTGCATGTATGACTGCCCACATAGTTTAGAGGTGCTTTTCTTCCTCCGGCGTAGAAACTGTTCGAGGAACTACCATACATTAGATGGCACACCTTTGTGAGCCGGTTACCCGGAATGCTCTGATAGGTCACTGCTTCTATGGCTTACGACTATATCCTCTTCCTTTTTGTTATCTAAGTTAGTTGCGTTTAGACCGCGGTCCGCGGCCATGTTTGGCCGGTGATGAACTCTTTCCTCTCTCGTCTTCGTGCATTGTCTACTTTTCGAGCGTATACTGCTTTCCCATTTCAGACTTATTTTACCCTCAGACCTGTGGTTGGTTTGGGCAGTGTGTGCTGACAGCGTGGTGCAGGAAAGGGGGGAAATTATGATTATTACGAGTTATGGCTAACAATGGTCTCAGGTCGTTGAATGAATGTCTCAGTACCCCACCCCACCCCTAGTTCCATCGCTGTGGCAAATGCTTTCATTAAAATTTTGCTAGGAGGAAGGGAAGAATATTGGGAGTGATAACAAACAAATCATACACACAAGCTGCTCAATGCTGTGAGATGTCGGTAGTGCCACACCAAAGCACATACAGTGCTTGCAACTGAAATCCGACCCCTGAGCGGTGCGTTCACATTTTAGCGGTATCTGTGTCATAGTGCTACAATCCTGTGTTGGGTCTTTGAGACGTGAGCGCACCGCTCGAGGGTCGGATTTAAGCTGCCAGTACTTTACTTGTAACTAAAGGGTGGAGGTGGAGGACTGAGACAGTCAGCGAACTGAGAGTATTGTTAGTCATAACTCGTAACATTTCCCCATCCTCATAAAAAGAAGATTTAATTGGCTCACAATCCGAGTACAAAATAATGTGGATTTTATTATGTTGTGTGTGTGTTAGGCACCGGCGGATTATGCCGCCATAATTATTGGCATTTGGTGATACACAACAGAACAACAAGGACAATCAAGGCTTGTTTGCTGCTACTTTAAGTTTCAAACGCAATCATCAGGCAACATGAAGATCGGGTGCCGACCATGCCGGTATACATGTATATGCCAGGAGAGGGTGGTATAAAAAGCTGTGTGAGACTGTGGGGGCTAGCGCAGTAGCGGTGATGTTTTAGGCAGGGGGCTGTGTGCAGAGTGTGTGGTTGTTGAAGGCAGGGGCTAGCAGTGCAGTGTGAGCGCGAAGTGTGTGGCTGGTGTGGGCAGGAGGTGGTGAACAATGCGTGTGGATGTTGTAGGCAGGAGGCTGTAGAGCTAGCAGTGTGATAATAGCGCAATGGATATGTCTGGTGTGGGCAGGGTGTTATGAGCAAGGTGTGTGAACGTGAATGGTGTGGGCAGGAGGCTGTGGAGACATGTTTTTAAACATGTCTCCACAGCCTCCTGCCCACACTTAAAAGTGACACCGTGGTTTTTTAGGAGATACTTGTTCTCGTGTCGGCACTTGGACACCTTACGCTCTGCCTTTGTGGTGTTGAGCACTGTCAGCACTCTGGGTACATCCTTCGGCATTTGGTGATAGAAAATTTGGAGCATAATTTGGCATCCTCTAGGAGGCAGGAGCAGAACTACACGATTATACCACAGCTCTAGTATGTAACTGTTAGGCTATACAATCGTGTACAATGCACCTGATCAGTGCTGGTGGTCTGCATGGTAAAGGGTTCGGAGGTCATGCAGATAGGGTTTTCAATGAAAAGCAGGGTAGAAAGCATGGCAATACAGTATTGTATGCTCGAACTCGTTTTCTTCAAAGTAATTATTAGTTCTTTTTCACACTGACACAGTACATGTAGCAGAAGAAGCGAGTGAATCAGCCTTCATCAGGTATCCCGTAGCGGACGAGATAGTGGCAGGTACTAGTACCAGTAGTACATGTAGTCCGCAAAACTCCGTGTACATGACGTCATGTACCGGTATACTAGTAATATACATTTGTACATTATGCATGGTACGAAGTCATGACCTCTGGAATTATTTAGCAGCCATGATAATTATGACTGCAGGCCATGGATATTGCTCTAAAATTGATGTATACAGTATAGTTAATGTTCGGTCATGATGGAAGGAGAAGTGGAGCTACGGGAGAGATGAGCTGGTTATTCGCAGGGTGAGGGTGACATCAGTTGGACGAGTATGATGATTACGAAGACAGTTGAACATGATAATTTTCAAAGGTAACTCAAACTAATTTGGCAATGAAATAATATTTTCACTGAAGTACAAAAGAAATCAAGTGATGAATAGGAGAAGTAATGTTTTCTCTTTTCCATGTTGATCTCTAACATGCATGGCCACCTTGGTATGGGATACTCATGTATTTTGTTGTCCTTATGGCCACTTGCAACTTGCAAGTACGAAAAAAGGCACAAATTTCCGAACTCTGAGGCTCGATAAGTACAACAATGTGAATATATATCCCCGGGTGCCAAAGCATAATATGAGGATTTTACGAGCATAATGCGAGAATCCACGTGTCGTAACCGGGTATCCCGCTAGTAGTAGCGTTCAGCCGCAATATACGACTACTGGTACTGCCCAACCACTCACACAACAAGGTCACCGTAACCTAAAGGACGTTTATTGCACCGGCCAAGAAGAAGGAGAAACGTCACGAGAAGTGACTCTAGCAGCTACGAACACATCCTATTGTTAGCTTAGCTAAAACATGAAGCAAACATCAGCGCGGGTTACAATGCAATAGCGAACGACCGTGCCAGCTGAGAAGTACAAGTAGTGACGCTGCTAATGTATTGTTCAGTGCAACAGCAAAAGCACGGGAGATACGGTGAGGTCCTACATGTACGTCGTCATCAGCGGGACCACCTAAAAATAGACCTTCCACATACATGTACATGTAAACAACATTCCCGAATAGGCCCTTTACTTTTATTAGCTGCACAAAATGAACAAACTACCGATATTTCGCCCATTGGGCATCATCACGACATCAGGTCATTGACGTGGTCAATGAACGGGTACTCAGTAGGAGTACGGACGTACATGTACATAATGTACATGATTACATGTATGCGCACCGGTGTACTATAGTAGAATGACCCCCCCCCCCCCAGCAGATGGACCCCCGGGCATTGTACTATATAGTAGAGTGACCCCGGGGGCAATCTACTATATAGTACAATGACCGGGGGGTCGTTCTACTATTAATGGAAGTTTCCGGAGGAGGAAGGAGGAAACTGTAGTTATCACCAACCCTCACCGCGCCCAGCTCACGCCGCTACGGCGTGCGACCTGAGCTGGGCGCCCTGCCCAGTATGGAACTGGCCTCAAGCCAGTCACGTATTCGGCAGCCCAGTGAGCTGTCTACCGGATCGCAGCATTTAGAAGCACCAAATGCGGCAGGACCAGTCTCAGGCTGGTCGCGTAGGCGGCAGGCCGGTGGGCGACCGGCAAGGCTGCATTCGCATTTGGATCACCGAAGTGATACAGGTGCTTCGACGGCACTCCGTGGCGCATCAAGGAGGCATCTGGGGCCCAGGCAGCCCGCCCGTAAGCGCACCACCGTATCAGGTATGCGCAGGTGGAGCAGCAGAGCAAGATGTGTGCCTGACACTCACCATCATCCGGTCGACCGCATGGTTGTGCGACTTTACACAGCCGTCACTCATTACTTGCTATTGCTTGCAGAAGGCCAGAATTTTTTTTGCTCTCGTTTGCTCTAAAGCTAGTTGGTTTACATGGTTTATACCCGTACCTGAGCATGGATCCTACTCAGCAGCGGATCGCTGGTATTCCTCGTTTGAGACCGCGGCGACGGCAGCGTCGGCCCTGACCAACAAGCCTCGGGCGATGAGCATGCCGGCCGAAAATGCAGGCATGGACACTGTCGTGCATGACCAGTTTAGTTGAGTTCCTTGGAGGCGCTATGATGCCGGCCGGCGCATGTGTTGGCGCACGGGAGACGATTAGGACAATACGGCGTGCGGAATACTTCGAGCTGGCCACAGTGCTTCCTTCCGGTCCTGCCCACACGCAGCCAGCTGCCAAACGTGTTAGAATCGATCAATCCGAGGGCAATCACTGAGTGGAATTGTCATTGGCGGCTCCTCTTCTGGCAAGAGAAAAACTGAATCTCTAATCTACTGGGTCGAGGCCTAGCAGACTTTCAGAACCATCGCGCCTTGCAACACGAGCTTACGCCCTCTGGGGCCCTAAGTAGTCCGACAAGAAATTCATACTGCACGGCGACAAAAAGGCAGTTGGAGCAGTCTGAAATCCGGGACTTGCCGAAATCTAACCGTGACGGAACTAGCCCACTTCAGCCCCCGCATGGTAGCAGAACACAAGGCTTTATCTCGCTGACTACCCATATTACGGCCACGGACAACTCCGCTGCGGACGCTCTTTCACGCAGACGATTAGTCCATTTCCTCTCATCCGCTCCCTAATCCAGCTGCTGGACTCGGCTTAGTCCCGAACTCATGCTATGCGGGAGCAACTAATCATGGCAGCAAACCGGCTGAACTTCTTCTCAACCAATGCGTGCCTCCTTTTTCATTCGCTGTGTAGTCTATCTCTCTCAGCACACGTGGGTAAGCACGCAAGCACACACACACACCCACGCATACATTCATACATACATACACACATACATACATACATACATACATACACACACACATACTCTCTTTCTCTCTCTCTATTTATCCTCCTCTCCTCCATCCCTCACCCTGCTTCGCCTCTAAGTGCTGTCGCTCCCCTCCCCTTCCTACTCGTACTAGGCGGCATTACACCAAGTCTCAGCATGTGGGGTCTACTTTGCTGTTTGGGGGCTTTGTTTGGACATGGCGAGCTGTTATCTTTTTCCTTGCGGCTGTCGTCGCCGTTGCCATTGTTGTTTAGATACCACGGCGAGCCAGCAGTAAGTGCCGGTGTTGGCGGGCTGGCGACCTTGTCTTACTTTCAGTAATTAACACTTTACCCGAGGTGCGACGGATTAATCCGTCACGACCGCGCAGGGCATATTGCAGACACGCGTATGTGCGTTACACACACACACTCACACAATTATGCGCACCCGGCGGGCAGGGCGATTGGCCCATGCTTCTTATTCAGTTGTACTAGCGGAGGCAGGGGCGATTCCCCTTCGTAATCGCCCGTGCGGCGGAATACCCGGCGGCCTGATACGGCGGCGGTGCGAGCACATGCAGGGGTGGTTCCCTTTTGAGCTCTGTTTGTGGCGGCGGCAGAGGCAGGGGCAGCGCCCCTAGCCCATGCGGCGGTTGACCCGGCGGCCCGACATGGCAGTTGACCCAGCGGTCCGATATGGCAACTGACCCGGCGGTCTGATATAGCGGCTGACCCAGCGGTCTGATATGGCGGCGGCTGACCCAGCGGTCTGATATGGCGGCTGACCCAGCGGTCTGATATGGCGGCTGACCCAGCGGTCTGATATGGCGGCTGACCCAGCGGTCTGATATGGCGGCTGACCCAGCGGTCTGATACGGCGGCTATGCGAGCAAATGCAGGGGCAGCGCCCCTTTGCGCGTGTTGTTTGCGGCGGCATTGGTCAAGGCAGGGGCAGCGCGCCTCGCCTGGGTGGCGTTATGCCCGGCGCTGCGGCTATGTTTGCAAAACGCAGGGGCCGCTCCCCTTTGAGCTTTGTATGTTCACAGCTATGTTTGCAAGATTCAGGGGCAGCTCCCCTTGGGGCCTGGTACAGTTATGTTTGCAAAAAGCAGGGGCAACTCCCCTCCGAGCCTTGTATGTAATCGTTTACAGCGATGCTTGCAGAAAGCAGGGGTAGCTCCCCTTAGTGCGGGGTATGTTTACAGCTATGTTTGCGAAGAAGAAACAAAAAAAGGGCCGCAGTTGGAGCTGGGTATGTTTACGGCCACGTTTGCAAAATGCAGGGGTAGCTCTCCTTGGAGCTTTAGCTAGTTGACAGCTACGCGACAAAATGCAGGGACAGCTCCCCTTGGAGCTTTGGATGTTTACAGCTATGTTTGCAAAATGCAGGGGCAGCTCCCCTTGGAGCTTTAACTAGTTTACAACTGTGCGGACAAAATGCAGGGGCAGCACTCCTTGAAACTTTGGATGTTTACCACTATGTTGGCTAAATGCAGGGGCAGTTCCCCTTGGGGCTTGGATGTTTACAGCCAGGTTTGCAAAATGCAGGGGTAGCTCCCCTCAGAGCGTTGTAGGTTTACAGCTAGGTTTGCCAAATGCAGGGGCAGCTCCCCTTGGAACTTTGGATGTTTACAGCTATATTTGCAAATACAGGGGCAGCTCCCCTTGGAGCCTTCCACGTTTACAACTATGTTTGCAAAATGCAGGGGCAGCTCCCCTTTGAGCTTCGTAGGTTTACTGCTAGGTTTGCAAAACGCAGGGGTAGCTCCCCTTTGGAGCTTTGGATGTTTACAGCTATGCTTGCAAACTGCAGGGGCAGCTCCCCTGGGAGCTTTTGAAGTTGGATGTTTACAGGTGTGGTCGCAAAATGCAGGGGCAGCTCCCCGGGGAGCTTTGGATGTTTACAGCTATGTTTGCAAATGCAGGGTCAGCCCCCCTTGGAGCCTTGGATGCTTACAACTATGTGTGCAAAATGCAGGGACAGCTTCCCTTTGAGCTTTGTTGGTTTACAGCTAGGTTTGCAAAACGCAGGGGTAGCTCCCCTGAGCTTTGGATGTTTATAGCTATGCTTGCAAAATGCAGGGGCAGCTCCCCTTGGAGCCTTGGAAGTTTACAGCTATGTTTGCAAAATGCACGGGCAGCTCCCCTGGGAGCATTGGATGTGTACAGCTATGTTTGCAAAATGCAGGGGCATTTCCCCTTGGAGCTTTGTATATTTACAGCTAGGCTTGCAAAATGCAGGGGCAGCTCTCCCTCGGAGCGGGGTTTGTTTGCAGCTGAGATGGGGAATGCAACCGAAGATCTCCTTTCGAGCTTGCTTGTTCGCATTTGCTTGTTAGCACCGTAGCTCGGGCACCCAGCAGGTCCTGACTGGCCTCTAGCGCATACTCCCGGCCACATTTATTGCCTGTTGCAGGATAGGGGCCTCACCCCATATTTTTTTTTGGACGATCGGCGGGCGGGAAGCCGTCATCGACCTAAGAGGCAAAATACAAGAATAACTGAGAAACTAATAATTGTATACAACGCGCCAACCCTTTGGCTCTGTTGTCGGCTCTGCGGGAGGCACCCAGGTATCCCCCTCGTGCGAACACCACCCGTGGAAGCGGAAAAGTTGTGACGGCGTATTCAGTAGTGCCCAGCACCAGCAGGACCTACCAATCAGGGGAAAGCCTAGCAGTCCTTCATGGCAATTCCCTTGGTAGACCCCCTCAAGCTGACACAGGATCTGGCCACCAGGAAGGGGCCTGGACGGCAGCTCCAGGTCACCGGAAGGTGGTCAGGGTTGACCCGCAAGAGATGCATGTGCGGTGGAGCCTGTGACTAAACGGCCACCCCTTGGGGCCAGAGAAAGCGGTCTTGAGGGGCAGGTGGTCCTTAGTTGGAGGCTTGCACCGCAAACTATGAATGTGAGACCGTCCGTGCCCGGCGAAGGTGTCCATAGTACCAGGCGGGTAGCTAGTCACACTTGTATCCAACACGACAGCCCTTCGGCTGTTGTCTGCCCGGCTTGGGGCGCCCAGGTATCCCCCCGTGCGAACACTACCCGCGGAAGCTGACAAGTCGTCAGCGTATTCAGTAGTGCCCAGCACCAGCAGGAGCTACCAACCAGGGGAAAGCCTAGCAGTCCTTCATGGCAATGCCCTTGGTAGACGCCCTCAAGCTGACACAGGATCTGGCGGCCAGGAAGGTGCCCGGACAGCAGCTCATGGCCGCCGGAAGGTGGTCAGGGTTGACCCGCAAGAGATACATGTGCGGTTGAGCCTGTGGCTAACGACCACCCCTTGGGGCCAGAGAAAGCGGTCCTTAGTGGCAGGTGGTCCTTGGCTGCAGGCTTGCACTGCACAACCATTATGAATGTGAGACCGTCCGGGCCCGGCGAAGTGGTCGGTAGTACCAGACTGGTCGCTGGTCACGGTGGTCTTTAGCTACTGGTTTCACTGCATACCGAATCAGGCATGCCATCACAGGTCTACAGCGAACAGCACAGAGATCGACGGGACCAAGAATAGGGGATAGCGTGCGGCGAGGCCACCCCCATTATTTTTGGGAGGCACGGCTTCATGTTAGAGCAGTAACTTGCAGTTAGGGACTCAGCTGAGTCAAGCTGGACTCAGCGTGTCAAGTTTGGCATAATACAATAAGCGCGCTATCCCCAAACAGTTGTGTGGTTATTGTGTGAGTGTATATGCAGGAGTCCGCGGTCACGTGAGGGGGAGTGATAAATGGAAGTTTCCGGAGGAGGGAGGAGGAAACTGTAGTTATCACCAACCCTCACCGCGCCCAGCTCACGCCGCTACGGCGTGCGACCTGAGCTGGGCGCCCTGCCCAGTATGGAACTGGCCTCAAGCCAGTCACGTATTCGGCAGCCCAGTGAGCTGTCTACCGGATCGCAGCATTTAGAAGCACCAAATGCGGCAGGACCAGTCTCAGGCTGGTCGCGTAGGCGGCAGGCCGGTGGGCGACCGGCAAGGCTGCATTCGCATTTGGATCACCGAAGTGATACAGGTGCTTCGACGGCACTCCGTGGCGCATCAAGGAGGCATCTGGGGCCCAGGCAGCCCGCCCGTAAGCGCACCACCGTATCAGGTATGCGCAGGTGGAGCAGCAGAGCAAGATGTGTGCCTGACACTCACCATCATCCGGTCGACCGCATGGTTGTGCGACTTTACACAGCCGTCACTCATTACTTGCTATTGCTTGCAGAAGGCCAGAATTTTTTTTTCTTTTTTCGCTCTTTCCCTTCTTCCAGGCACGGCTTCATGTTAGAGCAGTAAATTGCAGTTAGGGACTCAGCTGAGTCAAGCTGGACTCAGCGTGTCAAGTTTGGCATAATACAATAAGCGCGCTATCCCCAAACAGTTGTGTGGTTATTGTGTGAGTGTATATGCAGGAGTCCGCGGTCACGTGAGGGGGGAGTGATAATAGTAGATTGCCCCCTGTCATTCTACTACAGAGTCCACCAGACTTGTCGTTTCGCACGTGCAGGTAGAAAGGGATGGAGTTTACACCACAGATTCCACGTGGACATTATGGATTGTGGCAAGAGTCCAGGGTTATGTACTCTTGATTGTGGGAATATGTGGTGAAAAGTCCACAACATTTGTACATAGGTCGCGCAATTTTCCTCTTTAGGAGACATGAACATCCCACCTTGTGTTGGATTGTTTTTGTTTTGGAGTTGGAAGAAAGTTTGCAAGTTCAGTGTTCCTTTGCGTTTTCTGTGTGCTCCTTGCTCCTTTTGGATTATTCAGGAGTTCAGGAGTTCACGGACCTCTACTAAAATAGCGGCCGAGGGGGGTCGTTGTACTATATAGTAGAGTGACCCCGGGGGCAATCTACTATATAGTGCAATGACCTTCCACTACGGGGGCCATTCTACTATATGACACCGGACCATAACGACGGTGACAGGTACTAGTATGAATTACATGTATATGTCGTACTGTCACAAACTGATTTGTCAGGGAAGAGTTAGGCTGTGTTTAGATGAGAAATTTCAACCCGGGTCGAGTTCAGCCCGGGTTGAAAGTCTGTACGATAGACAAAAGAGGTGAGCGTTTACATGAAGACAGTTGACCCGGGTCAAATACTGATATGCCGCCAAAAGTCCACTTCTACAGTCCTGTTTGGTCACGTGAATCCGTTCGCGCGAAATTTGCATCTGCAGTGCCGTTCAAACCTGGCGCGAGATACGCACAGAAGTACGTTTGTACGATTTTCTTGACCCGGGTTGATTTCAACCCTCCCCTTGGGGGGAGGGTTGAAATCAACCCGGGGCCAAACAGACAGAGCCAAACAGACAGAAAAAGTTGCTACTAAAACAATTTCAAACGAATAATGCTGTCCTTCTGGACACACAGATTAGGCTTATGAATACGTTGACAAACGGCTTCTAACACACTCAACTGCAACTTATAACCATGACGAGCACGGCACAAAACAGAAAAAGAAGAATCAGAATAAACCTTACAGCAATCAGGACGAGATGCAAGATGCTTATACACTGATGACTTCCTACTAGAAAACACACGCTCGCACCCACTCTTACTCACACGATCATTCTCGCTCTCACACTCACCGGAATCACTGGACTCACTGGCTCTATTCTGATTCTTCTTTTTCTGTTTTGTGCCGTGCTCGTCATGGTTATACATGTAAGTTGCAGTTGAGTGTGTTAGAAGCCGTTTGTCAACGTATTCATAAGCCTAATCTGTGTGTCCAGAAGGACAGCATTATTCGTTTGAAATTGTTTTAGTAGCAACTTGTTCTGTCTGTTTGGCTCTGGTTGGCCATGGTGTCATATCTTGTGTCACAGTATACTAGTAGTCCTTACAAGTTCGCTAAGTGCTTTCGCAGTTTTTCCTGTTATTACCTTAGTGCTAGGATTATCATTTTCATAGGTGTTGTTTCTTCTCACTCCATTTCTCTTTATTAGTATCTTTCTGGATTGTTTTTCATTAGTACAACGTAGCTTCCTGAGGAGTGTTGTGCGAAAACTAGTTCGAAGTACAAATTTTTTGTTCATCATTTCTTCCATATCACATTTTTTCTCTTCCATGTTCTTCACCGCCTTCGTATACACTCGTTTTTTGAATACAATAAAAGCCTCTGTGAAAATGTCGGTTCAGCTCGTTCTGTTGATCGCAATTCTAAAATTATTATTATTATTTAAAAATTCGACGAGGAGACAATAATTTTAATATGGCAATAAGTAGGACGAGCTGAAGCGACATGTGGACTACTTTATTAACAATGTAAGCGATGGAGACGATGCAAGAAACAATCTAAAGGGTAAGGAAAATACATGTAAGAAGAAAAAGGGCAATGGAAAAAAAGATGATTCGAACAAGTTTTCGTACAACACTCTTCAGGAATCACCGTTGTACTAAAGAACAAAATGAGAACAAAGGAAATAATATAGCAATCAAGGTAGGGTGACACGATACAATGACAGCACTGGAATATCGAGGGGCGATTTCTCACAAAAGCGTGCAGAACACAAGGGTATACAAGTAAGAACTAAGCGTGACAAGTGTGTATCAGCAACAAAAACAAAAAAGTGAGAACGAATGATAATAATAACAATAATAAACAAGAAGGTGACAAAACACATTTAGGCACAAGTGGCAACAACGTTGCCACACTACACAAAAGAACATTATTTGAACAAAAATTCGACGAGGAGACAATAATTTTAATATGGCAATAAGTAGGACGAGCTGAAGCGACATGTGGACTACTTTATTAACAATGTAAGCGATGGAGACGATGCAAGAAACAATCTAAAGGGTAAGGAAAATACATGTAAGAAGAAAAAGGCAATGGAAAAAAAAGATGATTCGAACAAGTTTTCGTACAACACTCTTCAGGAATCACCGTTGTACTAAAGAACAAAATGAGAACAAAGGAAATAATATAGCAATCAAGGTAGGGTGACACGATACAATGACAGCACTGGAATATCGAGGTGCGATTTCTCACAAAAGCGTGCAGAACACAAGGGTATACAAGTAAGAACTAACCGTGACAAGTGTGTATCAGCAACAAAAACAAAAAAAGTGAGAACGAATGATAATAATAACAATAATAAACAAGAAGGTGACAAAACACATTTAGGCACAAGTGGCAACAACGTTGCCACACTACACAAAAGAACATTATTTGAACAAAAATTCGACGAGGAGACAATAATTTTAATATGGCAATAAGTAGGACGAGCTGAAGCGACATGTGGACTACTTTATTAACAATGTAAGCGATGGAGACGATGCAAGAAACAATCTAAAGGGTAAGGAAAATACATGTAAGAAGAAAAAGGTCAATGGAAAAAAAGATGATTCGAACAAGTTTTCGTACAACACTCTTCAGGAATCACCGTTGTATTAAAGAACAAAATGAGAACAAAGGAATATAGCAATCAAGGTAGGGTGACGCGATACAATGACAGCACTGGAATATCGAGGGGCGATTTCTCACAAAAGCGTGCAGAACACAAGGGTATACAAGTAAGAACTAAGCGTGACAAGTGTGTATCAGCAACAAAAACAAAAAAGTGAGAACGAATGATAATAATAACAATAATAAACAAGAAGGTGACAAAACACATTTAGGCACAAGTGGCAACAACATTGCCACACTACACAAAAGAACATTATTTGAACAAAAATTCGACGAGGAGACAATAATTTTTGTCACTAATGCGCGCTGTGCCTGGCTGCATAATAATATTACCGCCCAAGTCGCAACTTCTAGGCTACGTTTTATTATTATTATTGTAAAGCTTTCCTTTTGACCTTGTCTCTTATACAATATTGTGTTGCATTGTTTTTAAACAAATTCCGACGGTGTGCCAAGGTAAAAAATAAATAAATTTGGAGGGGATTGAGTAAATTTGGAGGTGACAACGTTGCGAATGACCAAGGCCCCTCAACATCTGTTCTCAAAGTCCAGGAGCGAAACTGACGCACGCGCGCACTGCTTTCTGGCGCTCACGAGGTGTTTTTCGCGCTGGAAATGGAGCTTCTCTGTCCGTTTGTATCCCGGGTGATGCTTTGGCCTGGAGAGCGCTATAAGTGGTGCTCTTCAGACAAAATCTTTCTCAGCCTACAGAAGCACAACTGATCAGGGGTAAGTTCCCCAAAACACTGTGAGCATGGTGTTGTGCTGTATACATGTAGGGCAGGTTGGTCGAGTGGCAGGTTCCGTGGACTTGTTGTGTACTCTTATCTAGATGGCAGTCATGAGTCAGTCAAGTGTCAAGTCAGTTGGCGGAAAATCGCGAGCTCCGGTGTGGGGAGAACCTCTCCCATGAAGTCACCGCCCAAGTCGCTACCACTATCTCCTAGTGTTACGGGGTGAGGATATAAATACACAAAATACATGATACATGTATTTGCAATGATGTACTATAACAGGGAGGTGGGAAGTCAAAATGGCACTAGCTTCCTAACAAACTCCTTCTGTCTACACAGCTCAGGCTTTAGCTGGGCAATGTAAACAGCCTCTAGCACATCTAGGTGACATTTGCTGCGCGCCCGCGCGTGAATCTTGAAGTGCTCTGGAACATTCTTACATACTGCATTCAGGCAAGAAGGGACAGAAGGAGTTTGTTAGGAAGCTAGTGTTATTTTGACATCCCACCTCCCTGTTATAGTGCGTGTAGTCTTTGGCGCAACTCACACTATCATTCAGTCTGTGCACGTTTCATCACAATTTTTCCGCCAATATGCTATATAAATTGACATCGTTGTGCTTCGTCACATTATCACCATGTACTGATTTTGAAGAGTAATTGTACGAAAGGCCTCATCAGATTATGAACTAGCTTCGTCTCTTCGTGTGCTGATATATTTCCCGCCAACTAAGTCTCTATTAATTAAAATACACATAATTATAGCATAAATAATTAGTGTTTAGCGTGAGTGAGATGAAAAATAGATAACGCGTGGCTGTATATCTGGATGAAGGACTGGGTAGTGAGCTTGCAAGATTCTCCGAAAACAGGGTAAGTAACTATGTTCCTAAACATCAGCTAATATTTTGGAAACTGAAAATAAGCACGGTGTTTGTCAGCTGACAACCTCTCTATTTAGTCGCTATTTACACATATCTCACATAATTATAGACGTGACATTAATTTTGACTTGTTCACATTCAGTCACACTTCGACGGAGGTATATATGTGGTCTGATGCACTCATTATATTATTGCTTACGTAACGCAATGGCATTGGTAGAGGCATCATTATTACCTGCTGATCCGACTAAGAGAGAGAGAGAGAGAAAACAAACTGTGATGAATACATAATATATATAATTATGGATAAGGAATAGTGAGAAAAAAGGAATAGTGATCCTGATTCAACAAGAACCAAGGATAGCAAGCGAAGTCAAGCTTCAATACCGAAGAGCTAACTAATCTTTGGGGACAAGGTGAATGAAGACGCACAGACTTTAGGATGGATGAACAATGATAGTGTTATGCGAGAGAGGATACGTTCGTGACAGAAAATACAGGGAGAGGGGCAGACTAGGGAGTGCTTGCATTATCCGCTTGTGCACCACAAAATAATCAGTGAGAAGTTAGGACTGAATAAAGGAGGGCGTACAAGTCAATTGATGCACTGTAGTCGGTGGTCGTACAGATAATCGAAGCCATCATGAAGGAACAGACAAAATGCAGTTCAAAGGCTTCGCTAATTTAATAGCCATGAATTCTGAATTCACAGATAGATGTGCGTTTACCAGAGCATCTAATGTCGTTAAATCTTCCATCCGCATGTATATCCAGACAGTCTTCGTTTCCTGCGTTGTTTGGTTCACGGGGAAAGAAATTGTTGATCGCCGCTGGCTGTCCGTTGTTGTCGACAAACTCACCCTCCTCCTCAACATCATTGTATCCAATATGGGCAGGATGCAATTGAAGCAGGGGACGAACGAAGTTCTCTAGGACAATGAATTCCTTCATGTTGAGTGGCGCTGCCAGTTCTCCGCCGTTGCGCTGGCAGTTCTTGATAGCATCTTCGCGGTTCATAGGAGTAGCTTCGAAACGGTAGATGAGGAGACCATACTCTGAGTTTCCGCAGCACTCTACTGAGGTGGGAGCTGTGTTCGAAGTCGACCGTTTGCCTGCATGCATCATAGCCAGTCTGTTGTCTTCAACATTTGCAATGTCTTCAACATTTGCAATGTCTTCATTGCCATGGGAATATTGCTCGTCAACCTTTACAGCATCATCCTTGCTTTCAAGGCCATCAGCATCCTCACTCGAATCGGGAAACGTTTCGGAGTTACTCGGTGAGGGAAGGCTGGACACCCCTGTCAAGAATATCATACACAATACGAGAGCCAATGAAAAACGAAACATGATTTCTTTCTTGGTTCGAGAACAAACTGTTCCTCCGTATTAATGAGCAGAGAAAGGGAAATGCTGATTTTGATGATCGACTTCTGAAGATTACTCGTGTTAGGTCTCTTCTTTATATTATACTCTCTTCACGCCATGTACACTTGTGGGAATGTCATGCACGCAACAGTGGAGACGTTTAGCTTACAAACTGTGCATACCTGTAATCTTCTTTTCATTTCGCGACAATTGTACATAGTACTTCAGAAGTAGGGCAATACTTAGTAGAGTGCATAGCTTAACGAAGATTGGTGTTCGCAACAATTTGACATTATTTTATTGATTTTATCATTGTCATTATCACTGTGATTTGTACTGGGTTGGTGACCAGATCATAACTTTGTTTAAGATTAAGGGCAATATAATAATAATGATTATTACGAGTTGTGGCTAACAATTGTCTCAGGGCGTTGAATGAATGTCTCAGTACCCACCCCACCCCTAGTTCTGTCGCTGTGGCAAATGCTTTCAGTAGAATTTGTCTAGGAGGAAGGGAAGAATATTGGGAGTGATGACAAACAAATCCTACACACACAAGCTGCTCAATATTGTGAGATCTCGGTAGTGCCACACCAAAGTACATACTTGTCACTTACGGGTGGAGGGGAAGGACTGAGACAGTCAACGAACTGAGAGGATTGTTAGTCATAACTCGTAACATCTCCCCATCCTCACTTTATTACCGGCCTGCAGACTTTCGATCATATAATTATGATCGAAAGTCTGCAGGCCAGTAATTTCTTCGTAACTCCATCATTTCTTGTGCGAATTCAACAATCGAAAGGTCTATTTGGTAGCGGAAACTCCAAGCTATCCAATACAACAATCGCCGAAGAGTTACGATGTCGGACACCAGAGATATCGCGCGCCGTATTCTCACCTCGGCAAATTCAAATATTTGATCGATCACTTCGCCATTTTGGGGGAAAATCCCTTTTCGTGTGCTCTTTGAGCGACTAAGCACACGATAATGACGTAGCCAGCTGACGTTTGAATCGTCTCATATAAATTTGAGCGTTCTACGATGAAGGAGAGTGGAATGGCGTTGATGGGACGAATTTGCTTGCATATCAGGCTTGGAGACGACTTTGCTGTGTTACCGCGCCTGGTTTGTGGCGACTGGATAATGGAGCTTGGTACCCTGGCGTTCCTCACGCCAAGAGCTTTCCAACGAGCTCTAGATTGTGGAAATCAAGTGAAGGAGACCAAAGTTATGACCTGGTGAAGTTGGAAATTGTGCTGAAATTTGTAATCCTGGTTCATGCTGTGCAAGTAATCCGGTAATAAAGGGAAATAGGTTTAAAGGGGAACTCCGGTCCAAAATCACCCCCATTTTTTATTGCGGAATCCATTAGAGTATGTCGTAAGTGGTAGAATGGCGAAAACCGGAAGCTTCTACGACAAGGATAACATACCTAAATTACCAATTGCAATTTTCCATATTTGGCACGAGGGGCCCCCGCCCACCCTGTGACGTAAAACGTTCTCAGTGACCTCCAAATTTTTTTATTCAAATGGTAGACCTGCAGAAATTTTGAAAAAGGTATTCACTGTTTTTCTTCAATCAATAACCCTTGTACTAGTATTCATTCGATCATCATGTTGGAGGAAGAGGAGACCACGGGAGGTGTGGAGGTGGACGCCACTTCAGATTCAACAACACCGAGGCCTTTTAGGTTCGAGCCGAAGCGCGCATCAGCGTCTGCGAAACTGTCTACAAGTAATATTTCTGAGACTACAAAACAGATGAACGTGAAGAAAACGCTTTGGTTGCAAGTGCTCGCGTGAGAAGCACTGCTTGATGCCGTTGCGGACAATGCAGCATGATGTGGAGCGAGGTCGAGTCGACTTGTTGCTGGGAGGTTCCTGCAGCTTTCAGTAAACGCGGCGAGCAGGAAGGGCTGCAGTGCGTCACGCAGCACTCAGAGTTTGCTGTTGTTTGCCTGCAAAAATCAGTGCTCGAGGTGGCATTGCTTTCCTTCGAAGAATTTCGGGCAAGGTGTGGACCGTGGTCAAACAGGTGAGGATTCACTGAATCGGTTTCATTATTTCCTTTCTTTCCATGTTTCATGTACCGGTACAAAGTGGATGGGAAGTGTTGTGCAATGATTTTGTGTACAGTATTCAAATTCACCAACTTCCATCACACAATCATGAAGTTCTATTGCACCCATGCCAATATAATTATACTGGTACAACGATGTCTTTCATTCATACTATTCCTAGCACTGTAAGTGTTTCAACTGTGTGTAAAAGTGATGTAAATTTGAAAAAAGGCCAAAGTGTTTGTATAGTAGCCCATAGAAATATTAATTCGAATCCGAAACTATTTACACTGAAACTATTTACTTTTACACAATCATGAAGACGCTCGTGGTATGTGTATCTACATCTCTCCAACTGTTTTGTGCAGGATTTGGAGACATGTGGCGTATAGACAATACACATGGTTCACCCATGGATACTTTGGACGCAAGCAGCGGCGTGTGATACCGTCTTGCGTGGTATCGAAGATAAAGCAGCTGTACCAGAAGCCAATGCAGATGCGCACTGGGGCTTTGAGGAAGCAGTTGGACATGATGATGATGATGATGATGATGATGATGATGATAATGCTTCTTGGCCTGGTTGACGTTCACATAATCATTGGTACATGTGCATGCAGAATGTAGAAAACAGTTGACAGACACGATTTATAACTATTCTTGACTTGGGCAATATTTGTGTTTTCGGGTGGGCGCATGCTTTGCACCAATGCAGCTGCATGAACAATCTGGTAAAGTTGACAGATACAATGGCACAAGACTGTACTGTGTTCGGGAGCATGGGGTTGTGCCGGTGCTGTGTGCCGTTGCGAATGCCGAGAATGGTTGTATGCACATCGTTCAACAGGTCCTTCAAGAAGTTGCAGGACATTGTCGTGCTGCTTCTTGGCCACTTTGTGCTCTTGGTGTATTCCAGTCTGTACCTGAGCACACCCTCCTTGGTTTTGGTGTGCGCTCTCCCTATATTGGCATTGTGGGACAGACATGCCGACTGTACCCGTGCTCTCATGCCATTGTACGAAAAGTGGACACGTTTTGGTGCCCACTTCAGTATGACAGCATGGAAAATTTCCAGACTACAAATCATGCTGTACCTTGTATTTGTGGCAGTGTAGCTGCAACCGGAAAGTAACGCAATGGAAACTTACAGATAAAGAGAACTGAAATAACACACATGATAACGTTCCATGTACATTACATAAATTCTCGACTTCACTGACTAGGATTTTGAGTAGAGGACTTTGAGTAGGACTGTAGTCGTTTAGAGCTACGTTCTGGATGGCACAAAATCATGCCGCTCACTTACCTCATCGTGCTCACGTTCCTGGAAGTAAATCGAAGATGGTCTGCTTTTGCTGGCAGCAGAGGTAGAGGAGCTACTAACTATTAGTATGACATGCACCGCCAAGTTTCAGGATGGCAGAGACCCTGGCTTCAAGCGTCGTTGCTGCTTCTGCTTATAGCCACCAATGCTTTGTGCAAACTCTTGTTGGAAATCTCTTTCATAGCACATCTCAGTGAAATGCTCAGTGCAGACACGATTATTTTTCGTCCGAGAAAAATTCCTTCCAACATACTCTCCATAGCCAAGCTTTCGTCAGGTTCGCGTCAGCCAGAGGAAAGCCATGCTACGACAGCCCGCAGGCGCCTCTTTCTTCGTGACATTGTTGCATCCAGAGACGCAGCAACGAGTCGTGACAATAAATCGGGCATGGCACAGAACAACAAGCACTTCAACAATGGCCAAGGACTTTTCATTCTTGCTTCAATTATTTGAAAATTTCATCTGAGTGGACCGGGCTGAGAACGTTTTACGTCACAGGGTGGGAGGGGGCCCCCTCGTGCCAAATATGGAAAATTGCAATTGGTAATTTAGGTATGTTATCCTTGTCGTAGAAGCTTCCGGTTTTCGCCATTCTACCACTTACGACATACTCTAAGGGATTCCGCAATAAAAAATGGGGGTGATTTTGGACCGGAGTTCCCCTTTAATTGGCTCACCATCCGAGTAGTTAGAGTACAAAATAATGATTATTATTATGTTGTTTGCGTGTGTGTGATTTGTTAGTCATTATTTACTAGCACCATTTTGTACTTCCTTTTAGACATTAATATTACCGGGTTTTTTTAAGTGATAACTCTATATTATTACATGTGTGTACCTGATTAGTAAGTAATGACGTATACCATGTTGTCCTCCTTCGTAAGTAATAAGACACGATGTTTAATGTGCTTCCATGTAAGTATTTTTGAGAGGAAATTCCCAACAGGCGTCAACGCCTTTTGTACAATGAACACTGTTAACGACTTTATTGATGATCGAAATTTAGCTGGTGAGCTAGACATATTGAAAGCTACAGTCCTTCCCCAGACGCGCAAAAAGACCTCTCCCACTAATCCCGATATAACAGATTCTTGACTGATTTTTGCCGCGAAAGCGAAAAAATGTTCTCAAATTTGAGAACTGTCCTAAATTGGTTCTGAGAGATGGAAGCTGGTTTACATGGCCTACGTCGTTTTACTTTGCACCACCTCATTTTATTTCATACCATGTATTCTTGACGGGACTCTCTTTCGGCAGATATATTTTTAGTGAAGTTTCGTAGAGGAGACGTATATTGAATATGTTGTGAACGAAGCTGAAATTGGCATTTTTATGCACCTAATTTCAAGCCGAATTATCGCCATAGCACGCAGCGTTTTCGTTCAGCATGAAGGCGGCAACGTGTAGAGGCAAGCAATACCTATCATTTACAGGATAAGGTTAATGAAAACGTGAAGTTTATAGGAGGGATGAACAATAATAGCGTTATGCAAGAGAGGCTAAAATGATAATCCGTGACATACATTGTAAAAGGAGGGAGAGGGCAGACTAGAGAGTGTTTGCATTATCCGCTTGTGCGCCACAAATAATCGGTGAGAAGTTAGGTCAAATATGTAGATGAAGGCGGTACACGTCGATTTGTGGGTGCAGTGAATGGTCCTACAGATTATCGAAGCCATCATGAAGGAACTGAAAACATGTAGGTCAAATGCTGTGCTAATTTAATAGCCATGAACTCTGAATTCACAGATCGATGGGCGTTTAGAAGAGCATCTTATGTCGTTAAATTGTCCATTCGGAAATATTTCCAGACAGTCTTCGTTGCGAACGTTGTTTGGTTCGTGGGGATAGAAATTGTTGATCACCGTTGGTTGTCCGTTGTTGTCGACAAACTTACCCTCCTCCTTAAAATCATTGTAGCCAATATAGGCACGACCAAACGGACGAACGAAGTTCTCCAGGACAATGAATTCCTTCATGTTGAGTGGCGCTGCCAGTTCTCCACCATTGCGCTGGCAGTTCTTGAGAGCGTCTTCGCGGTTCATTAAAGTTGCCTCGAAACGGTAGATGAGTAGTCCATACTCTGAGTTTCCGCAGCACTCCACTGAGGTGGGAGGTGTGTTCGACGTCGATCGTGCCTGCATCATAGCTAGTCGGTTGTCTTCAGCATTTGCAATGTCTTCATCATTTGAAATGTCTTCATTGTCATGGGAATATTGCTCGGCAACCTTTACAGCATCATTTTCGCTTTCAAGGCCGTCTTCATACGAATCGAGAAACCTTTGAGCGTTAGTCGGTGAGGGAAGGCTAGATACTTCGGTAATGAATACCATACACAAGGCGAGAGCTAAGGAAAAACGAAACATGATTTATATCCTGACTCGATTTTCGTTCTTTTTATGAAACGGAAAATAGTGAAAACTTCTTTGGTAGGATCGACTCTTGACGATAGCCCGTATGAGTTTGCTGCTTTATATACACACTACGGACACCATGTACTCGTACATATATATGCATGTGATGCCAGGATCAGTGGAGTGTATTGAAGTTACAGACTGGTCATGTCTGTAATCCCGCTTTCATTTCGCTGCAATTCAACACGGTAGGGCAAGACTTAGTAGAGTGCGTAGCTAAACGAAGGTTGGTGTTCGCAACAATTTGACATTATTTTATTGATTTTATCATTGTCATTATCACTGTCATTTGTACTGGGATGGTGACCAGATCATGTCTTTGTTTAAGAGGATGGACAATATTATTACGAGCTATAACTAACAATGGTCTCAGGTCGTTGTATGAATGTCTCAGTCCCCCCCCCCCCCCTCCCCTCCATCAGGTCTGCTTCCCAGGAGGAAAGAGAGAATATTGAGATTTATGACAAGCAAATGACACACACACACACACACACACACACACACGCACACAAACTGATAGACACTGCTAGATAGTGCCACACCAAATCACAGAACTGACTGGGGGGGGGGGAGTACTGAGACAGTCAACTAACTGAGACGAGTTTTAGTCATATCTCATAACATTGTGTCGATCCTCTTAATATAGATTTAATTTGCTCAAGATCTGAGTAGAAATGTTGATTATATTATGTTGTTTGTGTGTGTGATTTGTTATTCAAGTAACTAGTACCATGTTGTACTTCCTTTCAGACATTATAATTACCGGTATCTTCAAAGTAAGGACTAGCTGCTATAATGCCGGTAGAAAATTCGACAGAAAACAGCATCAGAGACGAGACTGAGAGCAGAATGTCACAGCACAGATGCTTGAAAATGCAGAATGTCTATCCTGAGTCCTAAAACTCCTAACCTGAAGGCTTTACCGTGATCTCAGCAATCCTGCGTACTTTTTTAGCATTGCAGTTCAAGCTCTCGCTCGTGCTTGGCAGAGGGTGCTGCGTTTTGGGGCCGAGATGCAGCCCTACATCATCCAGTCCGTAAGCCAAAGCACAAGTGACAGGCGCTGACGCTTGATTTCGTGCTGTACTTACTTCAGTACAGATGTCAAAGTGCAATGTCTGTTTCAGCACTCGCACGATATCCATGTAGCACGCACTGAAGATGGTGGTTCCTCAAATTTTATTTCATTTTGTATAATGTGTAGAATGATATGCAACAGGATGAGCACTTTTTGAGCAGAAATATCAGCAGAACCCCATGTCCTTTGAGCAGAATTTTGAGCAGACTAAACAGCAGCTTCCTTTGCCGAGCATTATCCGCCAGTCCCTACTTCAAAGTGAGCTGTTGTTGTTATTGCTGTATACTTTATTTATGGTCGAAATCGAACTGTCACGAACAGAAAGCCAATATCCTACTAAACTCCATATTACTATTTTTTGGTATTGGCTCAACATCCGTGTTTTTAGTAAGCACACCTGATGAGCCGTTACAAGCAATACACCCAACCGTACGTCGTGTGAAACCACTTGTTATTGTACCAAACTTGTCGATCATCCTTACATCAACATGGAGTTTAGTAGAATGTTGGCTTTCGGTTCGTGACATTTCGTCTTCGCTTTATTTCCCCTCTTCATGTATTTTGCATATCTTTGTATCTCCTAAGTTGGGTGGTCGGTTGTCTTGCGTGTTCGTGTTGTAGTTGGACCGGTTTGTCCAATGGTCGTACTAGTCTCGTCATCATCATCCCGTAACGTTCGACATTCTTTGTTGCCGAGGGACATTGCTCGTGCACCTCTTCGTCGCGCATCCCTTCCACTCATTGACACATTCCGCACCTGAGCCTTCCAAGTTGGAAGGTTGTTGGTTTGCGCTTCGTAGACGTGTTGGAGGTAGGTGTCCAGTCGTCGAATGTCTCAATATCCTTGCCAATTTTGTGCCTTGTTGTCGCACTATCTCACTATCTGACTGTATTTTATCTCGTTACCTTGGTGGACTGTTAGTCATAACTAGTAATTTACAGGCCCTTTTCTCTTTCAATATTACTATCGGCTCGACATCTGAGTTTATAATAATGAAAATAGCCTGTAACATACAAAGAGCACAGTCATCCAGTAGCCACTTCCAGTGTTTAAAATAAGAACACCGTATTATCTCTAATATAAGCACGGTCCTTTATTTTTCAATGTACCTCTGCCCCGTGCTATTAATGGAGACGTTCCTTTATTGGAGACTGTTCCATTATTATTTCAACTTCATTTCAGAGGCATGTTGCCATGCCAAATTCATGTATGACACACACACATTTAAGGGGTTTTTCGCCGGTACAGACAATGAATTTACACAGTGTGCTTATAATGGAGACTGAGAACTTTATTTTTTGAATGCCGGCCCAAGGTGTTCTATTATTGGAGACGTGCTATTATTGGAGACAGTGCTTATATTAGAGATAATACGGTATTCTGCGATAATTTAGATCTCACATGTGAGCAACCTTCGCGTCGGAAACAACCAGCTCAGCAGACTGCCTCAAACTACTTCGAAGTAATGAATATTGATATCTGGTCGGGCAACAATAGAATCCTGAAAACCTTGGCCACAACACTACGAGATAATGGTAGCGACTTCGCTGATGATTTCATAGGAAAGGTGCTCGCCACACCGGAGCTCTCGCTTTTCCGCCGACTGACGTACGACTGCCATCCAGAGCAAACAAGAGGTTGCGACTACTAGTAGTTGATTTGGAGGTGACAACGTTGCGAATGACCAAGGGCCCTCAAAATCTGTTCTCAAAGTCCAGGAGCGAAACTGACTCACGCGCGCACTGCTTTCTGGTGCTCACGAGGTGTTTTTCGCGCTGGAAAAGGAGCTTCTCTGTATGTTTGTATCACGGGTGATCCTTTGGCCTGGAGGGCGCTATAAGTGGTGCTCTTCAGAAAAAATCTTTCTCAAGCCTACTGAAGCACAACTGATCAGGGGTAAGTTCCCCGAAACACTGTGAGCATGGTGTTGTGCCGTATACATGTAGGGCAGGTTGGTCGAGTGGCAGGTTCCGTGGACTTGTTGTGTACTCTTATCTAGATGGCAGTCATGAGTCAGTCAAGTGTCAAGTCAGCTCCGGTGTGGGGAGAACCTCTCCCATGAAGTCACCGCCGAAGTCACTACCACTATCTCCTAATGTTACGGGGTGAGGATATAAATACGCAAATACATGTAGCATAATTATTTTTTAGCGTGAGTGAGATGAAAAATAGATAACGCGTGGCTGTATAATGATGAGGGACTGAGTAGTGAGCTTGCAAGATTCCCCGAAAACAGGGTAAGTAACTATGTTCCTAAACATCAGCTAATATTTTGGAAACTGAAAATAAGCACGGTGTTGGTCAGCTGACAACTTCTCTATTTAGTAGCTATTTACTGAGCTCACTGCGCGGATTCATGGGCAAATGACTGTTTCCCGCCAGTCCACTGAAGCCCAGATATATTCGCTCCTTGGAAACCGTTTTGCGTTGCTACAAATGCTGCGCTGGTGGTTGCGCTTTCCTGCCTGTCTGACTCACGGCTACATGCAGAGCACACAAGAAGGACGTCAAGGTCACTATAATACATGACAATATGTTCTGCCAAGCAGAACACACACACACACACACACACATACATACATACATACACACACATATACACACACATACACACACACACACACACACGCACACCTGTCCTGTCCTGTAGAGTCACTGCCGCAAAAGGGTCACGAAATCCCATCACTGGGAAACTTGTTGTGTTGTTGTTGTTGGGCTTTATTTAGAGTGGAGTTCCAAAACAGGCCTAAACCTAATGACAATGGTCCCACTGATAATAAGAGAAAAGAAAAAATATAAAAATAAGCGGACAAACAGAATCGAGAAGAAGATAGTTAGATAACTAATATGAGAACGGCAGCAGGGGAAAAAGTCACAAGCACGGCAACCGGGAAGAAAGGAGTGAGTGAGTGAGAGAGAGAGAGAGAGAGAGAGAGAGAGAGAGAGAGAGAGAGAGAGAAAGAGAGGTAGTGAAGCAGATGAGTTCATCCTAGTTGACGGTACTTCCTAACAGAAAGGCCAGGCTTAGCGATTTGAAAGTGGAGCGCTTTCTTTCGAGGCGTGCTGTGTCTGGTAGCTGGTTCAACAGGATAGCTCCAGCATGGCTAATGCGCTTAGCTGAGGATGCAGTGGGGGACACAGGAATGATGAGTAACTTGCTGCTCCCTCTTCGTGTTCGGAGAGAGGGACTACGGGTGAAAAAGCTTGCAAACAGAGTACTTGAAAATTTGTTCAGGCAGCGCCAAATGAATACAAAGATGTGCATGTGGGTGTATATGCTGAGGGTATGGGCCGTGTTTCATGCGTTCAAGTAAGGGACTTGAGAAAGATAGAGAGAGAAGGAGAGAGAGAGAGAGAGAGAGAGAGAGAGAGAGAGAGAGAGAGAGAGAGAGAGAGAGAGAGAGAGAGAGAGAGAGAGAGAGGGGGGGGGGCACGACGCCCGGTGACGCTCCAGGTGCACAGGTAGTCGCATCCGCTTGCCGCATATGCACGCGTGCTGGAAGGTTGAGTGCTCCTCTGCCGTTGGTCTATGGGCCACCCTTGAGCAGTGATGCCTGCTCCGTCCCCTGACACCGCGAAAGCAGCGACCACACCTGTCACAATGCGCGGCACAACATCCCTCCGCCAGTGACGACGTTCCAGTAGCTCCAGGTGGCACTGTGGCATCCCCGTCGGGGAACACACATGCCGGACCAAGCCACACACACACACACGCACACACACACACACACACACACACACACACATACACGCACTACTACTACTACTATTGACAGCTGCCAGAAATGGCCACACCGCTCCCCAAAGGGAGGTACTGTCAGAGAGGTTAGGGGAGAGGTAGGCAGTGCTTCAAATGGCGCTCCAGGTCCTGTCGCCTCCGAAACTGGCGTTGACTACAGACACGTCAATGATGTTCAAAGTGCTGGCGATCAGTCACTGTAGGGCGCTTCGGGCGGGGTCCACAGCGATGGCGCTTGTGGCCAGCAGTAGACTTGAAAGTACGCTGGCAGGCAGTACACACCGGGACCTCGGCAACAGGAGGAGCATCAAAAGACGGTCGGTCGTCACAGTTGTCACTCCCTAGGCACTTATGCACTGCAAGCCCACCCTGCTCCGGAGCCATCTACTGCAGGCAGGACACTGCACCGACCCAGGCTGCTGTGATACGGGGAGCTGTCGGACTGCTATGCACTTGTGCCGGGCCATGCCATGCCGGGCCATGTCGGCGCGCCGACGAAACAGGCGGCTGCAAACGTGGCACACAATCGTCTTCGGGGCAGGCTCCTTAACCCCCGCTGCTGCCGACACACACACACACACACACACACACATACATACTACTACTACTATCAATCAGCTACCCCTTGGGGTCACGCCGCCCTCGACTCAGAGAACTGAGCGCAAGGTGAAGGTGAGGGGCAGTGGCGCAAACAAAACAGGAAGTACAGCAAAATGAATTGAAAAAAAGGAAATCGAAACAAGCTGCCACATTGATGGAAAGGGACTCACAAACAGAGGAAGGAAATATCACAAACCAGATGAACAGTCTGCTGTAGGTCCACTATGACATGCAACGACTAAAAAAAGGAACAAAATTAATGTGAACATGATGTTCTGTTCAACAATAACGTCTGTACGCGTACTGCTTCGGCCTTCATGCACCAGGAAAGCACAATCTTGAGCTGGAGGGTGGGCACCGAACGTCCCACAAGGGCTCCACAAGACGTACTTTCACGAAACGACGAGGAGTAGGCGCAGCAAGCGAACATTACTACACAATCGCCGCACGACTGGCCACTCAGGTCCAAACAATACGACAAATTCACAATTTCAGCTATCACCGCGCAGGAATAAATTGTGGCGAGTGTGACCTGCATACATACACACACAAACAAACATACACACAGAAGTGTTTTCATGATACGCTCAAGCTTCTTGAGCTGTTATCTAGAAGGCAAGTGGTGACTCGGCGATGCTGCACCTGTTTATCTAATGCGTTGCCTCTCGGAGAAGTTCCAGATAATAGCAATATACCTCAACAAGAGAAGTGAGCCCATCTCCAAGTGCAAACATGACAAAATATTCTCGCTCGTAAACTACACTGGGGTGGCATAATGGGATACACCGTGTTTTACACACACACACACACACACATACACACACACACACACACACACACACACACACACATACACACACACACAAACACACACATACACACACACACACACACACACATACATACATACACCATAATCATGTGCCATGTATACGCCCCTCGCAGGAGAAGCACTCAAATCTGCAAATGCACTGGATGTGAACTCAGAATTACAAGGGTATGTCGTATATGAAGATAAACTATTGCATGGAGAACACGATAAATACGCTGGCGTGCTATGACAGTCGGAGGACATGTCCGAATAGCTTCCATTGCAAAATCTTGATGGTGTGACTGATCGGCTGGCTTTCGCATCGAGCATAAGCTCGATGCGAAAGCCAGCCGATCACTCCCCCGATCACTATAAAGTGCGTTGTCTGAGGCAACATGATGATGCCTATAACGTTAAGTATAAGCGACCTTAGTTGACGCCGATTGAAAGAGTCCAGTCGCTCCTGAACTGTCTTGGTAATCGCCCACGCAAGGTTTTCGCTGACTTGCTGGCTTCATTTCCGAAGGTTCCAGAGGCCCCGAAAGGCACCTGTCACCAGTTGCTTCCTCCTCAGCACATCCTCGTCGTCACCAAACAGACTTCCATGTCTTCGTGTTGACCTCCATTCTTCTTTGTACTCCATTTTGTCATGATTAATAAAAGAAGGAGCAGTTTGTCATCGCGTCAGGAAAGAAATCATGATTCGCTGTTCCTTGACTCTCGCCTTGTGCATGGTGTTCCTGTCTGCGGTATCCAGCCTTCCGTCGTCGAGTGACTCACATCAGTTTCAAGTTTCGTGTGAAAAAATGACAGTGACAAACAGTTCTGACAAGTATTGAAGCACTCCAACCTGACGGCAACCAGCTACGTGTCCATGTAGATAGCAGCATAGACAGTAAGACAATTGTCTAAGGTCATCATGCTGCGTATAGTGTTCTATGTCCAGTGGACAGAGCCAGTATTACAATGATCATACAGCAATGAAGCAAACAATTCCTTATCCGCTGTTACTCCGAGTTTCGTGTGAAAAGCTATCTGATGAGTGTTTCACACGAAACTCCGAGTAACAGCGGGAAAGATTTTGTTCGCATCATTGCTGTGTGATCTTTGTAGATAGCAGCATATACAGCAGCATGGTCTATAACAAATTCTGTAGACCTTCACCCGAAAATGAAAAGTCGAATAACGTGTGTCAGCATTATGTACGGTCGTGTTAGGCGCTGGTAGATTTCTCTTCGCTGACATTTGAAACTAATCCCACGATCAGATTGTTATCTGAAGAACGAAGCGGAAGATCTTCGAAAATCTTGGATAGTGTTTGATGTTGACATCAAACTCTTAACGTCCAAGATTCTCTCAGATCTGTTTGCATAGTAGTTCCGTGATGTTATCTTCCTCGTTTTAGTTGCAAGTACGGTTTTCTTTTCTCACTCACAAGTCAGTGCTATATACACACCTGCACACATACTCACACAGACACACACCTCCACACACACACACACACACACACACTCTCTCTCTCTCTCTCTCTCTCACTCACACACACACACTCATCACAGAATAGACAACTGCTGGGACAGCCACAGCAACCAGATTGAAAAGCAAGAAAACAAAAGATGAGGAACTGCGGCGTACTAGTACGCCCAAAACTGTCGGGCCTCAGTCCCAGACCTGTTCGTTCGAAAAGAACAACATTTCTTGTTTATTTCGTAAAACTCAGCCAACAAGAAATGAAAACATCTGAACGGTCGTGTCCCAGTGAACTCTATTAGCAATACACATGCACACAAGCGTGCACAGTGTGCGCAGAGTATTTAAAGCAGCAACCTGAAACCGGCAGACTACAGAATTTGATCATCGAAATTAGGGCTTCATTTTTCTCTGCTCCATCATAAAAAGGAACTGTTTGTCATCGCGTCAGGAAAGAAATCATGATTCGCTGTTCCTTGACTCTCGCCTTGTGCGTGGTGTTCCTGTCTGCGGTATCCAGCCTGCCCTCATCTCATCCGTTTCTAGATTCGTATGAAGATGGCCTTGACAGTAACACTGACCGTGTAAAGGAAAATGAGGATCAAGCTGCCCAGAGCATTGAAGACAGTGCAAGTGTTGCAGGAAACCAGCTGGCTATGAAGAATTCAGGCAAACGATCGCCATCGGAGACAGCGCCCATCTCCGTTGAGTGCTGCCAAGACTCCGAGCATCGACTTCTCATTTACCGGTTCGAAGCAACTGCTATGAACCATCACGACGCTCTCAAGAACTGTCAGCGCAATGGCGGAGAACTGGCAACGCCACTCAACATGAAGGAATTCATTGTCCTGGAGGCCTTCGTACGTCCCCTTCTGGGGAACACTTTTGGCTATGTTGGATACAATGATTTTGAGCAGGAAGGCACGTTTGTCGACAACACCGGACATCCCGCGGTAATCAACAACTATTTCCCCAACGAGCCAAACAACCAAGGCAACGAGGATTGTGTAGAGATGCAAGGATCCAGTGGAAAATTTAACGATCAAACATGCACCTCTGGACGCCAATCTATCTGTGAGTTCAGAATCCCTGCATATTAGAACTAGCCCACCCCTTAAACCGCATTGCTGACGACTCATTCATGATTGCTTAGGTGATATTTGCCGTCACTGCCTGCAGCCCACTAATCGGCCTGTAAACCCTCCATACACATGTGCATACATGTAGCTGACTGGGCGTGTCACTGATTATTCTGGTTCACAAGCGTAACATACATGTACAACCTTACTCTAGTCTTCCCCTCCATGGGTTTGCTGCAACCGGTCATGTATGATTCTGTTAGTGTCTATTCACCCTCCTGTCTCCATGCTTTCACGAATATCTCCCTGACGATTAGATAACTCTTCATGCCCGATTCACCCTACCAATATTGTATCTTGCGCAAACCGAGGATCATGTTCTACATCCGTGTACCTAGGACCTGCATCGTTATTTTCTTCTTTCTTAGTCGGATCAGCAGCTGATAACTGTGTTTCTACCATGTTCATTGCGTTCAGTCGAATCCTAATGATATCATTAGACCACATGCTTAGCTCTGGGGAAATGTACTTGAGTGTACCGGCATATGCATGCCATCAACGTTAGTGCGAGGTCCATGTCGTGTACAGTACGTGTGTGTCTTTAGTTCATGCCGAGACGTGTGGGATGGGAAGTAGTTAACATGGTGTGTGTAGCATAGAGTTATGCAGAATTTTATCACGCGCTTCATTAGTTAGTTAGGTAAGATCTGACGGGTAGATAATATCTCAGTTGTGATCAGACTCTTTTGTCCAAGATTCTCGATGTTCTCGCTCCAAATATACTGGCACACGCAGAGACATAGACAACAATAGCGACAGCACAGAAAGTGAAAGATAGTTGGCCGCAGCCAGATGTGAACCGGATAACGAATGAGGTATGAAAGGCTTGGAAGCAAGCACTGAGAACAGAGTGTCTCAGATAGATTTAGGTGTGCCAGCGGATAGCAGAAAGAGGCCATGATGCCAAAACACTTGGGACCGTCAGATTAATATTCCTGGACCAAGCCAGCCAGGAAAAAACCCTCGCGCCGGCGGACGCAGTAGTGAGGGAGAAAGAAGAGGGTCTTTTTAATAATGAAAATAGCCTGTAACATACAAAGAGCACAATCATCCAGCAGCCACTTCCAGTAATTAAAATAAGAATAATCTGCGGCAATTTAGTTCTCACATGTGAGCAACCTTGGCGTCGCCAACAACCAGCTCAGCAGACTGCCACAAACTAATGAATATTGATATCTGTTCGGGCAACAATAGAATCCTGAAAACTTAATTATTTTTAGCGTGAGTGAGATGAAAAATAGATAACGCGTGCCTGTATAATGGTGAGGGACTGGGTAGTGAGCTTGCAAGATTCCCCGAAAACAGGGTAAGTAACTATGTTCCTAAACATCAGCTAATATTTTGGAAACTGAAAATAAGCACGGTGTTTGTCAGCTGAAAACTTCTCTATTTAGTAGCTATTTACTGAGCTCACTGCGCTGATTCATTGGCAAATGACTGTTTCCCATCGTGTCAACGAATGAGCGAACAACCCTGGCCAGTCCACTGAAGCCCAGATATATTCGCTCCTTGGAAACCGTTTTGCGTTGCTACAAATGCTGCGCTGGTGGTTGCGCTTTCTTGCCTGCCTGACTCACGGCTACATGCAGAGCACACAAGAGGGCCATCAAGTGTGTACGATGATTCTCACTTTTCTGTTTTGTGCCGTGCACGTTATGCTAAGCAGTTGAAGGTTCTGGAAGCTGTATGTATTCGTGTGCATAATCCTGTTCTTTGTTAACAAAATAAGCATGTAGTAGCGTTAAAGTTGTTCTCGTAGCTGGTTATCAGATGTAAATTTCGTGTTATGTTGCACTGTATCACCTCATGCTTTGTGTTTGCACTGAGTTATATAGTTTTAGCACTAGGTTTGACACCTATTATGTGATGCTGTAGCACTTCCCTTTTTTTGTTCACACTCTTAATTATGTAGAAAAGAAAAGGGCATATGGATACGAGCTAAGAGTAACTCTTTATCACTGTAACTGGATACTATAATTATACAGTCAGAAAGTGCAACAACTAGGCACAAAACTGACAGAGTACTGAGACATTCGACGTCCTGACACGTAGCTTCAACACATCTCCGTAGAGCTAACCGACAGCCTTCCAACTTGGAAGGTTCAAGGTTATGAAACGAGTAAAGAGGGGAAGGCAAGCGCAACGAAAACGAGCAAAAGCTACAGTCCCAACGGAATAAAGAATGTCGATTGTTACTGGACGATGACGAGACCAGTACGATATTTGACAAAGCGGTCTAACTACAATCCGAAGCAGCAAAGCAGCACACCACCCAACTTGGGTGAGTCATAAATATCAAAGATAAGTAAAGAAAGGGGAATCTTTGCGAAAACGAATTGTACAAGCCGAAGGCCAAACTCCTACAGTACTCCTCATGCATGACATTGTGATGGACTAGTTGACTACAAAACAAGTTGTTTCACACCACGTACGTTTCGCCGTATGGTTCGTGACGGCTCATGAGGTGTGCAATTTGAAACTCGGATGTTGAGCCATAAATAAATGTAGAAAAGAAAAGGACATATGGATACGAGTTTAGAGTAGCTCTCCATCACTGTAACTGGATACTTTATACAGTCAGAAAGTGCAATAACTAGGCACAAAACTGACAGAGGACTGAGACATTCGACGTCCTGACACATAGCTTCAACACATCTCCGTAGCACTAACCCTATGAAAATGACAGTGACAAACAGTTCTGACAAGGTTTGAAGCACTCCAACCTGACGGCAACCAGCTACGTGTCCATGTAGATAACAGCATAGACAGTAAGACAATTGTCTAAGGTCATCATGCTGCGTATAGTGCTCTACATGTCCAGTGGACAGAGCCTGTATTACAATGATCACAAAGCAATGAAGCAAACAATTCCTTATCCGCTGTTACTCCGAGTTTCGTTTGAAATGCTATCTGATGAGTGTTTCACACGAAACTCCGAGTAACAGCGGGAAAGAATTTGTTCGCTTCATTGCTGTGTGATCTTTGTAGATAGCAGCATATACAGCAGCATGGTCTATAACAAATTCTGTAGACCTTCACCCGAAAATGAAAAGTCGAATAACGTGTGTCAGCATTATGTACGGTCGTGTTAGGCGCTGGTAGATTTCTTTTCGCTGACATTTGAAACTAATCCCACGATCAGATTGTTATCTGAAGAAGGAAGCGGAAGATCTTCGAAAATCTTGGATAGTGTTTGATGTTGACATCAAACTCTTAACGACCAAGATTCTCTCAGATCTGTTTGCATAGTAGTTCCGTGATGTTATCTTCCTCGTTTTAGTTGCAAATACGGTTTTCTTTTCTCACTCACAAGTCAGTACTATATACACACCTGCACACATACTCACACAGACACACACACACACAAACACACACACACACTCTCTCTCTCTCTCTCTCGGTCTCACACACACACACACACACTCATACACACACACTCGTCACAGAATAGACAACTGCTGGGACAGCCACAGCAACCAGCTTGCAAAGCAAGGAAACAAAAGATGAGGAACTGCGGCGTACTAGTACGCCCAAAACTGTCGGACCTCGGTCCCAGACCTGTTCGTTCGAAAAGAACAACATTTCTTGTTTATTTCGCAAAACTCAGCCAACAAGAAATGAAAACATCTGAACGGTCGTGTACCACTGAACTCTACTAGCAATACACATGCACACAAGCGTGCACAGTGTGCGCAGAGTATTTATAGCAGCAACCTACAACCGGCAGACTACAGAATTTGATCATCGAAAGTAGGGCTTCATTTTTCTCTGCTCCATCATAAAAAGGAACTGTTTGTCATCGCGTCAGGAAAGAAATCATGATTCGCTGTTCCTTGACTCTCGCCTTGTGCGTGGTGTTCCTGTCTGAGGTATCCAGCCTGCCCTCATCTCATCCGTTTCTAGATTCGTTTGAAGATGGCCTTGACAGTAACACTGACCGTGTAAAGGAGAATGAGGATCAACCTGCCCAGAGCATTGAAGACAGTGCAAGTGTTGCAGGAAACCAGCTGGCTATGAAGAATTCAGGCAAACGATCGCCTTCGGAGACAGCGCCCATCTCCGTTGAGTGCTGCCAAGACTCCGAGCATCGACTTCTCATTTACCGGTTCGAAGCAACTGCTATGAACCATCACGACGCTCTCAAGAACTGTCAGCGCAATGGCGGAGAACTGGCAACGCCACTCAACATGAAGGAATTCATTGTCCTGGAGGCCTTCGTTCGTCCCCTTCTGGGGAACACTTTTGGCTTTGTTGGATACAATGATTTTGAGCAGGAAGGCACGTTTGTCGACAACACCGGACATCCCGCGGTGATCAACAACTATTTACCCCACGAGCCAAACAACCAAGGCGACGAAGATTGTGTAGAGATGCAAGGATCCAGTGGAAAATTTAACGATGAAAGATGCTCCTCTGTACGCCAATCTATCTGTGAGTTCAGAATCCCTGAACATTTGAACTAGCCCAACCCTTAAACCGCATTGCTGACGACTCCTTCATGATTGCCTAGGTGATATTTGCCGTCACTGCCTGCAGCCCACTAATCGGCCTGTAAACCCTCCATACACATGTCCATACATGTAGCTGACTCGGCGTGTCACTGATTATTCTGGTTCACAAGCGTAACAATACATGTTCAACCTTACTCTAGTCTTCCCCTCCATGGGTTTGCTGCAACCGGTCATGTATAATTCTGTTAGTGTCTATTCACCCTCCTGTCTCCATGCTTTCACGAATATCTCCCTGACGATTAGATATCTCTTCATGCCCGATTCACCCTACTAATATTGTATCTTGCGCAAACCGAGGATCATGTTCTACATCCGTGTACCTAGGCCCTGCATCGTTATTTTTCTTCTTTCTTAGTCGGATCAGCAGCTGATAACTGTGTTTCTACCATGTTCATTGCGTTCAGTCGAATCCTAATGATATCATTAGACCACATGCTTAGCTCTGGGGAAATGTACTTGAGTGTACCGGTATATGCATGACATCAACATTAGTGCGAGGTCAATGTCGTGTACAGTACGTGTGTTTCTTTAGTTCATGCCGAGACGTGTAGGATGGGAAGTAGTTAACATGGTGTGTGTAGCATAGAGTTATGCAGAATTTTATCACGCGCTTCATTAGTTAGTTAGGTAAGATCTGACGGGTAGATAATATCTCAGTTGTGATCAGACTCTTTTGTCCAAGATTCTCGATGTTCTCGCTCCACATATACTGGCACACACAGAGGAATAGACAACAATAGCGACAGCACACAAAGTAAAAGATAGTTGGCCGCAGCCAGATGTGAACCGGATAACGAATGAGGTATGAAAGGCTTGGAAGCAAGCACTGAGAGCAGAGTGTCTCAGATAGAATAGGTGTGCCAGCGGATAGCAGAAAGAGGCCATGATGCAAAAACACTTGGGACCGTCAGATTAATATTCCTGGACCAAGCCAGCCAGGAAAAAACCCTCGCGCCGGCGGACGCAGTAGTGAGGGAGAAAGAAGAGGGTCTTTTTAATAATGAAAATAGCCTGTAACATACAAAGAGCACAGTCATCCAGCAGCCACTTCCAGTATTTAAAATAAGAATAATCTGCGGCAATTTAGTTCTCACATGTGAGCAACCTTGGCGTCGGCAAAAACCAGCTCAGCAGACTGCCTCAAACTAATGAATAGTGATTGTTCGGGCAACAATAGAATCCTGAAAACCTTGGCCAGAACACTACGAGATATTGGTAGCGACTTCGCTGATGATTTCATAGGAAAGGTGCTCGCCACACCGGAGCTCTCGCTTTTCCGCCGACTGACTTACGACTGCCATCCAGAGCAAACAAGAGGTTGCGACTAGTTGATTTGGAGGTGACAACGTTGCGAATGACTAAGGGCCCTCAACATCTGTTCTCAAAATCCAGGAGCGAAACTGACTCACTCGCGCACTGCTTTCTGGCGCTCACGAGGTGTTTTTCGCGCTGGAAAAGGAGCTTCTCTGTACGTTTGTGTATCATGGGTGATGCTTTGGCCTGGAGAGCGCTATAAGTGGTGCTGTTTTGAAAAAATCTTTCTCAGCCTACTGAAGTTCAACAGATCAGGGGTAAGTTTCCCGAAACACTGTGAGCATGGTGTTGTGCTGTATACATGTAGGGAAGGTTGGCCGAGTGGCAGGTTCCGTGGACTTGTTGTGTACTCTAGATGGCAGTCGCGAGTCAGTCAAGTGTCAAGTCAGTTGGCGGAAAATCGCGAGCTCCGGTGTGGGGAGAACCTTTCCCATGAAGTCATCGCCGAAGTCGCTACCACTATCTCCTAATGTTACAGGGTGAGGATATAAATACACAAATACATGAAGCATAATTATTTTTTAGCGTGAATGAGATGAAAAATAGATAACGCGTGGCTGTATAATGATGAGGGACTGGGTAGTGAGCTTGCAAGATTCTCCGATAACGGGGTAAGTAACTAAGTTCCTAAACATCAGCTAATATTTGGAAACTGAAAATATGCAAGGTGTTTGTCAGCTGACAACCTCTCGAGTTAGTCGCTATTTGCTGAGCTCACCGCACTGATTTATTGGCAAATGACTGTTTCCCATCGTGTCAACGAATGAGCGAACAACCCTGGCCAGTCCACTGAAGCCCAGATAATATTCACTCCTTGTGAATCGTTTTGCGTTGCTACAAATGCTGCGCTGGTGGTTGCCCTTTCCTGCCTGCCTGACTCACGGCTACATGCAGAGCACACAAGAGGGCCATCAAGTGTGTACGATGATTCTCACTTTTCTGTTTTGTGCCGTGCAAGTTATGCTAAGCAGTTGAAGATTCTGGAAGCTGTATGTATTCGTGTTCATAATCCTGTTCTTTGTAAACAAAATAAGCATGTAGTCGCGTTAAAGTTGTTCTCGTAGCTGGTTATCAGATGTAAATTTCGTGTTATGTAGCACTGTATCACCTCATGCTTTGTGTTTACACTCAGTTATATAGTTTTAGCACTAGGTTTGACACCTATTATGTAATGCTGTAGCACTTCCTTTTTTTTATTCACACTCTTATGCTGTTATAAAAATTAATGTATTTTAGCACTATGTTTGACACCTATTATGTAATGCTGTAGCACTTCCCTTCTTTTGTTCACACTCTTAATTATGTAGAAAAGAAAAGGATAATATGGATACGAGGTAAGAGTTACTCTTTATCACTGTAACTGGATACTATAATTATACAGTCAGAAAATGCAATAACTAGGCACAAAACTGACAGAGTACTGAGACATTCGACGACCTGACACCTCGCTTCAACACATCTCCGTAGCGCTAACCGACAGCCTTCCAACTTGGAAGGTTCAAGGTTATGAAAAGACCAAAGAGGGGAAGGCAAGCGCAACGAAAACGAGCAAAAGCTACAGTCCCAACGGAATAAAGAATGTCGATTGTTACTGGACGATGACGAGACCAGTACGATATTTGACAAAGCGGTCTGACTACAATTCGAAACAGCAAAGCAGCACACCACCCAACTTGGGTGGTTCATAAATATCAAAGATAAGTAAAGAAAGGGGAAGCTTTGCGAAAACGAATTGTACAAGCCGAAAGCCAAACTCCTACAGTACTCCTCATGCATGACATTGTGATGGACTAGTTGACTACAAAACAAGTTGTTTCACACCACGTACGTTTCGCCGTATGGTTCGTGACGGCTCATCAGGTGTGCAATTTGAAACTCGGATGTTGAGCCATAAATAAATGTAGAAAAGAAAAGGACATATGGATACGAGTTAAGAGTAGCTCTCCATCACTGTAACTGGATACTATATACAGTCAGAAAGTGCAATAACTAGGCACAAAACTGACAGAGTACTGAGACATTCAACGTCCTGACACATAGCTTCAACACATCTCCGTAGCGCTAACCGTATGAAAATGACAGTGACAAACAGTTCTGACAAGTATTGAAGCACTCCAACCTGACGGCAACCAGTTACGTGTCCATGTAGATAACAGCATAGACAGTAAGACAATTGTCTAAGGTCATCATGCTGCGTATAGTGCTCTATGTCCAGTGGACAGAGCCAGTATTACAATGTTCACACAGCAATGAAGCAAACAATTCCTTATCCGCTGTTACTCCGAGTTTCGTGTGAAATGCTATCTGATGAGTGTTTCACACAAAACTCCGAGTAACAGCGGGAAAGAATTTGTTCGCTTCATTGCTGTGTGATCAGTAGTTAGTGCGGGGCGGGTTCTGGGCCACTTTTTGACCTTTGACCTTTGGTCCAAATAAGGCACACTGTGTCGGTCGTGCTTGGTCTGGCCCCGGGACTTCCCCCAGGGTTTGACCTTTGACCTTTGGGTTAAATAAGGCACACTGTGTCGGGCGCGCTTGGTCTGGCCCCGGGACTCTCCCAGGGTTCGACCTTTGGCCCTGCCATGTCATAAATGTGCCATAAAGGTTCTTTTCGCCATTGATGGCGAACGTGCACTTGTGCACGTTCGGTGCATTCGCACCAGGGAGTAGTAAAATACGTACTATTCCCTGATTCGCACATCATAGATGTGCATTGCATGCAGCGAATGACATATTGCGCATGCGCGCATACGCACGCGGAGCATGTGACCTTCAGTGGTCCTATGCGTGTGGAAAAGATGCAGTGCAACACAAGGTGTACTAGTACACGTGTCATTATACTACTCCCTGATTCGCACTTCGTAGATGTGCAGCAAACAAGTTCACGTTCCGTGCATTCGTTTTATTCGCACATCGTAGATGTGCACTGATTGACAAGTTGCCCATACAGAGCATGCCTAATCGGTTTTTCGATCCGTTAAGAGAATGTTCAAAATCGGCCATATTATGAGCCCCAAGATCAGAATTCGGCTCAACGTAGTACTTGAAGTCCCATTACGTCATGTACATTTACACACAAGCACACTCTGTTGAAGCACTGAAACATCGATTTTCGGCGAATTCAACATGCGAAATTTGAAAATTCGGCGAAAAGATGGGTGATTTCTTCAAAACCACATTTTTCGGCGAATTTGTCGGCCAGCCGATTTGGGAAATGCCTACTGTCCATGCAGGTGCATTAGATGCATATTTCTATTTTGATCGGGATACAGTTAGAATCAACCGGTTACGCCCGGAGTATCATGCATCAAAACAATTATTGAAGGGGTGTCACAGTGAAGCAGTGTTGCTACGCACCACAAATCCCCTCTGCACTGCATCGAATCTATACTGGAGAATTCAGAGTGACCAGCAAAGAGTCACAACCGGCGGGTATCCAGTCACACTAAGGCATATCCACCATTCCCCACATATTCACTGTAACAAAACACAATACTGTTCACTATAATACACTTTTATTTAAATGGACTTGGATGAGTCTGTAGAAGAGAACACAATGCACGCACACGCACGCATGCGCGGACACACACACACGAACACACACGCGCGCGCGCACACATCTAGGTTATAGTGCTATACACGTATCTAGGGTTTAGGAAGCACGAGAATATGTCGAAGCACCCACACATATGACATATCCCTTCATGCAGTGTACTTCAGTAGCCCAACACATTACGACCGCTATAGCACAGGACCATCACAAAACACATTACTCCTGCTATAGCACAGGACCATCACAAAACACTACACACTGTTACTACACTACACACACAGTTACTACACTACGCCTGTTACAAGTACTTACAAATAATTTTGAAACAAATGGCACATCCTGAAGACGGCAGCCCCAGACCTTCATACATCATCATCTGTGAAACCAAACATGAGCGCACACAAACACTATTAGTGTCACGAATACGAAAGCAGGGTAAGACAAGAGGATACGAAACAAGTAAGTATCGCTATAACGAGGGCGTAAGTATACATGTAAACAGAGCAGTGCTTACTTACAGGGTCCTAATACGCTCTACGGCGTCATGGTAGTCGGACTGCAACAGCAGTCCGACTTGCCGACCCTCCCAGTAACGGGTTAGATGGGCCGCACCCGCCAGGTGGGCGACCACGGCTGGGCCTCCCACCAGCCTTTCTCCACTGTAAACACGAAAGAAACCGCAGAAAGCACAGTGTCATAGAGCTCTTTTGTTGGGGGAGAGAGCTAGGAGCACTGCACACTTACCAAGTATCACAATATATGATAAGAAAGAGGCGGCGCTTGACGCACCGCCTCAGGTGCTGAAACAGGGGTACTACCCCTGTAAGGCGAACACCGCAGTGACACGTGAACGTCATTTCTACATTTCTAATGATACTGAAGTGAAGGTGTGAACCGCAAAGCAAGACCTTTACCTTCTTCCTGTCAAATTCGCTCCCCAGCTGCATACCGACATCATCCGCTAAAACCCAATCATACCAAGTAACGCAAAGGTCATCAGTTGACCTTTTGGACTTTTCAACTCTTATCCAAAACCACCAGGAGGAAAAAACCAGGATGAAGAAGACGTCAGTTGTAGAAGCGTTTGTGGAGGAGTTGTTACATTATTCTCAGTAAATAGATATGGCTGATACATTCGGTGTAGACTTGGACGACCGGTCGTGGTCTCTCACCACGGATCCTTTACTAATAGAAAGGCGGACGCCAATAAGAACTGTTGTGGAGTTGGCAGATCAAAACGCGCAGCAAGAAATTTGGCACGTCGATGGTAGACTCCATCGGGAGGACGGACCAGCTCTTGTTGATAGTAGGGGAGTGTCCGCCTGGTGCTATGGAGGTCGCCTTCATCGCGTTAATGAACCTGCTTGGATAGGACGGGGTAGCATCGAGTACTACCTCAACGGTGTCCGTCATAGAGCCGGCGGTCCTGCAGTCAGTTATTGTGACGCCACATGCTGTATTCTACGGTGGTATCACCACGGAAGGCTCCACAGGGAGAATGCGCCAGCGGTGATACGCAGGGAAGGTAACAATCGTGTACGGGAGTGGTACCGATACAACCTTCGGCATAGGGAAGATGGACCTGCTTTCATCTCTCAGGAGGAGGAGGGTATCTATCAGTGGTACCTCAACGGGGTGTATTACGGTAGCCACCATCAAGACCAGGCAATACACCCCATGGAGCTGCAGTACATCTATGTAGTGCCTACTAAGGTAGACTCGTCAGCAATAAGTCATGAGCCCATTTTGTCAGGATACCCTGGACCGTCCTCTATCCAAGTTGGAGTGCGGTCATGAATTTCACTTCCACTGTATGAAGGAGTGGATCAGTTCTGCCCCAGCCCAACTTGCCCAACCTGCCGCTACTCCATGACTGCTGAGGACTTGGTTGAGTTCTTGTAGTAATACATGACACAGTTGCATGTGGGCGACTACGAATGACCAGTCATGTGTTACAGATGGACACGGACACGCCACCCTAAGTAGCCATGAGCGGCTATTTGGACAAGGACAACAAAGCACCTCGTGGGCGGCCAAGGTGGACACTAGCCACAAGTCTGGTCGCTCAGTTGAATAAGCTGGGTGTGCCCATGAAGACCATGGAAGACCTTTCCAGGTGCCGGCAACATGCAGAGGACAAGACAGACTGGAAGAAACTGTGCAGCTCGACACTCGAGGACAAATCAGTATCAGCAGCTACTACACCTTGCTGATGATACTCACAAGACAGAAGTGGGAAAAAACACTGAATTTCTTTATTTAGTGCTCAACTACGCGAAATGTGTTTTATTATTATTATTATACATGTTCAACTGTACACAGACTGGCTGACTGCCATTCTCTACCACACATTACCGGACACTGTTGTGGTTGTCGTCGTTATCGTCGTCGTCATTGTTGATGTTGTTGTCGGTTGTTGTCGTCGTTATCGTCGTCGTTGTTGATGTTGTTATTGGTTGTTGCTGTCGGTTGTTGCCGGTTGTTGTTGGTTGTTGTTGGTTGTTGTTGGTTGTTGTTGATGTTGTTGTCGGTTGTTGTCGTCGTTATCGTCGTCGTTGTTGATGTTGTTATTGGTTGTTGCTGTCGGTTGTTGGTTGTTATTGGTTGTTGCTGTCGGTTGTTGGTTGTTATTGTTGATTGTTGTCGGTTGTTGTTGGCTGTTGGATGTTGTTGTCGGTTGTTGTCGGTTGTTGTTGGTTATTGTTGGTTGTTGTTGGTTGTTGTTGGGCGTTGTTGGTTGTTGTCGGTTGTTGTCAGGTGTTGTTGGCTGTTGTTGGTTGTTGTTGTCGGTTATTGTCGGTTGTTGGGTGTTGTTGTCGGTTGTTGGGTGTTGTTGTCGGTTGTTGGGTGTTGTTGTTGGTTGGTGTTGGTTGGTGTTGGTTGTTGTTGGTTGTTGTCGGTTGTTGTCCGTTGTTGTTGGTTGTTGTTGGTTGTTGTTGGCTGTTGTTGGTTGTTGTTGTTTGTTGTTGTCGGTTGTTGGTTGTTGTTGTTTGTTGTTGTTTGTTGTTGTTGGTTGTAGTTGGTTGTTGTCAGTTGTTGTTGGTTGTTGTCGGTTGTTGTCGGTTGTTGTCGGTTGTTGTCGGTTGTTGTTGTTTGTTGTTGTTTGTTGTTGGCTGTTGTTGGTTGTTGTTAGTTGTTGTTGTTTGTTGTTGTTTGTTGTTGTCGGTTGTTGGTTGTTGTTGTTTGTTGTTGTTGGTTGTAGTTGGTTGTTGTCAGTTGTTGTTGGTTGTTGGATGTTGTTGTCGGTTGTTGTCGGTTGTTGTCGGTTGTTGTTGGTTGTTGTTGGTTGTTGTTGGCTGTTGTTGGCTGTTTTTGGTTGTTGTTGGTTGTTGTCGGTTGTTGTCGGTTGTTGTGTTTTAATCGTTATTTTGTTCATTATCCAGGAGGATGTTGCTATGATCCAGTACCATTTTTTCGCATATATGAGACAAGTTTGTGTAACGTTAGTGTGACGTGGGGTATGCTGATTGGATGTGAGGTGGTGAGAGTATGCTGATTGGCCGATAACAATTAGTGGAAGGGATAAAGTAATGCGCTGCTTGTGCAGCGTAACCAAACACATGGTCTGTGGGAAACACCCTAGTAAAATAAATAAAATAATAATAACATGAATTGCCACCGGCACTTGAGAGACTCGAGCCCCGCCACCTTGTTCAAATCGGACTTGGTAGCTTCATACTGGAACTTAATCTTCTCCTTTTTGAGGTATGACCGTACATAACGCGTTTTGGATTTTTTCATTTTATTTTATTTTATTTTTATTTTTTTTTCATTGCAACTTTTTTAGCAGATAGCAACTTTTTTAGCAGACTCGTGAAACAACGGTGAATCTGGAACGAATAAATGGTCCATGTGAAAGGCATGACGAGTCTCGAAGTCTTCACATTCATGATGGAACCTTGTCATGATTGACGCATTCCTTGATGGTGCGCACATGAAATCACCCTGGCTCATCTTTTCCAATTCCATTCTTTTCACATCCTGCAACCCATACCCTACTAGTATCAGTGGGGATGCTAGAATCAGAAGAGGCAAGGCAGCACTCTTCCGTGGATGTATTACTCGACACAACACCACCCATACTTGTTTTCTAGAAGTTTTGACTATAATGATATATTGCAGCAGGAAGTAGTATACAGTCAAATAGGATAGGATAAGAATGAATGATCATCTGTCTGATAAAGAATGCAGTTCATTAAAGACTTATTGGAAGGTCTCTACCAGCTGATCGTCATATTGGACGGCGACACTGCATAATGATATGAAGCTCTCAGTTAGCTGTTTCAGTTCCGTGGTAGAAAGTGTCATGTGTGCGTCCAGAGAACGATGAAAACATCTGGGGTCCACGTTGATGCAGACGATTGGGGCAACAGCAAGACGTACCTTCAACGCTTGCTCGTCAATGTCGAGGGAGACTGCCCCGGGGTAGATGAAAACATCTTGTTCCACATCCAGTTCGAAACAGCTGGTCGGGACTAGCTTGCTTTCACCGTTGATATACACCCGACATTGACCGTAGGACGAACGTGATGGGTAGAAGTTGGTCTTGATCTTCTCCACACGTCCTCTTCGGAGAGTGTCACGGAGCGATGGACAAGTCTTGATCAAGTTCGTAATGATGAACTCAGTGGACTCATTCAGTTCGATGTAAACCTGTCCTTGAGCATCTTTGCGAGCTGTTGCCGTACTACCACAGGCCGGTAGAGCTCCTGAAGGGAAGTACATCTTATAACCAGGCTTGTAGAAGGATCTACCTGATGACTTGTAGGACAGTTGCATGTCCTCCTGAAACCCATCTACCACAATCTCTTTGTGGAGCTTGGTAGTAGCAGGTGACACATAGCGACGCTTAGCCGGTACTGCCTTCGAAGAGAGCACAACTTGAGGAGGGTCAGCAGGAAGAGCGGAATTCTTCCTCACCCGCCGCTCGTATAGGTTATCCATCTTCCAGGAAGCGAAGGGAGAACAACTCATCAGCACTGTATTCGATGAACGAATGACTCGACTACAGGACAACCACCCGCATTTATACAAGGCAGAGACGGAGGCGGGTTGAAGTGATAAAATATGTGTCAGCTAGGTCAACCAATCACCATCAAGCCCGCCAAAAACATTTGACCACTCAGCATTGAGCCCACCAAAAACATTTGGCCAACCAGCATCAAACCCGCCAAAAGCATTTTGTCCAATCAGCGGCATGCCCACCAAAATCATATCTCATCTTAAAGATTCCTTACATGATACCGCCACTTTAGTGAACTGATACAGTATGGAAATAAGATCAGAGTCAAACGTGAATCAGTCAACTCCATGAGATGCAGTACATATAGGAGTGGAAAATGCTCAGCATTTTCCACTCCTATATGTACTGCATCTCATGGAGTTGACCAGGATGGTGTCTTCTTCTCAACTGTCCACGTTGCGTACGAATTTGCTGATTTTATCTCCATCTGATACATCTCTTATGGCATCATTGATTGATGCCTATTGTTGGGAAACCTATTCACTTGATCATGTGATTCAGAACTTGCACACGTTTGACTCTGATCTTATTTCCATACTGTAAGGTCTCTGTAAGGTCTCTAGACTTGTAAGGAATCTTTAAGATGAGATATGATTTTGGTGGGCATGCCGCTGATTGGACAAAATGCTTTTGGCGGGTTTGATGCTGGTTGGCCAAATGTTTTTGGTGGGCTCAATGCTGAGTGGTCAAATGTTTTTGGCGGGCTTGATGGTGATTGGTTGACCTAGCTGACACATATTTTATCACTTCAACCCGCCTCCGTCTCTGCCTTGTATAAATGCGGGTGGTTGTCCTGTAGTCGAGTCATTCGTTCATCGAATACAGTGCTGATGAGTTGTTCTCCCTTCGCTTCCTGGAAGATGGATAACCTATACGAGCGGCGGGTGAGGAAGAATTCCGCTCTTCCTGCTGACCCTCCTCAAGTTGTGCTCTCTTCGAAGGCAGTACCGGCTAAGCGTCGCTATGTGTCACCTGCTACTACCAAGCTCCACAAAGAGATTGTGGTAGATGGGTTTCAGGAGGACATGCAACTGTCCTACAAGTCATCAGGTAGATCCTTCTACAAGCCTGGTTATAAGATGTACTTCCCTTCAGGAGCTCTACCGGCCTGTGGTAGTACGGCAACAGCTCGCAAAGATGCTCAAGGACAGGTTTACATCGAACTGAATGAGTCCACTGAGTTCATCATTACGAACTTGATCAAGACTTGTCCATCGCTCCGTGACACTCTCCGAAGAGGACGTGTGGAGAAGATCAAGACCAACTTCTACCCATCACGTTCGTCCTACGGTCAATGTCGGGTGTATATCAACGGTGAAAGCAAGCTAGTCCCGACCAGCTGTTTCGAACTGGATGTGGAACAAGATGTTTTCATCTACCCCGGGGCAGTCTCCCTCGACATTGACGAGCAAGCGTTGAAGGTACGTCTTGCTGTTGCCCCAATCGTCTGCATCAACGTGGACCCCAGATGTTTTCATCGTTCTCTGGACGCACACATGACACTTTCTACCACGGAACTGAAACAGCTAACTGAGAGCTTCATATCATTATGCAGTGTCGCCGTCCAATATGACGATCAGCTGGTAGAGACCTTCCAATAAGTCTTTAATGAACTGCATTCTTTATCAGACAGATGATCATTCATTCTTATCCTATCCTATTTGACTGTATACTACTTCCTGCTGCAATATATCATTATAGTCAAAACTTCTAGAAAACAAGTATGGGTGGTGTTGTGTCGAGTAATACATCCACGGAAGAGTGCTGCCTTGCCTCTTCTGATTCTAGCATCCCCACTGATACTAGTAGGGTATGGGTTGCAGGATGTGAAAAGAATGGAATTGGAAAAGATGAGCCAGGGTGATTTCATGTGCGCACCATCAAGGAATGCGTCAATCATGACAAGGTTCCATCATGAATGTGAAGACTTCGAGACTCGTCATGCCTTTCACATGGACCATTTATTCGTTCCAGATTCACCGTTGTTTCACGAGTCTGCTAAAAAAGTTGCTATCTGCTAAAAAAGTTGCAATGAAAAAAAAATAAAAATAAAATAAAATAAAATGAAAAAATCCAAAACGCGTTATGTACGGTCATACCTCAAAAAGGAGAAGATTAAGTTCCAGTATGAAGCTACCAAGTCCGATTTGAACAAGGTGGCGGGGCTCGAGTCTCTCAAGTGCCGGTGGCAATTCATGTTATTATTATTTTATTTATTTTACTAGGGTGTTTCCCACAGACCATGTGTTTGGTTACGCTGCACAAGCAGCGCATTACTTTATCCCTTCCACTAATTGTTATCGGCCAATCAGCATACTCTCACCACCTCACATCCAATCAGCATACCCCACGTCACACTAACGTTACACAAACTTGTCTCATATATGCGAAAAAATGGTACTGGATCATAGCAACATCCTCCTGGATAATGAACAAAATAACGATTAAAACACAACAACCGACAACAACCGACAACAACCAACAACAACCAAAAACAGCCAACAACAGCCAACAACAACCAACAACAACCAACAACAACCGACAACAACCGACAACAACCGACAACAACATCCAACAACCAACAACAACTGACAACAACCAACTACAACCAACAACAACAAACAACAACAACCAACAACCGACAACAACAAACAACAACAAACAACAACAACTAACAACAACCAACAACAGCCAACAACAAACAACAACAAACAACAACAACCGACAACAACCGACAACAACCGACAACAACCGACAACAACCAACAACAACTGACAACAACCAACTACAACCAACAACAACAAACAACAACAAACAACAACAACCAACAACCGACAACAACAAACAACAACAACCAACAACAGCCAACAACAACCAACAACAACCAACAACAACGGACAACAACCGACAACAACCAACAACAACCAACACCAACCAACACCAACCAACAACAACACCCAACAACCGACAACAACACCCAACAACCGACAACAACACCCAACAACCGACAATAACCGACAACAACAACCAACAACAGCCAACAACACCTGACAACAACCGACAACAACCAACAACGCCCAACAACAACCAACAACAACCAACAATAACCAACAACAACCGACAACAACCGACAACAACATCCAACAGCCAACAACAACCGACAACAATCAACAATAACAACCAACAACCGACAGCAACAACCAATAACAACCAACAACCGACAGCAACAACCAATAACAACATCAACAACGACGACGATAACGACGACAACAACCGACAACAACATCAACAACAACCAACAACAACCAACAACAACCAACAACAACCGGCAACAACCGACAGCAACAACCAATAACAACATCAACAACGACGACGATAACGACGACAACAACCGACAACAACATCAACAATGACGACGACGATAACGACGACAACCACAACAGTGTCCGGTAATGTGTGGTAGAGAATGGCAGTCAGCCAGTCTGTGTACAGTTGAACATGTATAATAATAATAATAAAACACATTTCGCGTAGTTGAGCACTAAATAAAGAAATTCAGTGTTTTTTCCCACTTCTGTCTTGTGAGTATCATCAGCAAGGTGTAGTAGCTGCTGATACTGATTTGTCCTCGAGTGTCGAGCTGCACAGTTTCTTCCAGTCTGTCTTGTCCTCTGCATGTTGCCGGCACCTGGAAAGGTCTTCCATGGTCTTCATGGGCACACCCAGCTTATTCAACTGAGCGACCAGACTTGTGGCTAGTGTCCACCTTGGCCGCCCACGAGGTGCTTTGTTGTCCTTGTCCAAATAGCCGCTCATGGCTACTTAGGGTGGCGTGTCCGTGTCCATCTGTAACACATGACTGGTCATTCGTAGTCGCCCACATGCAACTGTGTCATGTATTACTACAAGAACTCAACCAAGTCCTCAGCAGTCATGGAGTAGCGGCAGGTTGGGCAAGTTGGGCTGGGGCAGAACTGATCCACTCCTTCATACAGTGGAAGTGAAATTCATGACCGCACTCCAACTTGGATAGAGGACGGTCCAGGGTATCCTGACAAAATGGGCTCATGACTTATTGCTGACGAGTCTACCTTAGTAGGCACTACATAGATGTACTGCAGCTCCATGGGGTGTATTGCCTGGTCTTGATGGTGGCTACCGTAATACACCCCGTTGAGGTACCACTGATAGATACCCTCCTCCTCCTGAGAGATGAAAGCAGGTCCATCTTCCCTATGCCGAAGGTTGTATCGGTACCACTCCCGTACACGATTGTTACCTTCCCTGCGTATCACCGCTGGCGCATTCTCCCTGTGGAGCCTTCCGTGGTGATACCACCGTAGAATACAGCATGTGGCGTCACAATAACTGACTGCAGGACCGCCGGCTCTATGACGGACACCGTTGAGGTAGTACTCGATGCTACCCCGTCCTATCCAAGCAGGTTCATTAACGCGATGAAGGCGACCTCCATAGCACCAGGCGGACACTCCCCTACTATCAACAAGAGCTGGTCCGTCCTCCCGATGGAGTCTACCATCGACGTGCCAAATTTCTTGCTGCGCGTTTTGATCTGCCAACTCCACAACAGTTCTTATTGGCGTCCGCCTTTCTATTAGTAAAGGATCCGTGGTGAGAGACCACGACCGGTCGTCCAAGTCTACACCGAATGTATCAGCCATATCTATTTACTGAGAATAATGTAACAACTCCTCCACAAACGCTTCTACAACTGACGTCTTCTTCATCCTGGTTTTTTCCTCCTGGTGGTTTTGGATAAGAGTTGAAAAGTCCAAAAGGTCAACTGATGACCTTTGCGTTACTTGGTATGATTGGGTTTTAGCGGATGATGTCGGTATGCAGCTGGGGAGCGAATTTGACAGGAAGAAGGTAAAGGTCTTGCTTTGCGGTTCACACCTTCACTTCAGTATCATTAGAAATGTAGAAATGACGTTCACGTGTCACTGCGGTGTTCGCCTTACAGGGGTAGTACCCCTGTTTCAGCACCTGAGGCGGTGCGTCAAGCGCCGCCTCTTTCTTATCATATATTGTGATACTTGGTAAGTGTGCAGTGCTCCTAGCTCTCTCCCCCAACAAAAGAGCTCTATGACACTGTGCTTTCTGCGGTTTCTTTCGTGTTTACAGTGGAGAAAGGCTGGTGGGAGGCCCAGCCGTGGTCGCCCACCTGGCGGGTGCGGCCCATCTAACCCGTTACTGGGAGGGTCGGCAAGTCGGACTGCTGTTGCAGTCCGACTACCATGACGCCGTAGAGCGTATTAGGACCCTGTAAGTAAGCACTGCTCTGTTTACATGTATACTTACGCCCTCGTTATAGCGATACTTACTTGTTTCGTATCCTCTTGTCTTACCCTGCTTTCGTATTCGTGACACTAATAGTGTTTGTGTGCGCTCATGTTTGGTTTCACAGATGATGATGTATGAAGGTCTGGGGCTGCCGTCTTCAGGATGTGCCATTTGTTTCAAAATTATTTGTAAGTACTTGTAACAGGCGTAGTGTAGTAACTGTGTGTGTAGTGTAGTAACAGTGTGTAGTGTTTTGTGATGGTCCTGTGCTATAGCAGGAGTAATGTGTTTTGTGATGGTCCTGTGCTATAGCGGTCGTAATGTGTTGGGCTACTGAAGTACACTGCATGAAGGGATATGTCATATGTGTGGGTGCTTCGACATATTCTCGTGCTTCCTAAACCCTAGATACGTGTATAGCACTATAACCTAGATGTGTGCGCGCGCGCGTGTGTGTTCGTGTGTGTGTGTCCGCGCATGCGTGCGTGTGCGTGCATTGTGTTCTCTTCTACAGACTCATCCAAGTCCATTTAAATAAAAGTGTATTATAGTGAACAGTATTGTGTTTTGTTACAGTGAATATGTGGGGAATGGTGGATATGCCTTAGTGTGACTGGATACCCGCCGGTTGTGACTCTTTGCTGGTCACTCTGAATTCTCCAGTATAGATTCGATGCAGTGCAGAGGGGATTTGTGGTGCGTAGCAACACTGCTTCACTGTGACACCCCTTCAATAATTGTTTTGATGCATGATACTCCGGGCGTAACCGGTTGATTCTAACTGTATCCCGATCAAAATAGAAATATGCATCTAATGCACCTGCATGGACAGTAGGCATTTCCCAAATCGGCTGGCCGACAAATTCGCCGAAAAATGTGGTTTTGAAGAAATCACCCATCTTTTCGCCGAATTTTCAAATTTCGCATGTTGAATTCGCCGAAAATCGATGTTTCAGTGCTTCAACAGAGTGTGCTTGTGTGTAAATGTACATGACGTAATGGGACTTCAAGTACTACGTTGAGCCGAATTCTGATCTTGGGGCTCATAATATGGCCGATTTTGAACATTCTCTTAACGGATCGAAAAACCGATTAGGCATGCTCTGTATGGGCAACTTGTCAATCAGTGCACATCTACGATGTGCGAATAAAACGAATGCACGGAACGTGAACTTGTTTGCTGCACATCTACGAAGTGCGAATCAGGGAGTAGTATAATGACACGTGTACTAGTACACCTTGTGTTGCACTGCATCTTTTCCACACGCATAGGACCACTGAAGGTCACATGCTCCGCGTGCGTATGCGCGCATGCGCAATATGTCATTCGCTGCATGCAATGCACATCTATGATGTGCGAATCAGGGAATAGTACGTATTTTACTACTCCCTGGTGCGAATGCACCGAACGTGCACAAGTGCACGTTCGCCATCAATGGCGAAAAGAACCTTTATGGCACATTTATGACATGGCAGGGCCAAAGGTCGAACCCTGGGAGAGTCCCGGGGCCAGACCAAGCGCGCCCGACACAGTGTGCCTTATTTAACCCAAAGGTCAAAGGTCAAACCCTGGGGGAAGTCCCGGGGCCAGACCAAGCACGACCGACACAGTGTGCCTTATTTGGACCAAAGGTCAAAGGTCAAAAAGTGGCCCAGAACCCGCCCCGCACTAACTACTGTGATCTTTGTAGATAGCAGCATATACAGCAGCATGGTCTATAGCAAATTCTGTAGACCTTCACCCGAAAATGAAAAGCCGAATAACGTGTGTCAGCATTATGTACGGTCGTGTTGGGCGCTGGTAGATTTCTCTTCGCTGACATTTGAAACTAATCGCACGATCAGATTGTTATCTGAAGAACGAAGCGGAAGATCTTTGAAAATCTTGGATAGTGTTTGATGTTGACATCAAACTCTTAACGTCCAAGATTCTCTCAGATCTGTTTGCATAGTAGTTCCCTGATGTTATCTTCCTCGTTTTAGTTGCAAATACGGCTTTCTTTTCTCACTCACAAGTCAGTACTATATACACACCTGCACACATACTCACACAGACACACACCTGCACACACACACACACACAAACACACATACTCTCTCTCTCTCTTTCTCACACACACAGAAACACACTCATACACACACACTCACACACACACACACACACACACACACACACACACACACACACACACTCATCACAGAATAGACAACTGCGGGGACAAGAAAACTAAAGATGAGGAACTGCGGCGTACTAGTACGCCCAAAACTGTCCGACCTCGGTCCCAGACCTGTTCGTTCGAAAAGAACAACATTTCTTGTTTATTTCGTAAAACTCAGCCAACAAGAAATGAAAACATCTGAACGGTCGTGTCCCAGTGAACTCTACTAGCAATACACATGCACACAAGCGTGCATTGTGTGCGCAGAGTATTTAAAGCAGCAACCTGAAACCGGCAGACTACAGAATTTGATCATCGAAAGTAGGGCTTCATTTTTCTCTGCTCCATCATAAAAAGGAACTGTTTGTCATCGCATCAGGAAAGAAATCATGATTCGCTGTTCCTTGACTCTCGCCTTGTGCGTGGTGTTCCTGTCTGAGGTATCCAGCCTGCCCTCATCTCATCCGTTTCTAGATTCGTATGAAGATGGCCTTGACAGTAACACTGACCGTGTAAAGGAAAATGAGGATCAAGCTGCCCAGAGCATTGAAGACAGTGCAAGTGTTGCAGGAAACCAGCTGGCTATGAAGAATTCAGGCAAACGATCGCCATCGGAGACAGCGCCCATCTCCGTTGAGTGCTGCCAAGACTCCGAGCATCGACTTCTCATTTACCGGTTCGAAGCAACTGCTATGAACCATCACGACGCTCTCAAGAACTGTCAGCGCAATGGCGGAGAACTGGCAACGCCACTCAACATGAAGGAATTCATTGTCCTGGAGGCCTTCGTACGTCCCCTTCTGGGGAACACTTTTGGCTATGTTGGATACAATGATATTGAGCAGGAAGGCACGTTTGTCGACAACACCGGACATCCCGCGGTAATCAACAACTATTTCCCCAACGAGCCAAACAACCAAGGCAACGAGGATTGTGTAGAGATGCAAGGATCCAGTGGAAAATTTAACGATCAAACATGCACCTCTGGACGCCAATCTATCTGTGAGTTCAGAATCCCTGGATATTAGAACTAGCCCACCCCTTAAACCGCATTGCTGACGACTCCTTCATGATTGCTTAGGTGATATTTGCCGTCACTGCCTGCAGCCCACAAACCGGCCTGTAAACCCTCCATACACATGTCCATACATGTAGCTGACTGGGCGTGTCACTGATTATTCTGGTTCACAAGCGTAACATACATGTTCAACCTTAGTCTAGTCTTCCCCTCCATGGGTTTGCTGCAACCGGTCATGTAAAATTCTGTTAGTGCCCGATTCACCCTACTATTATTGTATCTTCCGCAAACCGAGGATTATGTTCTACATCCGTGTGCCTAGGCCCTACATCGTTATTTTGTTCTTTCTTAGTCGGATCAGCAGCTGATAACTGTGTTTCTACCATGTTCATTGCGTTCAGTCGAATCCGAATGATATCATTAGACCACATGCTTAGCTCTGGGGGAATGTACTTGAGTGTACCGGTATATGCATGACATCAACGTTAGTGCGAGGTCAATGTCGTGTACAGTACGTGTGTGTCTTGACTTTAGTTTATGCCGAGACGTGTGGGATGGGAAGTAGTTAACATGGTGTGTGTAGCATAGAGTTATGCAGAATTTTATCACGCGCTTCATTAGTTAGTTAGGTAAGATCTGACGGGTAGATAATATCTCAGTTGTGATCAGACTTTTTTTGTCCAAGATTCTCCAAGTTCTCGCTCCACATATACTGGCACACACAGAGACATCGACAGCACACAAAGTGAAGGGTAGTTGGCCGCAGCCAGATGTGACTAGGCAGTTGGCCGCAGCCAGATGTGAACCGGATAACGAGTGAGGTATGAAAGGCTTGGAAGCAAGCACTGAGAACATAGTGTCTCAGATAGAATAGGTGTGCCAGCGGATAGCAGAAAGAGGCCATGATGCCAAAACACTTGGGACCGTCAGATTAATATTCCTGGACCAAGCCAGCCAGGCAAAAACCCTCCCGCCGGCGGACGCAGTAGTGAGGGAGAAAGAAGAGGGCCTTTTTAATAATGAAAATAGCCTGTAACATACAAAGAGCACAGTCATCCAGCAGCCACTTCCAGTATTTAAAATAAGAATAATCTGCGGCAATTTATTTCTCACATGTGAGCAACCTTGGCGTCGGCAACAACCAGCTCAACAGACTGCCTCAAATTAATGAATATTGATTGTTCGGGCAACAATAGAATTCTGAAAACCTTTCCCAGAACACTACGAGATATTGGTAGCGACTTCGCTGATGATTTCATAGGAAAGGTGCTCGCCACACCGGAGCTCTCGCTTTTCCGCCGACTGACTTACGACTGCCATCCAGAGCAAACAAGCGGTTGCGACTAGTTGATTTGGAGGTGACAACGTTGCGAATGACCAAGGGCCCTCAACATCTGTTCTCAAAGTCCAGGAGCGAAACTGACTCACTCGCGCACTGCTTTCTGGCGCTCAAGAGGTGTTTTTCGCGCTGGAAATGGAGCTTCTCTGTACGTTTGTGTATCCCGGGTGAGTAGTTAGTGCGGGGCAGGTTCTGGCTCACTTTTTGACCTTTGACCTTTGGGCCAAATAAGGCACACTGTGTCGGTCGTGCTTGGTCTGGCCCCAGGACTTCCCCAGGGTTTGACCTTTGACCTTTGGGTTAAATAAGGCACACTGCGTCGGGCGCGCTTGGTCTGGCCCCGGGACTCCCCAGAGTTTGACCTTTGACCCCTGGCATGCCATAAATGTGCCATAAAGGTTCTTTTCCGTGGCGAACGTGCACTTGTGCACGTTCGGTGCATTCGCACCGGGGAGTAGTAAAATACGTACTATTTCCTGATTTGCACATCGTAGATGTGCAGTGACATATTGCGCATGCGTGCATACGCACGCGGAGCGTGTGACCTTCAGAGACCCTGCTTGCGGGAAAGACGCAGTACAACACAAGGTGTACTAGTACACGTGTCATTATACTACTCCCTGATTCGCACTTCGTAGATGTGCAGCAAACAAGTGAGTTCACGTGCCATGCACTCGTTGAGCTCCAAGATCAGAACTCGGCTCAACGTAGTACTTGAAGTCACCGTTCCCATTACGTCATGTACATTTACATACACTCTGTTGAAGCACTGAAACATCGGTTTTCGGGGAATTCAACATGCGAATTTTTGAACATTCGGCGAAAAGATGGGTAATTTCTTCAAAACCACTGTTTTCGGCGAATTTTTCGCCCGGCCGATTTGGGAAATGCCAACTATCCATGCATGTACATTAGATGCATATTTCTATTTTGATCGGGATACAGTAAGAATCAACCGGCTACGCCCGGAGTATCATGCATTAAAACAATTATTGAAGGGGTGTCACAGTGAAGCAGTGTTGCTACGCACCACAAATCCCCTCTGCACTGTACCGAATCTATACTGGAGAATCCAGAGTGGCCAGCAAAGAGTCACAACCCGCGGGTATCCAGTCACACTAAGGCATGTCCACCATTCCCCACATATTCACCATAACAAAACACAATACTGTTTACTATAATACACTTTTATTTAAATAATTGACTTGGATGAGTCTGTAGAAGAGAACACAATGCACGCACACGCACGCATGCGCGGACACACACACGCACACACGCACACACACACATCTAGGTTATAGTGCTATACACGTATCTAGGGTTTAGGAAGCACGAGAATATGTCGAAGCACCCACACATACCCCTTCATGCAGTGTACTTCAGTAGCCCAACACGTTACGACCGCTCAGGACCATCACAAAACACATTACGACCGCTCAGGACCATCACAAAACACTACACACTGTTACTACACTGCATACACAGTTACTACACTACGCCTGTTACAAGTACTTACAAATAATTTTGAAAACAAATGGCACATCCCGAAGACGGCAGCTAGCTCCAGACCTTCATACATACGTCATCATCATCTGTAAAACCAAGCATGAGCGCACACAAACACTATTAGTGTCACGAATACGGAAGCAGGGTAAGACAAGAGGATACGAAACAAGTAAGTATCGCTATAACGAGGGGGGTAAGTATACATGTAGACAGAGCAGTGCTTACTTACAGGGTCCGGATACGCTCCATGGCGTCCCGGTAGTCGGACTGCAACAGCAGCCCGACTTGCCGGCCCTCCCAGTAACGGGCCCGATGGGCCGCACCCGCCAGGTGTGCGGCCACGGCCTGGCCTCCCACCAGCCTTTCTCCACTGTAAAAACGAAAGAAACCGCAGAAAGCACAGTGTCATAGAGCTCTTTTGTTGGGGGAGAGAGCTAGGAGCACTGCACACTTACCATTTGTCGCAATATATGATAAGAAAGAGGCGGCGCTTGACGCACCGCCTCAGGTGCTGGAACAGGGGTATTACCCCTGTCAGCTCCACACCGCAGTGGCAAGTGAATGCCATACTGTAAATGTAATGATACTGAAGTGAAGGTGTGAACCGCAAAGCAAGGCCTTTACCTTCTTCCTGTCGAATTCGCTCCCCAGCTGCATACCGACATCACCCGCTAAAATCCAATCATACCAAGTAATGCAAAGGTCATCAGTTGACCTTTTGGACTTTTCAACTCTTATCCAAAACCACCAAGAGGAAAAACCAGGATGAAGAAGACGTCAGTTGTAGAAGCGTTTGTGGAGGAGTTGTTACATTATTCTCAGTAAATAGATATGGCTGATACATTCGGCGTAGACTTGGACGACCGGTCGTGGTCTCTCACCACGGGTCCTTTACTAATAGAAAGATGGACGCCAATAAGAACTGTTGTGGAGTTGGCAGATCAAAACGCGCAGCAAGAAATTTGGCACGTCGATGGTAGACTCCATCGGGAGGACGGACCAGCTCTTGTTGATAGTAGGGGAGTGTCCGCCTGGTGCTATGGAGGTCGCCTTCATCGCGTTAATGAACCGGCTTGGATAGGACGGGGTAGCATAGAGTACTACCTCAACGGCGCCCGTCATAGAGCCGGCGGTCCTGCAGTCAGTTATTATGACGCCACATGCGGTATTCTACGGTGGTATCACCACGGAAGACTCCACAGGTATGATGGCCCTGCAGTGGAAACATTTTCAGACCTTGGTGAAGACTCTGAGGGGTTCTACCGACACCGCGAAGAGTGGTATTGGAATGGCGTCAGACAAAGGATCGGCGACGGCCCTGCTCTGACGGAGAGATTTGATGGCGCCTATTTGCTGGAAGCCTGGTATGTCCAAGGGCGTCTACACAGAGTAGACGGACCAGCCAGGATCACTCGGAGTGATGATGGTATCACCATCCAGTGGTATTATCACGACCGGCTCCACAGGGAGAATGCGCCAGCCGTGATACGCAGGGAAGGTAACAACCGTGTACGGGAGTGGTACCGATACAACCTTCGGCATAGGGAAGATGGGCCTGCTTTCATCTCTCAGGAGGAGGGTATCTATCAGTGGTACCTCAACGGGGTGTATTACGGTGACCACCATCAAGACCAGGCAATACACCCCATGGAGCTGCAGTACATCAATGTAGTGCCTACTAAGGTAGACTCGTCAGCAATAAGTCATGAGCCCATTTGTGTGATTTGTCAGGATACCCTGGACCGTCCTCTATCCAAGTTGGAGTGTGGTCATGAATTTCACTTCCACTGTATCAAGGAGTGGATCAGTTCTGCCTCCAGCCCAACTTGCCCAACCTGCCGCTACTCCATGACTGCTGAGGACTTGGTTGAGTTCTTGTAGTAATACATGACACCGCTGCGTGTAGGCGACTACGAATGACCAGTCATGTGCTACAGATGGACACGGACACGCCACCCTAAGTAGCCATGAGCGGCTATTTGGACAAGGACAACAAAGCACCTCGTGGGTGGCCAAGGTTGACACTAGCCACAAGTCTGGTCGCTCAGTTGAATAAGCTGGGTGTGCCCATGAAGACCATGCAGAGGACAAGACAGACTGGAAGAAACTGTGCAGCTCGACACTCGAGGACAAATCAGTATCAGCAGCTACTACACCTTGCTGATGATGCTCACAAGACAGAAGTGGGGAAAAAAACTGAATTTCTTTATTTAGTGCTCAACTACGCGAAATGTGTTATTATTATTATACATGTTCAACTGTAATCAGTCTGGCTGACTGCCATTCTCTACCACACATTACCGGACACTGTTGTGGTTGTCGTCGTTATCGTCGTCGTTGTTGATGTTGTAGTCGGTTGTTGTCGTCGTTATCGTCGTCGTTGTTGATGTTGTTATTGGTTGTTGTTGTCGGTTGTTGCCGGTTGTTGTCGTCGTTTGTTGTTGGTTGTTGTTGGTTGTTGTTGATGTTGTAGTCGGTTGTTGTCGTCGTTATCGTCGTCGTTGTTGATGTTGTTATTGGTTGTTGTTGTCGGTTGTTGCCGGTTGTTGTCGTCGTTTGTTGTTGGTTGTTGTTGGTTGTTGTTGATGTTGTTGTCGGTTGTTGTCGTCGTTATCGTCGTCGTTGTAGATGTTGTTATTGGTTGTTGTTGGTTGTTGTTGTGTGTTGTTGTCGGTTGTTGTTGGCTGTTGGATGTTGTTGTCGGTTGTTGCTGGTTATTGTTGGTTGTTGTTGGTTGTTGTTGTTGTCGGTTGTTGTCGGTTGTTGGGTGTTGTTGTCGGTTGTTGGGAGTTCTTGTTGGCTGGTGTTGGTTGTTGTTGGTTGTTGTCGGTTGTTGTCCGTTGTTGTCGGCTGTTGCTAGTTGTTGCTGGTTGTTGTTGTTGGCTGTTGTTGGTTGTTGTTGGATGTTGTTGTCGGTTGTTGTCGGTTGCTAGTTGTTGGTTGTAGTTGGTTGTTGTCGGTTGTTGTTGGTTGTTGTCGGTTGTTTTCGGCCGTTGTCGGTTGTTGTTGTTTATTGTTGGCTGTTGTTGGTTGTTGTTGGGTGTTGTTTGGTATTGTTGTCGGTTGTTGCCGGTTGTCGTTTGCTGTTGTTGGTTGTTGTTGCCGGTTGTTGTCGGTTGTTGGGTGTTGTTGTCGGTTGTTGGGTGTTGTTGTTGTCGGTTGTTGGGTGGTGTTGTTGGTTGTTGTTGGTTGTTGTTGGTTGTTGCCGGATGTTGTCGGTTGTTGTTGGTTGTTGTTGTCGGTTGTTGTCGGTTGTTGTCGGTTGTTGTTGGTTGTTGTTGGTTGTTGTTGGTTGTTGTTGGTTGTTGTTGGCTGTTGTTGGCTGTTGTTGTCGGTTGTTGTTGGTTGTTGTTGGTAGTTGTTGTCGGTTGCTGTCGGTTGTTGTCGGTTGTTGTCGGTTGTTGTTGTTTGTTGTTGGTTGTTGTTGGTTGTTGTTGGTTGTTGTTGGTTGTTGTTGGCTGTTGTTGTTTGTTGTTGGTTGTTGTTGTCGGTTGTTGTCGGTTGTTGGGTGTTGTTGTTGGTTATTGTCGGTTGTTGTCGGTTGTTGTCGGTTGTTGTGTTTTAACCCTTTGCGGTGCATCAGTCATTAACGACTGATATTGTGTACATACCGTAAAACTGTCGTAACTCCATCGATTTTAGTCCTGTTGCACATATCGAAATATGTAGATTAATCGTTATTTTGTTCATTATCCAGGAGGATGTTGCTATGATTCAGTACCATTTTTTCGCATAATGAGACAAGTTTGTGTAACGTTAGTGTGACGTGGGTATGCTGATTGGATGCGAGATGGTGAGAGTATGCTGATTGGCCGATAACAATTAGTGGAAGGGATAAAGTAATGCGCTGCTTGTGCAGCGTAACCAAACACATGGTCTGTGGGAAACACCCTAGTAAAATAAATAAAATAATAATAACACGAATTGCCACCGGCACTTGAGAGACTCGAGCCCCGCCACCTTGTTCAAATCGGACTTGGTAGCTTCGTATTGGAACTTAATCTTCTTCTTTTTGAGGTATGACCGTACAAAACGCGCTTGGAGTTTTCATTTATTTTATTTTTTCATTGCAACTTTTTTAGCAGATGTCCACTCGTGAAACAACGGTGAATCTGGAACGAATAAATGGTCCATGCCAAAGGCATGACGAGTCTCGAAGTCTTCACATTCATGATGGAACCTTGTCATGATTGACGCATTCCTTGATGGTGCGCACATGAAATCAACCTGGCTCATCTTTTCCAATTCCATTCTTTTCACATCCTGCAACCCATACCCTACTAGTATCAGTGGGGACGCTAGAATCAGAAGAGGCAAGGCAGCACTCTTCCGTGGATGTATTACTCGACACAACACCACCCATACTTGTTTTCTAGAAGTTTTGAATATAATGATATATTGCAGTAGGAAGTAGTATACAGTCAAATAGGATAGGATAAGAATGAATGATCAGCTGTCTGATAAAGAATGCAGTTCATTAAAGACTTATTGGAAGCTCTCTACCAGCTGATCGTCTTGTTGAACGGCGACACTGCATAATGATATGAAGCTCTCAGTTAGCTGTTTCAGTTCCGTGGTAGAAAGTGTCATGTGCGCGTCCAGAGCACGATGAAAACATCTGGGCTCCACGTGGATGCAGACGATTGGAGCAACAGTAAGACGTACCTTCAACGCCTGCTCGTCAATGTCGAGGGAGACTGCCCCGGGGTAGATGAAAACATCTTGTTCCACATCCAGTTCGAACGAGCTGGTCGGGACTAGCTTGCTTTCACCGTTGATGTACACCCGACATTGACCGTCGGACGAACGTGATGGGTAGAAGTTGGTCTTGATCTTCTCCACACGTCCTCTTCGGAGAGTGTCACGGAGCGATGGACAAGTCTTCATCAAGTTCGTAATGATGAACTCAGTGGACTCATTCAGGTCGATGTAAACCTGTCCTTGAGCATCTTTGCGAGCTGTTGCCGTACTACCACAGGCTGGTAGAGCTCCTGAAGGGAAGTACATCTTATAACCAGGCTTGTAGAAGGATCTACCTGATGACTTGTAGGACAGTTGCATGTCCTCCTGAAACCCATCCACCACAATCTCTTTGTGGAGCTTGGTAGGAGCAGGTGGCACATAGCGACGCTTAGCCGGTACTGCGTTCGAAGAGAGCACAACTTGAGGAGGGTCAGCAGGAAGAGCGGAATTCTTCCTCACCCGTCGCTCGTAAAGGGAATCCATCTTCCAGGAAGCGAAGGCAGAACAACTCATCAGCACTGTATTCGATGAACGAATGACTCAACTACAGGACAACCATCTGTATTTATACAAGTCAGAGACGGGGGCGGATTGAAATGTTAAAAATATGTGTCAGCTAGATCAACCAATCACCATCAAGCCCGACACAAACATTTGCCCAATCAGCATTGAGCCCGCCAAAAACATTTGACCAACCAGCATCAAACTCACCAAAAACATTTTGTCCAGTCAGCGGCATGCCCACCAAATAATTATCTCATCTTAAAGATTCCTTACATGATACAGCCACTTTAGTGAACTGATACAGTATGGAAATAAGATCAAAGTCAAACGTGTGCAAGTTCTGAATCACGTGATCAAGTGAATAGGTTTCCCAACAATAGGCATCAATCAATGATGTCATAAGAGATGTATCAGATGGAGATAAAATCAGCAAATTCGTACGCAACGTGGACAGTTGAGATGATGACACCATCCTGGTCGACTCCATGAGATGCAGTACATATAGGAGTGGAAAATGCTGAGGAAGAGGTTTCATGATTCGACTGAACCTCAACCACGATACATTGCTACGAGGTAAGTAGGAACGCAGTTTACGTAGTACATCCACATTCGTACCGTATACTATGCAGGATAATGCTATAGCATAGTTTAAACTCTTGTACAAACAGGATTTTTTCATCGCAAGTAACTGCTCCCGAAGAGGGTGTACGCAAAGCTGATCGGATAAGAGTTCAGTTTTCGAAAGAAAATGCAAAAGATGACGATCCACACCGCATAACCGCTCATGTACAGCGTAACGCTTCTTCATCAAACTACATCTCCTATGCACATCATCTTCAGGGAAGTAAATCACCGCCGTGACAAGTCCACACGAAGAACACACGTATCTTCCTTCATGTAAAACATGATCAAGATGTTGACACTGTTTTTCCTCCCCGTATTGCTCTTTTTCTTCTTCTTTCTTCTTAAATTCAGAATCCATCTTCACTCCTCACCAACATCCTCATTATGACACTATATCCAGCATGATATCTACTTTATATAACCAATCCTATCCGGGGCAATTATCAGGTACAACCATGGGGGTAGATGACCTCATACCCTCGCCAACACGTCGGAGAGGGTATGAGGTCATCTACCCCCATGGTTGTACCTGATAATTGCCCTGGATAGGATTGGTTATATAAAGTAGATATCATGCTGGATATAGTGTCATAATGAGGATGTTGGTGAGGAGTGAAGATGGATTCTGAATTTAAGAAGAAAGAAGAAGAAAAAGAGCAATACGGGGAGGAAAAACAGTGTCAACATCTTGATCATGTTTTACATGAAGGAAGATACGTGTGTTCTTCGTGTGGACTTGTCATGGCGGTGATTTACTTCCCTGAAGATGATGTGCATAGGAGATGTAGTTTGATGAAGAAGCGTTACGCTGTACATGAGCGGTTATGCGGTGTGGATCGTCATCTTTTGCATTTTCTTTCGAAAACTGAACTCTTATCCGATCAGCTTTGCGTACACCCTCTTCGGGAGCAGTTACTTGCGATGAAAAAATCCTGTTTGTACAAGAGTTTAAACTATGCTATAGCATTATCCTGCATAGTATACGATACGAATGTGGATGTACTACGTAAACTGCGTTCCTACTTACCTCGTAGCAATGTATCGTGGTTGAGGTTCAGTCGAATCATGAAACCTCTTCCTCAGCATTTTCCACTCCTATATGTACTGCATCTCATGGAGTCGACCAGGATGGTGTCATCATCTCAACTGTCCACGTTGCGTACGAATTTGCTGATTTTATCTCCATCTGATACATCTCTTATGACATCATTGATTGATGCCTATTGTTGGGAAACCTATTCACTTGATCACGTGATTCAGAACTTGCACACGTTTGACTTTGATCTTATTTCCATACTGTATCAGTTCACTAAAGTGGCTGTATCATGTAAGGAATCTTTAAGATGAGATAATTATTTGGTGGGCATGCCGCTGACTGGACAAAATGTTTTTGGTGAGTTTGATGCTGGTTGGTCAAATGTTTTTGGCGGGCTCAATGCTGATTGGGCAAATGTTTGTGTCGGGCTTGATGGTGATTGGTTGATCTAGCTGACACATATTTTTAACATTTCAATCCGCCCCCGTCTCTGACTTGTATAAATACAGATGGTTGTCCTGTAGTTGAGTCATTCGTTCATCGAATACAGTGCTGATGAGTTGTTCTGCCTTCGCTTCCTGGAAGATGGATTCCCTTTACGAGCGACGGGTGAGGAAGAATTCCGCTCTTCCTGCTGACCCTCCTCAAGTTGTGCTCTCTTCGAACGCAGTACCGGCTAAGCGTCGCTATGTGCCACCTGCTCCTACCAAGCTCCACAAAGAGATTGTGGTGGATGGGTTTCAGGAGGACATGCAACTGTCCTACAAGTCATCAGGTAGATCCTTCTACAAGCCTGGTTATAAGATGTACTTCCCTTCAGGAGCTCTACCAGCCTGTGGTAGTACGGCAACAGCTCGCAAAGATGCTCAAGGACAGGTTTACATCGACCTGAATGAGTCCACTGAGTTCATCATTACGAACTTGATGAAGACTTGTCCATCGCTCCGTGACACTCTCCGAAGAGGACGTGTGGAGAAGATCAAGACCAACTTCTACCCATCACGTTCGTCCGACGGTCAATGTCGGGTGTACATCAACGGTGAAAGCAAGCTAGTCCCGACCAGCTCGTTCGAACTGGATGTGGAACAAGATGTTTTCATCTACCCCGGGGCAGTCTCCCTCGACATTGACGAGCAGGCGTTGAAGGTACGTCTTACTGTTGCTCCAATCGTCTGCATCCACGTGGAGCCCAGATGTTTTCATCGTGCTCTGGACGCGCACATGACACTTTCTACCACGGAACTGAAACAGCTAACTGAGAGCTTCATATCATTATGCAGTGTCGCCGTTCAACAAGACGATCAGCTGGTAGAGAGCTTCCAATAAGTCTTTAATGAACTGCATTCTTTATCAGACAGCTGATCATTCATTCTTATCCTATCCTATTTGACTGTATACTACTTCCTACTGCAATATATCATTATATTCAAAACTTCTAGAAAACAAGTATGGGTGGTGTTGTGTCGAGTAATACATCCACGGAAGAGTGCTGCCTTGCCTCTTCTGATTCTAGCGTCCCCACTGATACTAGTAGGGTATGGGTTGCAGGATGTGAAAAGAATGGAATTGGAAAAGATGAGCCAGGTTGATTTCATGTGCGCACCATCAAGGAATGCGTCAATCATGACAAGGTTCCATCATGAATGTGAAGACTTCGAGACTCGTCATGCCTTTGGCATGGACCATTTATTCGTTCCAGATTCACCGTTGTTTCACGAGTGGACATCTGCTAAAAAAGTTGCAATGAAAAAATAAAATAAATGAAAACTCCAAGCGCGTTTTGTACGGTCATACCTCAAAAAGAAGAAGATTAAGTTCCAATACGAAGCTACCAAGTCCGATTTGAACAAGGTGGCGGGGCTCGAGTCTCTCAAGTGCCGGTGGCAATTCGTGTTATTATTATTTTATTTATTTTACTAGGGTGTTTCCCACAGACCATGTGTTTGGTTACGCTGCACAAGCAGCGCATTACTTTATCCCTTCCACTAATTGTTATCGGCCAATCAGCATACTCTCACCACCTCGCATCCAATCAGCATACCCACGTCACACTAACGTTACACAAACTTGTCTCATTATGCGAAAAAATGGTACTGAATCATAGCAACATCCTCCTGGATAATGAACAAAATAACGATTAATCTACATATTTCGATATGTGCAACAGGACTAAAATCGATGGAGTTACGACAGTTTTACGGTATGTACACAATATCAGTCGTTAATGACTGATGCACCGCAAAGGGTTAAAACACAACAACCGACAACAACCGACAACAACCGACAATAACCAACAACAACACCCAACAACCGACAACAACCGACAACAACAAACAACAACAAACAACAACAGCCAACAACAACCAACAACAACCAACAACAACCAACAACAACCAACAACAAACAACAACAACCGACAACAACCGACAACAACCGACAGCAACCGACAACAACTACCAACAACAACCAACAACAACCGACAACAACAGCCAACAACAGCCAACAACAACCAACAACAACCAACAACAACCAACAACAACCAACAACAACCGACAACAACCGACAACAACCGACAACAACAACCAACAACAACCGACAACATCCGGCAACAACCAACAACAACCAACAACAACCAACAACACCACCCAACAACCGACAACAACAACACCCAACAACCGACAACAACACCCAACAACCGACAACAACCGGCAACAACAACCAACAACAGCAAACGACAACCGGCAACAACCGACAACAATACCAAACAACACCCAACAACAACCAACAACAGCCAACAATAAACAACAACAACCGACAACGGCCGAAAACAACCGACAACAACCAACAACAACCGACAACAACCAACTACAACCAACAACTAGCAACCGACAACAACCGACAACAACATCCAACAACAACCAACAACAGCCAACAACAACAACCAGCAACAACTAGCAACAGCCGACAACAACGGACAACAACCGACAACAACCAACAACAACCAACACCAGCCAACAAGAACACCCAACAACCGACAACAACACCCAACAACCGACAACAACCGACAACAACAACAACCAACAACAACCAACAATAACCAGCAACAACCGACAACAACATCCAACAGCCAACAACAACCGACAACAACACACAACAACAACCAACAACAACCAATAACAACATCTACAACGACGACGATAACGACGACAACAACCGACAACAACATCAACAACAACCAACAACAACCAACAACAAACGACGACAACAACCGGCAACAACCGACAACAACAACCAATAACAACATCAACAACGACGACGATAACGACGACAACAACCGACTACAACATCAACAACAACCAACAACAACCAACAACAAACGACGACAACAACCGGCAACAACCGACAACAACAACCAATAACAACATCAACAACGACGACGATAACGACGACAACAACCGACTACAACATCAACAACGACGACGATAACGACGACAACCACAACAGTGTCCGGTAATGTGTGGTAGAGAATGGCAGTCAGCCAGACTGATTACAGTTGAACATGTATAATAATAATAACACATTTCGCGTAGTTGAGCACTAAATAAAGAAATTCAGTTTTTTTTCCCCACTTCTGTCTTGTGAGCATCATCAGCAAGGTGTAGTAGCTGCTGATACTGATTTGTCCTCGAGTGTCGAGCTGCACAGTTTCTTCCAGTCTGTCTTGTCCTCTGCATGGTCTTCATGGGCACACCCAGCTTATTCAACTGAGCGACCAGACTTGTGGCTAGTGTCAACCTTGGCCACCCACGAGGTGCTTTGTTGTCCTTGTCCAAATAGCCGCTCATGGCTACTTAGGGTGGCGTGTCCGTGTCCATCTGTAGCACATGACTGGTCATTCGTAGTCGCCTACACGCAGCGGTGTCATGTATTACTACAAGAACTCAACCAAGTCCTCAGCAGTCATGGAGTAGCGGCAGGTTGGGCAAGTTGGGCTGGAGGCAGAACTGATCCACTCCTTGATACAGTGGAAGTGAAATTCATGACCACACTCCAACTTGGATAGAGGACGGTCCAGGGTATCCTGACAAATCACACAAATGGGCTCATGACTTATTGCTGACGAGTCTACCTTAGTAGGCACTACATTGATGTACTGCAGCTCCATGGGGTGTATTGCCTGGTCTTGATGGTGGTCACCGTAATACACCCCGTTGAGGTACCACTGATAGATACCCTCCTCCTGAGAGATGAAAGCAGGCCCATCTTCCCTATGCCGAAGGTTGTATCGGTACCACTCCCGTACACGGTTGTTACCTTCCCTGCGTATCACGGCTGGCGCATTCTCCCTGTGGAGCCGGTCGTGATAATACCACTGGATGGTGATACCATCATCACTCCGAGTGATCCTGGCTGGTCCGTCTACTCTGTGTAGACGCCCTTGGACATACCAGGCTTCCAGCAAATAGGCGCCATCAAATCTCTCCGTCAGAGCAGGGCCGTCGCCGATCCTTTGTCTGACGCCATTCCAATACCACTCTTCGCGGTGTCGGTAGAACCCCTCAGAGTCTTCACCAAGGTCTGAAAATGTTTCCACTGCAGGGCCATCATACCTGTGGAGTCTTCCGTGGTGATACCACCGTAGAATACCGCATGTGGCGTCATAATAACTGACTGCAGGACCGCCGGCTCTATGACGGGCGCCGTTGAGGTAGTACTCTATGCTACCCCGTCCTATCCAAGCCGGTTCATTAACGCGATGAAGGCGACCTCCATAGCACCAGGCGGACACTCCCCTACTATCAACAAGAGCTGGTCCGTCCTCCCGATGGAGTCTACCATCGACGTGCCAAATTTCTTGCTGCGCGTTTTGATCTGCCAACTCCACAACAGTTCTTATTGGCGTCCATCTTTCTATTAGTAAAGGACCCGTGGTGAGAGACCACGACCGGTCGTCCAAGTCTACGCCGAATGTATCAGCCATATCTATTTACTGAGAATAATGTAACAACTCCTCCACAAACGCTTCTACAACTGACGTCTTCTTCATCCTGGTTTTTCCTCTTGGTGGTTTTGGATAAGAGTTGAAAAGTCCAAAAGGTCAACTGATGACCTTTGCATTACTTGGTATGATTGGATTTTAGCGGGTGATGTCGGTATGCAGCTGGGGAGCGAATTCGACAGGAAGAAGGTAAAGGCCTTGCTTTGCGGTTCACACCTTCACTTCAGTATCATTACATTTACAGTATGGCATTCACTTGCCACTGCGGTGTGGAGCTGACAGGGGTAATACCCCTGTTCCAGCACCTGAGGCGGTGCGTCAAGCGCCGCCTCTTTCTTATCATATATTGCGACAAATGGTAAGTGTGCAGTGCTCCTAGCTCTCTCCCCCAACAAAAGAGCTCTATGACACTGTGCTTTCTGCGGTTTCTTTCGTTTTTACAGTGGAGAAAGGCTGGTGGGAGGCCAGGCCGTGGCCGCACACCTGGCGGGTGCGGCCCATCGGGCCCGTTACTGGGAGGGCCGGCAAGTCGGGCTGCTGTTGCAGTCCGACTACCGGGACGCCATGGAGCGTATCCGGACCCTGTAAGTAAGCACTGCTCTGTCTACATGTATACTTACCCCCCTCGTTATAGCGATACTTACTTGTTTCGTATCCTCTTGTCTTACCCTGCTTCCGTATTCGTGACACTAATAGTGTTTGTGTGCGCTCATGCTTGGTTTTACAGATGATGATGACGTATGTATGAAGGTCTGGAGCTAGCTGCCGTCTTCGGGATGTGCCATTTGTTTTCAAAATTATTTGTAAGTACTTGTAACAGGCGTAGTGTAGTAACTGTGTATGCAGTGTAGTAACAGTGTGTAGTGTTTTGTGATGGTCCTGAGCGGTCGTAATGTGTTTTGTGATGGTCCTGAGCGGTCGTAACGTGTTGGGCTACTGAAGTACACTGCATGAAGGGGTATGTGTGGGTGCTTCGACATATTCTCGTGCTTCCTAAACCCTAGATACGTGTATAGCACTATAACCTAGATGTGTGTGTGTGCGTGTGTGCGTGTGTGTGTCCGCGCATGCGTGCGTGTGCGTGCATTGTGTTCTCTTCTACAGACTCATCCAAGTCAATTATTTAAATAAAAGTGTATTATAGTAAACAGTATTGTGTTTTGTTATGGTGAATATGTGGGGAATGGTGGACATGCCTTAGTGTGACTGGATACCCGCGGGTTGTGACTCTTTGCTGGCCACTCTGGATTCTCCAGTATAGATTCGGTACAGTGCAGAGGGGATTTGTGGTGCGTAGCAACACTGCTTCACTGTGACACCCCTTCAATAATTGTTTTAATGCATGATACTCCGGGCGTAGCCGGTTGATTCTTACTGTATCCCGATCAAAATAGAAATATGCATCTAATGTACATGCATGGATAGTTGGCATTTCCCAAATCGGCCGGGCGAAAAATTCGCCGAAAACAGTGGTTTTGAAGAAATTACCCATCTTTTCGCCGAATGTTCAAAAATTCGCATGTTGAATTCCCCGAAAACCGATGTTTCAGTGCTTCAACAGAGTGTATGTAAATGTACATGACGTAATGGGAACGGTGACTTCAAGTACTACGTTGAGCCGAGTTCTGATCTTGGAGCTCAACGAGTGCATGGCACGTGAACTCACTTGTTTGCTGCACATCTACGAAGTGCGAATCAGGGAGTAGTATAATGACACGTGTACTAGTACACCTTGTGTTGTACTGCGTCTTTCCCGCAAGCAGGGTCTCTGAAGGTCACACGCTCCGCGTGCGTATGCACGCATGCGCAATATGTCACTGCACATCTACGATGTGCAAATCAGGAAATAGTACGTATTTTACTACTCCCCGGTGCGAATGCACCGAACGTGCACAAGTGCACGTTCGCCACGGAAAAGAACCTTTATGGCACATTTATGGCATGCCAGGGGTCAAAGGTCAAACTCTGGGGAGTCCCGGGGCCAGACCAAGCGCGCCCGACGCAGTGTGCCTTATTTAACCCAAAGGTCAAAGGTCAAACCCTGGGGAAGTCCTGGGGCCAGACCAAGCACGACCGACACAGTGTGCCTTATTTGGCCCAAAGGTCAAAGGTCAAAAAGTGAGCCAGAACCTGCCCCGCACTAACTACTCGGGTGATGCTTTGGCCTGGAGAGCGCTATAAGTGGTGCTGTTCAGAAAAAATCTTTCTCAGCCTACTGAAGCTCAACTGATCAGGGGTAAGTTCCCCGAAACACTGTGAGCATGGTGTTGTGCTGTATACATGTAGGGAAGGTTGGCCGAGTGGCAGGTTCCATGGACTTGTGTACTCTAGATGGCAGTCGTGAGTCAGTCAAGTGTCAAGTCAGTTGGCGGAAAATCGCGAGCCCCGGTGTGGGGAGAACCTTTCCCATGAAGTCACCGCCGAAGTCGCTACCACTATCTCCTAATGTTACAGGGTGAGGATATAGATACACAAATACATGTAGTATAATTCTTCTTTGGCGTGAGTGAGATGAAAAATAGATAACGCGTGGCTGTATATCTGGATGGGGGACTGGGTAGTGAGCTTGCAAGATTCTCCGAAAACAGGGTAAGTAACTATGTTCCTAAACATCAGCTAATATTTGGAAACTGAAAATATGCACGGTGTTTGTCAGCTGACAACCTCTCGAGTAAGTCGCTATTTGCTGAGCTCACCGCACTGATTTATTGGCAAATGACAGTTTCCCATCGTGTCAACGAATGAGCGAACAACCCTGGCCAGTCCACTGAAGCCAAGATATATTCACTCCTTGTGAATCGTTTTGCGTTGCTACAAATGCTGCGCTGGTGGTTGCGCTTTCTTGCCTGCCTGACTCACGGCTACATGCAGAGCACACAAGAGGGCCATCAAGTGTGTACGATGATTCTCACTTTTCTGTTTTGTGCCGTGCACGTTATGATAAGCAGTTGAAGGTTCTAGAAGCTGTATGTATTCGTGTGCATAATCCTGTTCTTCGTAAACAAAAGAAGCAAGTAGTCGCGTTAAAGTTGTTCTCGTAGCTGGTTATCAGATGTAAATTTCGTGTTATGTTGCACTGTATCACCTCATGCTTTGTGTGTGCACTCAGTTATAATTATAGTTTTAGCACTAGGGTGGACACCTATTATGTAATGCTGTAGCACTTCCCTTTTTTTGTTTACACTCGTAATTATGCTGTTATAAAATTAATGTATTTTAGCATTATGTTTGACACCTATTATGTAATGCTGTAGCACTTCCCGTTTGTTGTTCACACTCTTAATTATGTAGAATAGAAAAGGACATATGGATACGAGTTAAGAGTAAATCTTTATCACTGTAACTGGATACTATAATTATACAGTCAGAAAATGCAATAACTAGGCACAAAACTGACAGAGTACTGAGACATTCGACGTCCTGACACCTAGCTTCAACACATCTCCGTAGCGCTAACCGACAGCCTTCCAACTTGGAAGGTTCAAGGTTATGAAAAGACCAAAGAGGGGAAGGCAAGCGCAACGAAAACGAGCAAAAGCTACAGTCCCAACGGAATAAAGAATGTCGATTGTTACTGGATGATGACGAGACCAGTACGATATTTGACAAAGCGGTCTGACTACAATTCGAAGCAGCAAAGCAGCACACCACCCAACTTGGGTGGGTCATAAATATTAAAGGTAAGTAAAGAAAGGGGAAGCTTTCCGAAAACGAATTGTACAAGCCGAAAGCCAAACTCCTACAGTACTCCTCATGCATGACATTGTGATGGACTAGTTGACTACAAAACAAGTTGTTTCACACCACGTACGTTTCGCCGTACGGTTCGTGACGGCACATCAGTTGTGCAATTTGAAACTCGGATGTTGAGCCATAAATAAAATAATGTAGAAAAGAAAAGGACATATGGATACGAGTTAAGAGTAGCTCTCCATCACTGTAACTGGATACTATATACAGTCAGTAAGTGCAATAACTAGGCACAAAACTGACAGAGTACTGAGACAATCGACGTCCTGACACCTAGCTTTAACACATCTCCGTAGCGCTAACCGTATGAAAATGACAGTGACAAACAGTTCTGACAAGTATTGAAGCACTCCAACCTGACGGCAACCAGTTACGTGTCCATGTAGATAGCAGCATAGCCAGTAAGACAATTGTCTAAGGTCATCATGCTGCGTATAGTGCTCTATGTCCCGTGGACAGAGCCAGTATTGCAATGATCACACAGCATTGAAGCAAAGAATTCCTTATCCGCTGTTACTCCGAGTTTCGTGAGAAATGCTATCTGATGAGTGTTTCACACAAAACTCCGAGTAACAGCGGGAAAGAATTTGTTCGCTTCATTGCTGTGTGATCTTTGTAGATAGCAGCATATACAGCAGCATGGTCTATAACAAATTCTGTAGACCTTCACCCGAAAATGAAAGTCGAATAACGTGTGTCAGCATTATGTACGGTCGTGTTAGGCGCTGGTAGATTTCTCTTCGCTGACATTTGAAACTAATCCCACGATCAGATTGTTATCTGAAGAACGAAGCGGAAGATCTTCGAAAATCTTGGATAGTGTTTGATGTTGACATCAAACTCTTAACGTCCAAGATTCTCTCAGATCTGTTTGCATAGTAGTTCCGTGATGTTATCTTCCTCGTTTTAGTTGCAAATACGGTTTTCTTTTCTCACTCACAAGTCAGTACTATATACACACCTGCACACATACTCACACAGACACACACACACACAAACACACACACGCACACACACACACACACTCTCTCTCGCTCTCACACACACACACACACACACTCATACACACACTCATCACAGAATAGACAACTGCGGGGACAGCCACAGCAACCAGCTTGCAAAGCAAGGAAACAAAAGATGAGGAACTGCGGCGTACTAGTACGCCCAAAACTGTCTGACCTCGGTCCCAGACCTGTTCGTTCGAAAAGAACAACATTTCTTTTTTTATTTCGCAAAACTCAGCCAACAAGAAATGAAAACATCTGAACGGTCGTGTCCCAGTGAACTCTACTAGCAATACACATGCACACAAGCGTGCATTGTGTGCGCAGAGTATTTAAAGCAGCAACCTACAACCGGCAGACTACAGAATTTGATCATCGAAAGTAGGGCTTCATTTTTCTCTGCTCCATCATAAAAAGGAACTGTTTGTCATCGCGTCAGGAAAGAAATCATGATTCGCTGTTCCTTGACTCTCGCCTTGTGCGTGGTGTTCCTGTCTGAGGTATCCAGCCTGCCCTCGTCTCATCCGTTTCTAGATTCGTATGAAGATGGCCTTGACAGTAACACTGACCGTGTAAAGGAGAATGAGGATCAACCTGCCCAGAGCATTGAAGACAGTGCAAGTGTTGCAGGAAACCAGCTGGCTATGAAGAATTCAGGCAAACGATCGCCATCGGAGACAGCGCCCATCTCCGTTGAGTGCTGCCAAGACTCCGAGCATCGACTTCTCATTTACCGGTTCGAAGCAACTGCTATGAACCATCACGACGCTCTCAAGAACTGTCAGCGCAATGGCGGAGAACTGGCAACGCCACTCAACATGAAGGAATTCATTGTCCTGGAGGCCTTCGTTCGTCCCCTTCTGGGGAACACTTTTGGCTTTGTTGGATACAATGATTTTGAGCAGGAAGGCACGTTTGTCGACAACACCGGACATCCCGCGGTGATCAACAACTATTTCCCTCACGAGCCAAACAACTCAGGCGAAGAAGATTGTGTAGAGATGCATGGACCGACTGGAAAATTTAACGACAAACCATGCTCTGCTCTACTCCAATCTATCTGTGAGTTCAGAATCCCTGGATATTAGATCTAGCCCAACCCTTAAACCGCATTGCTGACAACTCATTCATGATTGCTTAAGTGATATTTGCCGTCACTGCCTCCAGCCCACAAATCGGCGTGTAAACCCTCCATACACATGTCCATACATGTAGCTGACTTGTACAACCTTACTCTAGTCTTCCCCTCCATGGGTTTGCTGCAACCGGTCATGTATAATTCTGTTAGTGTCTATTCACCCTCCTGTCTCCATGCTTTCACGAATATCTCCCTGACGATTAGATAGCTCTTTATGCCGGATTCACCCTACTAATATTGTATCTTGCGCAAACCGAGGATCATGCTCTACATCCGTGTACCCAGGCCCTGCATCGTTAATTTTGTTCTTTCTTAGTCGGATCAGCAGCTGATAACTGTGTTTCTACCATGTTCATTGCGTTCAGTCGACTCCGAATGATATCATTAGACCACATGCTTAGCTCTGGGGGAATGTACTTGAGTGTGCCGGTATATGCATGACATCAACGTTAGTGCGAGGTCAATGTCGTGTACAGTACGTGTGTGTCTTTAGTTGATGCCGAGACGTGTGGGATGGGAAGTAGTTAACATGGTGTGTGTAGCATAGAGTTATGCAGAATTTTATCACGCGCTTCATTAGTGAGTTAGGTAAGATCTGACGGGTAGATAATGTCACAGTTGTGATCAGACTCTTTTTGTCCAAGATTCTCCAAGTTCTCGCTCCAGATATACTTGCACACACAGGGACATAGACAACAATAAGGACAGCACACAAAGTGAAAGGTAGTTATAGGTTTTTTCATTTGACCCGACGAGACCACACTCTCGTCGGGTCAAATGAAAAAACCTATAACTACTATTTGACGGACCTAATGAAGATGGCAACAAAGAATAAAGTGAAAGGTAGTTGGCCGCAGCCAGATGTGACTAGGCAGCCAGATGTGAACCGGATAACGAGTGAGGCATGAAAGGCTTGGAAGCAAGGACTGAGAACAGAGTGTCTCAGATAGAATAGGTGTGCCAGTGGATAGCAGAAAGAGGCCGTGATGCCAAAACACTTGGGACCGTCAGATAAAATATTCCTGAACCAATCCAGCCAGGAAAAACCCTCGCGCCGGCGGACGCAGTAGTGAGGGAGAAAAAAGAGGGCCTTAGTAGGCACCGGCAGATTTTGCCGGCATAATTATTGGCATAATTTGTCTGTTGAAAATTTGGAGCATAATTTGGCATCCTTTCGGAGGTAGGAGCATAACTACATCGGATTGTACTACAGTTCTAGTATGAAGGCTACACAATTGTGTTCAATGCACATGATTAGTGGTGGTAGTCCGCATGGTACATGTACATGTAATGAAAAAAGGGTTCGGAGGTCATGCACTGCGTGCAGATAATGTTTTCAATGAAAACACAGGGTAGAAATCATGGCAATACATTATCGTAGGCTCCTTCAAAGTTCTTTCTCGCATTGATACAGTACATGTAGCTGAAGATGCGAGGGAATCCCCCTTTATCAGGCATCCCGGCGCGAACGAGATAGTAACGGGTAGTCCGCAAAACGCTGCATACATTCATGTACATGATTGTACCTTCTGCATGTTACGAAGCCATGACCTCTGGATTTTAGCAGCCATGACTGCGCAGGCTACGGTTATCCCGATATACAATGCAGCTCTAACAAATTGAGGTATAGTTGATGTTCGGTCATGATGGAAGTAGACATGGAGCTACGGGAGAGGTGAGCTGATGAATCGCAGGGTGAGGTTGACAACGCTTGGGCGAGTATGACGATTGCGAAGAGAGTTGAACCGTGATGATAATTTTCAAAGGTAACTCAAACTAATTCGGCAATGAAAAAATCATTTTACAAAAAAAGGAGTCAATTAATGAATTGAAGAAGTAATGTTTCCTCTTTTCCATGTTGATCTCTAGCATGCATGGACACCTAGCTCCTTGGTATGGGGATACTCATGTATTTTGTTGTCCGTATGGTCACCTGCAAGGACGAAAAAGGCACAATCTTCCGAACTTTGAGGCTCCCGGTAAGTATACAACAAAGTGGATATGGATCCCCGCGTGCCAAAGCATAATAATTATGAGGATTTCGCAAGCATAATGCGAGAATCCATGAAAGCATAATTCCATGATTTCGCGAGCATAAGCCGCCGGAGCCTAGGGCTTAGTGGTAGAGCATCTCTGGTCGCAAGGGTCTCTGGTTGGAATCCTCAATGGTGGTGACAGCCAATATTTTCCTCAGACGTTTCCCGTTTCCATCTCCGTGACGCTCATCATGCGAAAGGTAATCGGCTTTCGGGGCATAGAGCACCACTTACTTGGCGATCAGTTCATGCAATGAGATTGCAATACAGTACAATGAGCAACGGTTCTGGTGTTCTACAAAGAACTGCCCGTCACTGCATGAGCTCCTCGCTGGAATTGAACACAGTACTACAAGCAGAGTGCATAGGCACACGACGGTTAACATACAAGTACGCAAAACACTTGACATTGATGCAGAAAAAATAACTGAACTGTCAAACAAACAGCTGGAATCAGACGATGCCACTTCCAGACTCGGTCAAATATTTCTCATCCTCTTTCCACTGAGAATAGGATCATCAGAGTAGTTTCAAGCCACAAATGGGCAGCTTAGAGGGATTAACGCTCGAGTACCCAACACAACCGCACATGATGCACGCATTCATTTTTCGACTTTTCATGTTCGCGTGTTGCTCCACAGCCAAAATTTAATGTAGATACAGGCCGTGCTCCTATCCCAGTGTACAATGTAGGTAATTTTTATCAACTTGAGGTGTTTTCGAACTGTGTGAGTGCTGCTTGTCAGTGGCACTAACATGTACGTGGAATCAGACATGTAAAGTCACGAAGCCGTGTCTGAAATCTTTTGTTGGGCACATCAGTTGTTGTGGCACGTCACTGCTATGAGGCAAACTTTGGAAGAGGCCGAAACACGCAATGCACCAACCTTCTTGGATGACGACTACACCGTAACTTAGTTGTATTCAAGTTATGTGATCGAGTCCACCAAGTAAACCAGATTTTGAACAGTCAGACGTGCACAATCTAGCACAAAACTGATAAGGAGTACTGAGACATTCTACGATGAAAGTCAGCTTGAGCACTGCTCGATAGCGCTAACCAACGGCTTTCCAACTTGGAAGTTTCATGGATATTTATAGTGCTAATAAAAGACGGGAAGGTTAGCGCTATTGAGCAATGTTCAAGTTGACGATCATGCTGTGGTATGTATCAGTACTCCTTGTCAGTTTTGTGCTAGATTGTGCACGTCTGACTGTTCAAATCTGGTTTAGTTGCAACCTCACTGGTGCACTGCCTGGCGCAGTCTGCACATTAATTAAAGGAAGTCGCGGGATCACATTTTTATTTTATTTTACAATGATCACAGCTCACAGGCAGAGACAAAAATTACATACTGGAGCACCATGATGGTGATTCTTTTTGCCCTCAGCGGACCTGACGTCACGGCGTCATGGGGACATAACACGCATCAAAAGACAGTCTGTTAACTTAACAGTGGAGGAGTTTGAAACCTTCCTACCTGCTGACCTTCGCCTAGTTAATCAGTTTCATTGAGGCTTTCTTAATCTGCCCCTCCAATGCAGCCTATGTAGCGAACGATTCTCCGCCACTGGAAGACAGCGACACTCAATCACTCCACTTGTTTCCTTGCCTTTCTCGCTGCTGTCTTCCGCCCCTGGGAGCGACCTGGCCATTTTGTGGCAGCTGTACAATGTACACACATGTAGCAGTAGTAGTAATAATAATATGTACCTGTACATTCGACAAAGTATGTATGGACATTGTATTGCATACTGTAGCTGAACCATCTACTGTTTTTCACATCTGTAATGTATTTCAAGTTTCCTAGTAAAGATTGTGTCAAGTATTGTGTGTATGTGTGGGTGCCCGCGCATATCTGCATGACGTTAGTTTCCCCTGATAGTATTTTGCTGCTGCCAGCTCACAGTAATGCCATGCAGGGCGGATACAGTGTCAGAATTTCTTTTTTTTACGAATCCGAATGTGAGAAACAGGAATGTGCAAGTTTGCTATACTTAGGGTAAGAAATGTAGGAAATGTCTTATGGGACTGGGTCTGAGGTGATACACACGTACATGTACATGCAAGTGCCAGTAGTTGTTGCCATGCATAAAAAAGAAGTAGAATGTAGATGATATTCTACGACCTACGGCACATACATTGTATTAGCATTGATAAGGGACGAAACAGAAACAGGTGATAGTGTTAGTGACACCCTGATGAGATGGGTCATGTGTCAGCAATGGCATTAGGAAAAAGAGGCAAGACCATGCACAGTTCTGGCCACAGAACTCGGACTCCATGAATAGAATGTCGCCGGGGGAGGGCGGGGGGGGGGGCTACGCGGCCCCAGCACCACACACACCACTCTGCGCACTTGCGGGCGGCGCTACTTTATTCCTGGTGTCGGATTTCTCTAACCAGAGCTGCACAGTCATGTACATGACTGATTGTACATAAGAAAGAAAAATGCTGAGTGAGTGATAGGCGTCAACTAGCCAGCCTGAATACTTTGAAAGCAAGGAGAGGATAATTGCTGCAATCTTGGCAAGTTACGTATTGTGCATGTACAGCTGTGCTTAGAACGAAAGGAGAACGGAGAAATCGATGGTGAACGTGGACTGGGAATCCGCTTGTCTGCAGATGCAAGTGCAAATACACACAAACCGTTTGGAGGGGTACGTGTCAGACATTTTGGCATGCTCCGTTGCAATGCGCCACGAAAAGGCTATCGCCCTCTTCTCTTCTCATCAAATCTGCATCAATAGATTCTGAACTCGCACGCATACCAAAGTATATCCGAGCACTTTAAGTCGTTGAACAAACCTGATGTAGCTTGCATATCCACACAGTCTTCGCCACCATGGTCGTTGTTGGGTTCGTTAGGGAGAAAGTTGTTGATAACGGCGAGGTTTCCGTCATTGTCCACAAACCGTCCTTCCTCCTTGATGTCATTGTAACCAATCCAGTACCCAAGTGTCCCAACTGATGAGCGTAACAAGTTCTCCAGGACAATAAATTCCTGCATGTTACGCGGGGCGGCAAGATCCCCACCATTACGCTGGCAGCTCTTCCTCGCATCATGGTGGCTCAGACTTGTTGTCGTATAGCGGAATATGACCAGACCATGCTCTGAGTCACCACAACACTCGGCAGAGGTAGGTGGGTCAGTCGCGGATCGAGTTCCCGCTGCCAGCAAACTTTCATTCTTGGAGCTGTGTTCATAGGATGGCTCGTACGAATCCTTATCGCCTGAATTTTCCGCCTTCATGTCGAACTCATCTTCATAGGAGTCGAGGAAACGCTCCGGGTGACGGAGATTCGACGACGAATGTGAACTGTGATGGCGACTCGACGACGAATGATGCGGGCTGGAAGCCACGAGTAGCGACAGTGCACACAGGATTAAGGCCACAGAGATTCGAATCATCTTTACTCCTTGGACGGACTGCAGAATATTATTCCCTGCACAGAAAATGACCAGATGTTCCCTTTGAGTAACCTTTCAGTTCAGAAATGTTACTACCAGTAACGTTTAATGAATAAGTAAGCAGGTAGATATGCTACTCTCCGTGATTTCTTCCTCTCTCTTTTATACTCATTTTGGTGCGACTCGTGATGAAAACAATGACCCAGCAACTCCTTGAGACTAAACCAGATATCAAGACAATCGGAAATGCATAGTGTTCTCGTCCGGAACACATAACAGCTTGTCACAAACCATTAGCCAATGCATCTTTACCCTAAATTGCACACATAACAGCTTGTCACAAACCATTAGCCAATGCACCTTTACCCTAAATTGCATCAGAAGTTGAGTTCATTTCTACGACTCGACGCATCATCTCGTTCTCAATCATTCCATTCCGCTTCAGCGCCAAGCCGTTGAGCGCGATGGCTTTGACACCTTGAAGGAAAGCGCAGAGTTCTACAGCGCCACATATCTCAGCACCTCACCAACTGCAGGATGTTGGACTGTTTCTGTCTTCGCTAGTTCTGGCAATTTGTCACGTAGGTACTATTTTCACTCTGACCACTTAGCGAACTGTCTGCTCATGAACCCGGTACTTTCCTGTTTTTGTTGTGTATCGCTCGATTTTGAGAATTTCACTTTTATCTTTTCTTCTTTTTTTGACACAAAAGGAGGAACGTAAGGACGTTGGTCGCGATTTTCCCACCGACAGGACTTGACACTTGACGAACTCATTATTGCCTTGCAGAGCACACCAGAGGCCCTTCGAATCTTCCACTCGGCAAATCCGCAAGGATACAATACTCCCTGCCGGATATGCAGTGTTTCTGGGAGCTAGGGGGAGTGTGTGGAAGAGCCAACTTCCTTAGCAAATAATTATCGCCGATGTCCCTACCACTAATTCATACTGTTGTGCCTAGCACCGGCTTGCGAATACAGTCAAACCTCTTTAGGACGAACACCAAGGGACCGATGTTATTTGTTCGCAATAACGGGAGTTCTTCTCATCCGTATGGTATACCCAGTGAAAACACAGTGATTTATGCAATGGAGTTACGAATACTAGTTCCAGAACGCCTTGTAGAGACTTCGGACCAAGACCATTCGACTCACTGCCCGAAACTCTACAGGCTATCAAATTTTCATTTTTTCGTGGAGTTCCCCCTAAGCAAACATTTGTCTTATCAGTGTTCTTCCTAACGACGTTGCACTGTACTAGTACATGTACACCTGGTTTGGAGTTGACAGCTTTGCGAATGACGCAGGGGTCGCAACCTCTGTTCTATCTATCCGTAAAAGACACTCACTCACACCGCTATCTGGATTTCACGCGGCATTTTTAGCAGTGGAAAATGAGCGCCTCTGTAAGTTTGTATGTCCAGTTATGGTTTGGGACATTGAGAGCACTGTAAAAAATAGTAATTATCCTGAACAATCTTTCTCAGCCTACTCAAGTTTACTGTGAGGGAGAATTCACGAAATAAGGTGGTGGTACATTGTACAAAACAGATTTGGACCCATCCCAAAGACCCTACATAAGGGTAATATTCATGATTAAAAAAATGCTTGCGTTCGCAATCTGAAATGTTCGAACAGACAACAGAGGTCACATATTATGTAGACGTTAAGTAGCCGTGGTTGGCTTTCACGTCCTCCCCTAAGATTGCCAACTACATATACATACATGTATGATGGGATGTGAGATAAATATAAAGTGTCTGTGCTAGCCTGGTTGCACAAAGTATAATGATCATTATCATTAGTCAATTGTCAACCTAGTCATAAATGTCACCCAGCTGATGCGTTCTTTTCTTCGGATAATTATGCCCTTCCGTTTTTCATTCTTTTTTTTACTTCTCTTGCCATAGGTGGCTAACGCGCCCTCCTTTTCATTGCCTTCTGCCATTGGACGGTGAAATAAAATAAAATAAATAAACACAAATTATGCATGTAAACGTCACGACATGTCGCCACATGACGCCGAGACCTCTGGCCGGCTGAGGCCCCACCCCCACCGCTCCTTGATTCACTTCAGTGTCGGACGATATGTGGCCAGTGTGGAAAATGAAGATACATAATATACCATTTTGTTGTAGCTAGTCAGGACGTTACTCAACACGTCAGGTGATGCGGCCGCGAATCCGGCTAACTTTCCTTCTTTATTTATTTAGTCAGGACGTTTAGTTAGGTGGCTTAGCAAATTCAATACTACATGTAGGTAATTGTTGATGCACAGGATGACGGCTTAAGCAGCAGTAACCGGCAGGTATTGAGATGCACAACAAATTATACTGTGCTGCATGAGTAAATAGCGGACTTCAGCATTCGGTAACCATAAGGCATCTTAGAGAGAGAAGGCGAGTCGCGTGAACACTTTGTCAGCTGTTCCACCTTCACAAGACGTTGCGCTGTACTGTATCGCCCTGCAATATTCGGTGCCGTCCCTTTCAGGCTTGTCTTCTGGCGCATGACTTACATGTACTCAGAGCCAAGAGGTTGAGGGAAGGTACATACCTCTCTTGGCTCTGAGCGCATCAGCGCTGATACGTCTGACAATTTGTTAGGGTGTCATTGTCGTTGGGCCATTACTACTATACTAGTAACTGTAATTATGGCTGATGGTGATAAAATCTCTTCTGAGAAAAGATGGTGTGTACATGGTGTAAAGGCAAGGGTAGAGGAGCGCGGAGCTTGCAGTCCACGTAGTTTGGCAAAGGCGCGGAATGGATCAAGAAGGGGTAGGTTTAAAATGTTGACACACACCTCTTATGAAATTATTTTGGCATGCCCAGTGTCCGCAAACTCCGTGTAACTTCCGGACCATTTCACATACATCTTCAATGTAGCTGGATGTATCATTGCATTAAACGGAAACATATTTCGTTTGTTGCGTGTGTGGGTCTGTGTGTACCTGAAGATCTACGCTAATAATGAGGTGTCCGGTACGGTATAATCTGGCCGCGCCGTCGGGTAATGATTCCTGGAGGGACATTCTTGTTACTTTACGTGTGACTTTATTTGTGATTTTATTATCACTTGGACCACACACAAGGCACAGAGTTCTCTTACTCCTCCCAGCTATGATACCATTGAGTAACTTACAATAACTCAACCATGTCGTCCTCTTCACCAGGCGAGACCACACGATGCTTACAAACACCATGACGAACAGTTCAAGAGCCATCTCTGTCTCTATTCGGATTTTTGGAAATTGACAATACAAGTGGAATTAGAGCAAGTCTACAAATTTTCGGCGCGTTTAAACTTCGGCCTCCCAGGACTAAAACACATTTTCGGCCGCATTAAAATTTCAGCCTGTGCTGCTACTGCTGCTGCTGCTGTCTGTATACAATGTCACATTGAACACGGCATATGAACGTGGGCTTCCAAAAGCGGTGTTTGGGCAATGTCGCGATACAGTGGGTTGCGGGATGGATCGGGAAATAGTTGGTTTGATTATGATCATTTGTCACCAGTACTACCGCTCTAACTTGGTTTTGGTTCTCAATACAATTGTATGACGTGTACTACCTATGGTGTACGGCCTCAGTAACGGAACTGCCACCCCAACACCGGCAACGTAACGGCTGCAGAATGTTGGAGTCTGCCTTGTTCGTCCTGCCAATGCGTCACGCAAAGTAATGTATTTTTCCTGAACGTTCTAACCTTTTTTTGCAAATTGTCTGTACACGTGAAAATTGTTTACTCATGTTGTGTAGTTTTCGACTACGTGGTTCTCGGCTGTAGTTTATAAGACTTAGTCCTGTTAATTGTGTACTCGTGTTATGTCGCTTTGCCTCTCTGTATTGTCAGCTGTTTGATTGATGTATTTGTCCGTTTCCAGTTTTATTTGTTGAAGTAAATAGTTGACATTTCGTGTGTTTTTAGGATTGTCTTATTCTTTTGCCTATTCTGCAGTTGCACGCGTGTGTTCACCTCATTGGCCTCGCTCGTTCCTCATTTCTTTTGTTCATTTGGCTTATGCGAAGACTAGCCAAGCTTGCTTGGTGATGTCAACACGAACAAGCAGAATAATATATAATACAATTGTTTAACCAATAGTAACGTGGATAAGCGAACTGTCCTTCGCTTAACCACCGCTTGTCTCGGGGTTTGTTGAAAGTTTTAAAATGAGTGTAGGGTTTGCTTGGGGAAAAAGGAGCGCTTACAACATGCTGGAGGCAAGTTACGGAAGTGCTTCACACTAATGTCTTGGGATGAACACAGACAGTATTGTTGCAAAATACATGGGCCTTAATTGTCATTCCCTTCAAAACAGCTGTGTTCAAGGTTCAATTTTCACATACTTACAAAATACCGCCAGCCCATCACGATACAATGGCAATCAGGAACGGAGAAGCCGAACGAGGTATCACCCAATACCGGTATACATTATTATCTCTAATATGCTAACCTGTACAAGAAGAAAAAGAATGCACAGTGCGGCAAAATCTGTGTGACTTCCGGAACACCTCAGATGGCAGGGTGCACACGCGTTATGTGTGTATTTGTTTTGTGTGATGTTTTTGTGTGTACTGTTATATCGTTTACTGTAAAAACCATTATTCTAACGAGGCGCATATATATCGATTTCCCCAAAATTGACTAGTTTACGTGTACCAAAGGTAACGGTTCTCACTCAATAGTACAGTATGTGTATCGATTTCTGTATAACGATTTCTATTATAACGACAGATTTCTCCTCGTTGACTCGTTATAGTTAGCACTTCGTTATATTTGAAACTCGGATGTTGAGCCATAAATAAAATTTAATGTAGAAGAGAAAAGGACATATCGATACGAGTTAAGAGTAACTCTCCATCACTGTAATATGATACTATATACAGTCAGAAAGTGCAATACTAGGCACAAAACTGACTTGCCTTCCCCTCTTTGGTCTTTCCATAACCTTGAACCTTCCAAGTTGGAAGGCTGTCGGTTAGCGCTACGGAGATGTGATGAAGCTAGGTGTCAGGACGTTGAATGTTTCAGTACTCTGTCAGTTTTGTGCCTAGTATTGCACTTTCTGACTGTATAGAGTATCATATTACACTGATGGAGAGTTACTCTTAACTCGTATCGATATGTCCTTTTCACTTCGTTATAATTATATAGTATAATAATTATGTCTTTTACAGTACTTCTCACTACAATGCAGCCGGATATTGACTACATGGGGAGAATTGACTTGACTTGAAGTATCACCAGTACAAGTTTCAAGTTGGTGTCAAGAACAATTCGGAAAGTGATTGCTTTGTGAACCGGGATTTCATTTTATCACAAACAAGACAATGATCTTGTTCGTTCGGTCGCTATCCCGGTTAGAGGCTAACGATGATTAAACCACTGTATTGTTCCTGCAGGCAGTTGTAGGCAGTTGTACAGCCTCTTTTACGGGCAAATTAAAAACAAGACTATTTTCCCAAGTGCTGCACAAAACTTCAACTCAAAATTCTAACACAACGCAAAGAAGGCAAAATCAAAACTACAACAGGAGCATAACATGTACTTCGGTAAGCAGCAGCAGCAAGTTCAACTTCTAAATCAATAATCCAGTCAGTTGTAAGTGGCATCCAGTCGACCATGGGCCTGTAACGCTGGTAAAGAAGCAACACAACAAAGTACTTTTCTGTGAAATAGAAGGTTCCAGGCCGAGCAAAATAGCGTGCTCGATGCACAAAGCCAAAGCTACTAAAAACAGGGAGAGGATGAAGATTGGCTCGTTACAGCGAGTTGAATGCACTAGAGGGATCATGAGAGTTTCAACCTAATCTTTATTCTCTTCTTGTCCCTTGTTTGGCGTAGATTATTGTCCTCGTGGAACCCTCAAGTATGCCGTCTTCCAATGGACAACTCTATTATAATTCCCAGGACTTGCTGAGAGCCCGGCTGTCCATAACCTCAACATACACAATTCTGGCCACAGAACTCGGACCCATGAATGTCGCGGGGGATACGCGGCCTTAGCACCACTTACACCACTCCGCGCACTTGAGGGCGGCGCTACTTGTCTTGATTCCTGGTGTCGGATTTCTCTAGCCAGAGCTGCACAGAACTGTACATGTAGCTGCACAGTCATGTACATGTACATGTATAGTGCTGGCAACTGAAATCCGACCCCTGGGCGGCGCGCCCTGTACATGACTGATTGTACATATTGAGAAAGAATAATGCTGAGTGAGTGATAGGGGTCAACTAGCCAGACTGAATACTTTGAAAGCAAGGAGAGGGGAATTGCTGCAATCTTGGCAAGTTACGTATTGTGCATGTACAGCTGTGCTTAGGACGAAAGGAGAACGCAGAAATCGATTTGTGAACGTGGACTGGGCATCCGCTTGTCTGCAGATGCAAGTGCAAATACACACAAACTGTTTTTGAAAAGTACGTTTCAGACATTTTGGCATGCTCCGTTGCAAAGCGCCACGGAAAGGCTATCGCCCTCTTCTCTTCTGATTAAATGTGCATCAAGGGATTCTGAACTCGCACGCATACCAAAAATATAATTAAATTTCGAGCACTTTCCGTCGTTGAGCAAACCTGATGTAACCGTTAAACGTGCAGTTCCACACAGTCTTCGTCACCATCTGAGTTGTTGGGTTCGCCAGGGAGAAAGATGTTGATAACGGCGAAGTTTCCGTCATTGTCCACGAACTGTCCTTCTTCCTTGATGTCATTGTAACCAACCCAGTACATATCTGTTGCAGTTGATGCGCTTTTAAAACAAGTTCTCCAGGACAATAAATTCCTGTATGTTCCGCGAGGCGGCAAGATCCCCCACCATTACGCTGGCAGCTCTTCCTCGCATCTTGGTAGCTCAGACTTGTTGTCGTATAGCGGAATATGACCAGACGCTCGTGATGAAAACAATGACCCAGCAACTTCTTTAGACTAAAACAGATATCAAGGCAATCGGAAATGCATAGTGTCCTCGTGCGGAACACATAACAGCTTGTCACAAATCATTAGCCAATGCATCTTTACCCTAATTTGCATCAGAAATTGAGTTCATTTCTACGAATCGACGCATCAACTTGTTCTCAATCATTCCATTCCGCTTCAGCGCTAAGCCGGTGAGCGCGATGGCTTTGACACCTGTAAAGAAAGCGCAGAGTTCTACAGCGCCACATATCTCAGCACCGCACCAACTGCAGGATGTTGGACTGTTTCTGTCTTCGCTCGTTGTGGCAATTTGTAACGTACCGGTAGGTACTATTTTCTCTCTGACCATTTAGCGAACTGTCTGCTCATGAACCCGGTATTTTCCTGTTTTTGTTGTGTATCGCTCGATTTTGCAATTTTACTTTTATCTTTTCTTCTTTTTTTGACACAAAAGGACGAACGTAAGCACGTTGGTCGCGATTTTCCCACTGACAGGACTTGACACTTGACGAACTTATGACTGCCTGGCAGAGCACACCAGAGGCCCATCCAATCTTCCACTCGGTAAATCCGCAAGCATACAACACTCCCCGCCGGATATGCAGTGTTTCGGGGAGCTAGGGGGAGTGTGTGAAAGAGCCAACTTTCTTAGCAAAATTATCGCGACGTCCCTACCACTAATTCATACTGTTGTGCCTAGCGCTGGCTTGCGACTACTAGGACATGTACACCTGGTTTGGAGTTGACAGCTTTGCGAATGACTCAGGACTCACACTGCTATCTGGATTCCACGCCGCATTTTTAGCGGTCGAAAATGAGCGCCTCTGTAAATTTGTATGTCCAGTGATGTTTTGGACATGGAGAGCACTGTAAAAAGTAGTACTTATCCTGAACAATCTTTCTCAGCCTGCTCAAGTTTACTGTAAGGGAGAATTCCCGAAATACGGTGGTGGTACATTGTACAAAACAGATTTGGACCCATCCCAAAGAGCCTACATAAGGGTGATATTCATGATAAAAATTGCTTGCGTTCGCAACTTGAAATGTTCGAACAGACAACAGAGGTCACATATTATGTAGACGTTAAATTGCCGTGGTTGGCTTTCACGCCCTACCCTTTGATTGCCAACTACATGCACATACATGTATGATGGGATGTGAGATAAAAATTTATAAGTGGTTGTACTAGCCTGGTTGCACAAAGTATAATGATCATATCATTAGTCAATTGTCAACATACAGTAGTCATAAATGACCTCTTCCGTCACGAAGAACTCGAGGAGGCAACAGTAACTTGCTTATCGTCCCTGCAGCTGCTTCTGCACATTCTACCAAATTAGTGACACATGCCGGCTCAGTTCCCTCCATGCCGATATCCGAGGCGTCACCAAACTGGCCGCCTTCAATTCAAGCGCTTTGCAACACATTCATGCCTGCTTTTAGCTTTACGCCTATGTTTCTATAGCTGTGCTGGAACTGCTCTATTTCGCCGCCACTATTTACCATTAGCCATGTCCCCCCCCCCTCCTCCACCCTACACAGCGGGTCCATTGTTATTAGGCATTTGCCTGTTTGGGTTTCTGAAGCTAATAGGTTCTGCTAGGCAGAGCGGCAGTAGGGCGGCACAACGCAGAAAAAAGGATGAAGAATGCAAAGCAGCTTGGAAAAAAGGCGCGGTGGATTGAAATGGAACACAAAGCAATGAAACGGAAACAGGTGATAGTGACACACCCTGGTGAGATGGGTCATGTGTCAGCAATGGCATAAGAAAAAAAGACAAGGAGAGGAGAATTGCTGCAATCTTGGCAAGTTACGTATTGTGCATGTCCAGCTGTGCTTAGAACGAAAGGAGAACGGAGAAATCGATGGTGAACATGGACTGGGCATCCGCTTGTCCGCATATGCAGGTGCAAATACACACAAACCGTTTTGAAGAGTACGTGTCAGACATTTTGGCATGCTCCGTTGCAATGCGCCACGAAAAGGCTATCGCCCTCTCCTCTTCTGATCAAATGTGCATCAAGGGATTCTGAACTCGCACGCATACCAAAGTATATCCGAGCACTTTAAGTCGTTGAACAAACCTGATGTAGCTTGCATATCCACACAGTCTTCGCCACCATGGTCGTTGTTGGGTTCGTCAGGGAGAAAGTTGTTGATAACGGCGAGGTTTCCGTCATTGTCCACAAACCGTCCTTCCTCCTTGATGTCATTGTAACCAATCCAGTACCCAAGTGTCCCAACTGATGCGCGTAACAAGTTCTCCAGGACAATAAATTCCTGCATGTTCCGCGGGGCGGCAAGATCCCCACCATTACGCTGGCAGCTCTTCCTCGCATCATGGTGGCTCAGACTTGTTGTCGTATAGCGGAATATGACCAGACCATGCTCTGAGTCACCACAACACTCGGCAGAGGTAGGTGGGTCAGTCGCGGATCGAGTTCCTGCTGCCATCGAACTTTCATTCTTGGAGCTGTGTTCATAGGATGGCTCGTACGAATCCTCATCATCTTCATTTTCCCCATTCATGTCTAACCCGTCTTCATAGGAGTCGAGGAAACGCTCCGCGTGACGGAGATTCGACGACGAATGTGAACTGTGATGGCGATTTGACGACGAATGATGCGGGCTGGACGCCACGAGTAGTGACAGTGCACACAGGATTAAGGCCACAGAGATTCGACTCATCTTCACTCCTTGGACTGACGGCAGAATATAATTCACTGCACTGAAAATGACCAGATATTCCCTTTGAGTAAACTTTCAGTTCAGAGCTATTCCTACCAGTAACGTTTATTGATAATGATCCGATAGTACAAGTCGTCGTATCTTATCTTTCTCAATAAGTACGCAGGTACATATCCCACTCTCGGTGATTTCTCCTCTCTTTTATACCCATTTTCGTGCGGCTCGTGATGAAAACCAATGACCCAGCAACTTCTTTAGCCTAAAACAGATATCAAGACAATCGGAAATGCATAGTGTCCTCGTGCGGAACACATAACAGCTTGTCACAAATCATTAGACAATGCATCTTTACCCTAAATTGCATCAGCAGTTGAGTTCATTTCTACGACTCGACGCATCATCTCGCTTTCAACTATTCCATTCCGCTTCAGCGCTAAGCCGTTGAGCGCGATGGCTTTGACACCTTGAAGGAAAGCGCGAAGTTCTACAGCGCCACATATCTCAGCATCTCACCAACTGCAGGATGTTGGACTGTTTCTGTCTTCGCTCGTTCTGGTAATTTGTCACGCAGATACTATTTTCTCTCTGACCACTTAGCGAACTGTCTGCTCATGAACCCGGTATTTTCCTGTTTTTGTTGTGTGTTGCTCGAATTTGAGAATTTTGCTTTTATCTTTTCTTCTTTTTTTTACACAAAAGGACGAACGTAAGCACGTTGGTCGCGATTTTCCCACCGACAGGACTTGACACTTGACGAACACATGACTGCCTTGCAGAGCACATCAGAGGCCCATCGAATCTTCCGCTCAGCAAATCCGCCGGAGATTCAGTGTTCCGGGGATCTAGAGTAGTGTGTGGAAGAGCCAACTCCCTTAGCAAATAGTTCTCGCAACGTCCCTACCACTAATTCATACTGTTGTGCCTAGCGCTGGCTTGCGACTACATGATGTACATGTACCTGGTTTGGAGTTGACAGCTTTGCGAATGACCCAGGGGTCGCAACCTCTGTTCTATCTATCCGTAAAGAACACTGACTCACACTGCTACCTGGATTTCACGCGGCATTTTTAGCGGTGGAAAATGAGCGCCTCTGTAAATTTGTATTTCCAGTGATGTTTTGGACATTGAGAGCACTGTAAAAAGTAGTACTTATCCTGAACAATCTTTCTCAGCCTACTCAAGTTTACTGTAAGGGAGAATTCTGGAAATAAGGTGGTGGTACATTGTACAAAACAGATTTTGACCCATCCCAAAGACCCTACATAAGGGTAATATTCATGATTTAAAAAAATGCTTGCGTTCGCAATCTGAAATGTTCGAACAGACAACAGAGGTCACATATTATGTAGACGTTAAGTTGCCGTGGTTGGCTTTCACGCCCTCCCCTTTGATTGCCAACTACATACTGTTAGGTACCACCTCCCGTACCTTTTCTAGCTGGCCTGCACGCACTTACGTACTCACCTTTTGTCTCCTTTTGTTCCGTTGGCCTGGGTAGCTACTTGCGCGCCCATATTTGCCATAGCTACCCAGGCCCTTTATCTTGCAGTTCACACTCTCTCTCTTTTCTCACTCTTCAATGTAGTCGTTTCGTTCGTCTTGGTCTCTTGTCTCGTCGTCTATAATAAATGTCGTTCCCCAACCTACCTGTTCCCGTTGTAATGTCTGGATATGTCGTCAGTCGTCCTGTTTCGAATTCAACAATACGATGGCATGTGGGATAATTATAATAGTTTCCGGATTTTTCTGGTTGCACTAAGTACATGTGATTGTATACTGATCATATCATTAGTCAATTGTCAACCTAGTCATAAATGTCACCCAGCTGATGCGTTCTTTTCTTCCGATAATTATGCCCTTCCGTTTTTCATTCGTTCTTTTACTTCTCTTGCCATATAGGTGGCTAACGCCCCCTTCTTTTCATTGGCTTCTGTCATTGTACGGTGAAATAAAATAAAATAAATAAATACAAATTATACATGTACATGTAAACGTCACGACATGTCGCCACATGACGCCGAGACCTCTGGCCGCCTGAGGCCCCACCCCCACCGCTCCTTGATTCACTTCAGTGTAGGCATTAGCGGATAATGCTCGAAAAGGTGGCCGATTCTACTCGAACAGCAGTGAAATTGGCAGAACCATACAAACCTTATGGCGGGCAATTCCTCGAATTCTGCTCCATTTCTTTATCCACAAACCAAACATGCATGAAACTTACCAGAAAATTACGGAATTCTGCCAATTTTTCTGTCGGCATTGTCCGCATATGCCAACTAACGTGTTACTTCAGTGTCGGGCGATATGTGGCCAGTGTATAAAAGGAAGATACATGTACAATCACGCACCATTTTGTGGTACTAGTAGCTAGTCAGGACGTTCCTGAACACGTCACGTGATGCGGCCGCGAATCCGGCTAACTTTACTTCTTTATTTTTTTTGTCAGGACGTTTAGTTTGGTGGCTTAGCAAATTCAATACTACATGTAGGTAATTGTTGATGCACAGGATGTCGGCTTAGGCAGCAGTAACCGGCAGGTATTGAGATGCACAACAAATTATAATGTGCTGCATGAGTAAATAGCGGACTTCAGCATTCGGTAACCATAAGCCATCTTAGAGAGAAAAGGCGAGTCGCGTGAACACTATGTCAGCTGTTCCACCTTTACAAGACGTTGCGCTGTACTGTATCGCCCTGCAATATTCGGCGCCGTCCCGTTCAGGTTTGTCTTCTGGCGCATGACTTACATGTACATGTCATGTACCTTTCCTCAACCTCTTGGCTCTGAGCGCATCAGCGCTGATACGTCTGACAATTTGTTAGGTTGTCATTGTCGTCAAGCGATTACTAGTTATTTTAATTGGTCAGTCCATTATTCATAATTATATAATTAATTGCCTTGTCTTCGTCTTCGATATTGTAGTGAAAATCATTGGACCCTTGCCAGATTATTGGGTCTTCCTTGTATCGTGTAGCCAATAATGCGCAGACTGCCAGCTTCGCAACCCTGATAGTGTTAACGTTACATGTACATGTACATGCAGCGATAAGTCTCTTCAAAGAAAAGGTGGTTTGGACTTGGTGTACAGGTAAGGGTAAAGGAGCGTGGAGCTTGCAGTCCTCGTAGTAGTTGGGCAAAGGCACGAGATGGATCAAGGACGTATCAGTTTACAATGTTCAAACACAACACTTGTCAAGAGTGCTTCCGCATGAGTCCATTTTGACTTAATCACTGTAATGTTACATTTGTGTAATAAGTTGTACGATTACGATATGCCTGGGGCATATCACGGATGTACTTCATGGAATTTTAATTTTTCGCATGCCCAGTGTGTGTGTGTGTGTGTGTGTGTGTGTGTGTGTGTGTGTGTGTGTGTGTGTGTGTGTGTGTGTGTGTGTGTGTGTGTGTGTGTGTGTGTGTGTGTGTGTGTGCGTATTAATCTATGTACATCTACATGTATGTGTGTACCTGTGTGTACGTGAGGATCTACGCGGATAATGAGGTGTCCAGTATGGTATAATCTGGCGGCGCGGTCGGGTAATGATTCCCGGAGGACATTCTTGTTACTTTACGTGTGACTATATTTGTGATTTTATTATCACTTGGACCACACACAAAGCACAGAGTTCTCTTACTCCTCCCAGCTATGATACCGTTGAGTAACTTACGATAACTCAACCCTGTCGTTCTCTTCACCAGGCGAGACCACACGATGCTTGCAAACACCATCACGAACAGTTCAAGAGCCATCTCTCTCTATTCGGATTTTTGGAAATTGACAAGTGGAATTATTGCGAGTCCACAAATTTTCGGCGCGTTTAAACTTCGGCCTCCCAGGGCTAAAACACATTTTCGGCCGCATTAAAATTTCAGCCTGTGCTGCTACTGCTGCTGCTGCTGTCTGTATACAATGTCACATTGAACACGGCATATGAACGTGGGTTTCCAAAATCGGTGTTTGGGCAATGTCGCGATACAGTGGGTTGCGGGATGGATCGGGAAATAGTTGGTTTGATTATGATTATTTGTCACCAGTACTACTACCGCTCTAACTTGGTTTTGGTTCTCAATACAATTGTATAACCAATGGTATTACCGTAACGTGGATAAGTGAACTATCCTTTACTTAACCACCGCTTGACTCGGGGTTCTAAAATGAGTGTAGGGTTTGCTTGGGGAAAAGGAGCGCTTACAACATGCCGGAGGAAAGTCACGGAAGTGCTTCACACTAATGTCTTGGGATGAACACAGACATTATTGTTGCAAAAAACATGTGCCTTAATTGTCATTCCCTCCAAAACAGCTGTGTTCAAGGTTTAATTTTCACATAATTTCACAATACCGCCAGCCCATCACGATCCAATGGCAATCTGGAACGGAGAAGCGGAACGAGGTATCACACAAAATAATAGTATTATCTCTAATACGCTAACCAGCAGAAGAAGAAAGTATGGTGTGTCATGTACAGGTAGTTGCGTTGTGATGTATGGTAATTTGTAGGGCGAATGTCGAGTAGGCTATGAAAATAACGATTCGACAAGAACAAGTGACTACGAGAGGTTGGCAAGGTTGGCGATCGTCCACCCCCGGCCCTTTAGAGGCCGGAATGGCGAGTTCAAATCTTGATTTTAAGGACGTCCAACTATCCTCGCTGGGTGGCCGATCGCCCACCAAGTGCTCTACAACAGGTTCACCAAACAGTTTTAATACAACGGCCAGTCGCGCCATGTTCGCTCCCTTCGCCTTAGCCATAGGACATAGCTTGAGTTCAGCGCTGCTTGGCGACAATTCCTCCGCAAGAGCCTGCGCTGTTCCTTAGTGCAGCGCAAGGATCTCGCGAAGGAATCCAAGCTGGTGGATATGGCGCCTCTCGCTCCCACCTCTGCTGTGTGACTTTCCGTCTCCCAGCCATTCCTTACACACGCGTTATGAAGGTGACGATAGCGTTCGATTTTGATTTCGCGCGATTGTGCAAAGCGATCTTCACTACATACCGTGAGTTCCAGCCACAGAACTCTTCTCAATTCTTTGGAGAAGAGCACTATGTCTGGACGACAGGTTGTAGGTGCTATGAAGTGGGGGAAAACAAGTTTCTCATCCTTCATGTCCACCAGGACCTGCCAGTCTGCTGAGCTAGTTACGAATTGGTCATTTAGCCGTTTGCGTTGGGAGGGGGGCTGTTTGGGGAGATTCTCTCCTGCCTTGCAGAAAGTTATGTAATCAATTCTCTTCTGTTTACTCTGCGTTTCTGCTGATGCCGTGGCCTTTTGATAAGTTTGGATGGTTTCGTTTACTAGTTTTACTATGCATTTCAGTACGTTGTCGTGGCGCCAGGTATATCTGCCCTGGTGGAGGGCTGTTGGACATGCTGATAATATGTGACGGAGCGTAGCTTGCCTGTTGCATAGAGGGCATTGTTGTTCGACCACAGAGTTACCCCACCTCCTCAGATTGTCAACTGTTGGTAGTGTGTTTAATACACAGTTTAGTAAGAAGAAGGGAAATGCTCACCATCAAATGGTGGATAAAAACCGTTTCGACTGCTTTTTAGACAGTAACGGGTAAAGAAAAAAGGAAAAAGAAACTCATATAATGCAATTCGAAGAGATAGGCCCCCAGTACAGTTGGGGTGTGGTTGTGTCCGTATGGTATGGTGTGTCATGTACAGGTAGTTGCGTTGTGATGTATGGTAATTTGTAGGGCGAATGTCGAGTAGGCTATGAAAATAACGATTCGACAAGAACAAGTGACTACGAGAGGTTGGCAAGGTTGGCGATCGTCCACCCCCGGCCCTTTAGAGGCCGGAATGGCGAGTTCAAATCTTGATTTTAAGGACGTCCAACTATCCTCGCTGGGTGGCCGATCGCCCACCAAGTGCTCTACAACAGGTTCACCAAACAGTTTTAATACAACGGCCAGTCGCGCCATGTTCGCTCCCTTCGCCTTAGCCATAGGACATAGCTTGAGTTCAGCGCTGCTTGGCGACAATTCCTCCGCAAGAGCCTGCGCTGTTCCTTAGTGCAGCGCAAGGATCTCGCGAAGGAATCCAAGCTGGTGGATATGGCGCCTCTCGCTCCCACCTCTGCTGTGTGACTTTCCGTCTCCCAGCCATTCCTTACACACGCGTTATGAAGGTGACGATAGCGTTCGATTTTGATTTCGCGCGATTGTGCAAAGCGATCTTCACTACATACCGTGAGTTCCAGCCACAGAACTCTTCTCAATTCTTTGGAGAAGAGCACTATGTCTGGACGACAGGTTGTAGGTGCTATGAAGTGGGGGAAAACAAGTTTCTCATCCTTCATGTCCACCAGGACCTTCCAGTCTGCTGAGCTAGTTACGAATTGGTCATTTAGCCGTTTGCGTTGGGAGGGGGGCTGTTTGGGGAGATTCTCTCCTGCCTTGCAGAAAGTTATGTAATCAATTCTCTTCTGATTACTCTGCGTTTCTGCTGATGCCGTGGCCTTTTGATAAGTTTGTATGGTTTCGTTTACTAGTTTTACTATGCATTTCAGTACGTTGTCGTGGCGCCAGGTATATCTGCCCTGGTGGAGGGCTGTTGGACATGCTGATAATATGTGACGGAGCGTAGCTTGCCTGTTGCATAGAGGGCATTGTTGTTCGACCACAGAGTTACCCCACCTCCTCAGATTGTCAACTGTTGGTAGTGTGTTTAATACACAGTTTAGTTGAAAGGAAAAAGTTCTCCCGTAGCCTTCGTACAACAGTTTTTTCCAAGTGAGGTCTTCAAACATCGTGTCTCTCCACTTTAACCAGCTGCCTTGCATTTGCAGGCTTTTGAGGTGGGATAGCTGGTCTTGGCAGTCACCTTCATGAATGGTATTGAGTATTTGTTTTCTAGGTTTGATTTTCTCTTGTTTGTCATGCCTAAAGCCGAGTCCTGCCCTGCCTTGCTGGAGGTTAGTTGGACTAGCTTCAGAGATCGCTGCCTCGGCACATTCCATTTCTTTTATTGCGGAGTATTGTCTTGTGAGCAGATACTGTTGTTTGCTGTGATGTTGGTACAGGTTTGCCATGTTCTTGTCGCTGCTGTTCTTGATGATATTCCATCTAATGACCTGTCGTTGCTTCCATAGCGTAGGGATGTACGTTAAACGTAGGCCGAAGCGCTCCCGAGCGCCGATGAAGAGTATTGCTGGTGCTGCGGGTCTGGGCAAGCCTGCCCATTTCTTTAAGAATGGAAGGCAGATTCTGTGTAGGAGTTTGGCGAAACTGTGGCTGAGATCAAGTATCTCGAGCTGCCATGCTATTTTGGGGATGATTTGATGCTGGTAGAGCCACAACTTCTGGTGTCCGTATAGTCTGGTCTCGGCAACTGTCTTTAGTAGGCATCTTGTGGAGTTTATGAGGTCTTCGCGTTGCGTTATCTCACCTACTGTATCTGTTAGCATCCTGCCTAGAAACTTGAATTGTTGGCCGTTTAGAGCTGGTATTGGAGTTTCCGATATTCTGAGTGCGGGGTCAAAGCAGGTGTATTTGTTGTTGGTCAATTTGGCTGCGTACGACCTGCATTTGTGCGGGGCCGCCTGCATTTTTGACCAGGCAAGGAAACTATCAACCAGATCTAACTTCTTCTGCGCACCATGAGTTCGATTGCTGAAGACTGCTAAATCGTCTGAGTGAGTGGTCTTTTAATGAATGCTGTCAGACGCTCATAGTAAGAGTAAATAAGGTTCCTGATTTTCAGCGGGATGTGGTAGCGTTGCAGTGCCCTCTGGATCAGGTTGTGTTTTACTGAGCCAAAGGCGTTCTTTAAATCGATCCATACCATGGCAATCGAACGCTTGTGGCGTTTGGCGTCTTTCATGGCCTCGTGACAAAGAGTGGCGTGTTCAATACAACCGGACATACCCGGCAAGAAACCTTTCTGGGTCATGCCGTCAAAATACCCATTCGTCAGCATGTGGCGAGTCAGAACTTTTGACAACATGGCAAAGAAAATCTTGCCGTCACAGTTGGATAGGGCAATTGGGCGAAATTTCGCCGGGTCAGAGTCATTGTCACTTTTTGCGAGAAGCTGCCAAGACAGCGGAATGGATCCTGTCTTCCAGACTTTCTCGAAGATATTGAAAAGAATGCCGTGCAGACATTTGCACTTTTTCCACACTATGTATGGAATACCGTTTGGACCGGCTGCAGATTTGTTTCTACATTTTTTCAGAGTGTTCTGGAAGGCTTTCCAACTGGGGCTGTTATCAGATAGTGGTGTGGACGGTTTACTCGTAGCTGGACAGAAATCTGGATCCGAGAAAATTTGCTCACGAGAGGGATCTTCATAAAGTTTGGAGAAATACTCAAAGCAGGCCTGTTCCGAGAAAGTTGGTGTCACACGTGATCTGCTTTGGGACATGCGTTTTGCAAACCCGTAAGGGTCCTTAAGAAAGGCCGTCCGCTGTTTCTGCGCTTCACGGTCTTGCTCTTGTATTTGGATGATCTTTCTCAGTTTCTTGATGTCTTTTTGCACACGGTTGTAGTCTGATCTGATGGTCTCAACCTCATGGACGGCAAGCCTATCTCTCCTTCGATATTGCTTACGCAGTGCACGGCGTTTGATGTAGAGCTCAGTTAGGCATTTGGACTGACGTGGCTTCTTCGACCTTCGCTCTGGGGTGGGTTCAGAGATGGTGTGGTCGAGGAAGAAGAATCTGAGGAACGAGGTAATCTGATCAAGTGAATCGTCTGGATCGTTTTTTCGTATTTTTGACAATGGAAACAGGCGTGTGATATGTTGTTCTAGTTGTGTGTTTGTTTTTTCCCAGGCCGGGCTTGACCTGGGAAGATTGAGCTTGCTACTGTCCTGCTCTGGGCTTTTGTGGTCTAGCACATTCTGGGAGCCATGCTCCAACTTCTCTTCTTCGTCGCCATCAGCACTGTGCTGGGATTGCGGGCTGATTGCAGTGGCAACGACCGTCTTACTACTCCTGGTTGGAGTGAGCGGTTCATCGACGACCTTGGCCTGAAAAGCCCGGCAAGATTTCAGATGTCGAGCCATGTTTGAACTAGATATAGGTTTTGCACAATGTAGACATGGCTTTGTGTTGGTTGTACTCGAAGTAGGAAGAAGAAGAAGAAGAAGAAGAAGAAGAAGAAGAAGAAGGAAGGGAAAGTAATTCGCACCAATAAAACTGGTGGGTAAAAAAACCGTCTCGACTGTTTTTTAGGCAGTGACGGAGAAAGTAAAAGGAGAAAAGAAAAAGAAAAAAGGAAGCGGATGCCACTGTGGGCCAATGCCTGAGGTTGAGCAAAAACGGTGAAGGCTAAAAACCTCTTCAGAGCGGGAGCAGGCCAGTGCTCAGCGTAGTGCAATATGGACGGGACTCTTGTAGTGAAGTTGTGGACGAGACTGTTGTAGTGAAGTTGTGTTGTGGCGTCTTGCAGCTAAACAGCAGCTTGGTGCAGCGAAAGCATACAGCGAATGGCAGCACGCAGTGTTGTGGCTTTGTGCAATAGTAGCTCTATGCGACGAAAGCATCTACTGATAGACTCGCTCCAGCGCGGCGCAGGACAAGCAAGTAAACTAGAAAAACGAAAAAAAACTAACGAAAGCTCGACTTGGTTGGCGAACACCCACCCCCGGCCCTTTAGAAGCCGGTGTGGCGAGTTAAAACCAAGATTTGAAGGGTACCCAACTATCCTCGCTGGGTGGCTGTCCGCCAACCAAGTGCCAACAAACGGCCTCTCGGGGACTTTTAAAACAGTGGCCAGTCGCGCCAAGCCTTCTCACGTCGCCTCAGCCAGATAACGTAGCTGGAATTTAGTGCTGCGTTTCTGCAGTTCCTTCTTATTTGGCGCTGTTTTTCCTTACAACAGCCTAATGCCCGTGCCAAGCCGTCCAGGCTGCTGGAAATGGCTCCTCTAGCTCCCACCTCTGCTGTGAGGGCCTCGACTTCCCAGCCATTCTTCACACACTCCTGTTTGAGGTGGCGATACCGTGACAGCTTCTTCTCCCTGGACTGGATGATGCGGTCTTCGCTACACACCGTGAGTTCCAGCCAAAGAACCCTTCTCAATTTCTTCGAGAAGAGAACTATGTCTGGACGACACGTGGTAGGTGCAATAAAGTGTGGGAATACCAGCCTCTCGTCCAGATCTGAAAGAAGCTGCCAATCATGTGATCCTGACAAAAAACCATCGCTCAGACCTTTCCGCTGAGGCAACTGGCCATGGGGGATGTTTTGACCCGGTTTACAGAAGGTAATGTATGTACCATTAGTGGGAGTTTGCTCGGTATTTGACGACTTTTGCTTTGCTGATACTATTTCTGTCATGAATTTACTGATCTGTTTCAGGACGTTGTCATGGCGCCACGTGTACCTTCCTTGATGGAGTGAGGAAGGGCAGGCGGTGAGAATGTGCCTCAGTGTTGATGTCCGCTGACAAAGAGGGCAATTCTGGTCCACAACAGAGTTGCCCCATCGTCTCAGATTGTCAGGCGAAGGCAGAGTATTAAGTATCGCGTTCATTTGGAACGATATCGTCCTTCCATAGCCCTCGTATAAGAGTTTCCGCCATGTCATGTCCTCGAACATTGTGTCTGCCCATTTGGTCCAGGCCCCTTGCATTTGTAGGCCCTTTAGGTGCCGGAGCTGCTCCTGGCAGTCGCCTTCTCTGACTGTATTGAGGATTTGTTTCCTTGGTTTTACCACGCGTGCTTTTGGTGTCACAAAGCCCAGTCCGGCTCTGGGCGGTCGCGAAGCAGGCGTGTCCCATACGGCCGTTTCGGCACATTCCAATTCCACAACCGGCGAGAACCTACGGGTGAACGTTTGTTCTTGTTTTCTGTGATGGCAATACAGTTGAGCGATGTTGTGGTCTTTGCTGTGCTTGATAATGTGCCATTTAATAGTTTGCTGCTGCTTCCATAGTGTTGTGATACACATGAGCCGGAGGCCTGGCCTTTCTCGATTTCCGGTGAAGAGGATGGCGGTGTTTGCAGCCTTGGGTAGGCCTGCCCACTTTTTAATAAAGGAGAGGCTGATGTGATGAAGCATTTTTGCAAAACTGTAACACAGGTCAAGTATCTCTAGGTGCCATGATATTTTCGGGATGATCAGATGTTGATAGAGCCAGAGTTTCTGGTGACCGACAAGGTGGGTTTCATGCACCAGTTTTAAGAGGTATCTTGTAAGGTCAACGAGATCTTTGCGTTGTTCCTCCTCTTTCATATTGTCCGTCAAATTTCTCCCCAGAAATTTGAATTGCCGACCATTTAGCGGCGGTACATCCTTGCCGGATATTGTAAGGCCGGGGTCGAAACAGGTGTACTTGTTGTTGATTAGTTTCGCCGCGTAGGTCCTGCATTTATGCGGGGCAGCTTTCATTTGAGACCAGGACAAAAACTTGTCCACAACATCTAGCTTCTTTTGTGCGCCATGGGTTCTGTTACTAAAAACGGCTAAATCATCTGCGAAACCAGTGTTAGAAGCAGTGATATCCGTCTGCTTGAAATTGTATGAAAGTGCCTGTAGAAGAAGAAGAAGAAGAAGAAGAAGAAGAAGAAGAAGAAGAAGAAGAAGAAGAAGAAGAAGAAGAAGAAGAAGAAGAAGAAGAAGAAGAAGAAGAAGAAGAAGAAGAAGAAGAAGAAGAAGAAGAAGAAGAAGAAGAAGAAGAAGAAGAAGAAGAAGAAGAAGAAGAAGAAGAAGAAGAAGAAGAAGAAGAAGAAGAAGAAGAAGAAGAAGAAGAAGAAGAAGAAGAAGAAGAAGAAGAAGAAGAAGAAGAAGAAGAAGAAGAAGAAGAAGAAGAAGAAGAAGAAGAAGAAGAAGAAGAAGAAGAAGAAGAAGAAGAAGAAGAAGAAGAAGAAGAAGAAGAAGAAGAAGAAGAAGAAGAAGAAGAAGAAGAAGAAGAAGAAGAAGAAGAAGAATGCACAGTCCAGCAAAATCTGTGTGACGTCCGGAACACGTCAGATGGCTGGGTGCACCACGCATCATGTGTGTATTTTCGTATGTGATGTGTTTTGTGTGCTAACCGTTTACGTCTCACTGTACTGTAGCCAGACATTGACTGCTTGGGGGGATTTGACTTGACTTGAATTATCACAAGTACAAGCTTCAAGTTAGTGTCAAGACTTTTTAAACATGTGTTCATCATATTGTGAGAGCCTAAACATTTTCATCATATTGTGAGAGCCGTGGGCCAATAGCCCCGGTGAGAAGGCAGTCTTGCCTGTTCATATGGTGAAGTAAATAAAGAAACAACAACAACAACAACAAGACTTATTATTATACGCTTGTCCGCGTTGACATCACAAAACAAGCTTGGCTAGTCTTTTCGCATAAGCCACATGAACAAAAGAAATGAGAAACGAGCTGCTGCTGCTCAACCGACCTTTGTGGTCTCTACAGAAGGTACTGTAGCCAGTAAAGCCGGAAGAATGTCTTCACTTGCTGTCGTTCATCTGGCACTACATGTACATATTGTATACCTGTATGTGCGATGTAGTTCCTGGACCTGATTAGGGTCTGATCTTCTCGCCAAAATAATAATTGGCCTTTGGTTATGCCACTCCGGCGCCACATGCGTACATGACTACATGTACATGTACGTGTAGTTATCCTTTACCATAACCGCTGTCAACGTCAAATTTTGTGGCCATCCGCATCATGATTTTCAGAAATGGAGCGAAGCCAAACTCCGATGCCGCTAGGAGACGCATCAGCCTCGAGAGGGACAAGAGCTCCCTTCAATGCCTGTTCCAGTTACTTCCGGGATGCTTCACCATGCTGAGAAAGAACAGACCCAAGCGTGTGTTGGTGTGTGGATCCTATGAAAAACTGGATCCAAAAGTCAGTCAGTGAGACAGTGACCCTGTGTCATCATGACCAGATGACTGAGTTCTGGCTGTGACGTTGCCGATAATCCTGAACGAGAGAGACTGAGAGAGAGATACGGTAAGAGAGAGCATTACCTGTCTGGCCGCGCCAGTACGGCAGTAGGACTGTCTCTCAGTCTCGCTCTCTGGCTCTCCGGATTTGCACTCAGTCACAGTGTCAGCTAGTATCCTAGCGACGAACATGTCTCCCAGGTTACCGACGGGTGCATGCACGTAAAGAGTCAGTCAAAGACTAGATCTACGATCGAGTGGTTGATCGAGTGCCTACTACTGCGGCTGCATCACGTGCCGAGAGTAGAAGCTGTCAAGTGACCATGGTGACAGGCTACATTTTTTTGTTGGTGGTTCGCGTGCAGGATCTAGGATCTCACATCCTACATACATTACCATGATTATTCATGATTACAGTCATGTACTTGGCAGGTGCTGCTGGCGGAGGGTTTGATTTTGTTCATGCCAAGCGCTAGCGCAGCATGCATGCAAGGACAAGATGAGATATTTTTGAAGAGGAGGTCGACCTGACGACCTAGCTGGGTAGCCGTCCTATCCACTGCCTGTACTGGTGTCGTAGTGAAGGACAGCACCACTGGCATGTACGTACATAAACCTAAAACTACAGTCGGAGCGCAATATCCCGCCAGCTAGCTGTCAACTGGCGTTCAAAAATATTCCAGAAATTGTGCCAGGAGACCCAATTGATTTTGTTCTCAGTATAGAGAAGAGAGCACTTCGCCGAGCCGCTGGAGAGAGTAGTAACAGATTTCCTGCAGCTGATGCAACATGATGGGCTCATTGCCACTGGGCTGAAGGAGAAGGACTTAGTCTGCATGCAGTGTTCGCTATGAGTCATCGGAAGGAAAAGCACTCGCTGGCTTACGAGCAGCCGCCGCGCACTCGGCACGGTCATAACACTGCTGCTGCAGCAGGCGGTGCGGCAACAGCAGTTTCGCCGACACCAGTGTCTCCGCCCGGAGTCAATGGGCAGCTCCTCACCGAAGATGAGTTCTGGAGAACAAAGGTATGCATGCAGTGCTCGCTCTACTATTATGTTTAGACTGTAAGGAACTTTACTGTGCTTTTGCTGAAAATTATTTTAAATTTTGTTCCCCGGATTTTTTTTACAATGCGTCAGTGACTTGCTTCCAGGCTTCCAGTACTACTGGGCGCCGAAGAACGTGGCGCCGAAGAACGACCAGGCTAGAATTTCACCAAGCACTGCATATCATAAATATACACGGTGACTCCCCATGCGTATAGAAAGCTGTAGAATGTGTCATGAAAATAAGAACGGGAACGGGCTAGGAGAGTGACCCCCCCCCCCATTTTGCAGCACCCGACAGTACTGTACTGTAAGACAAAGTAATGTTTTTCTAATTGTCCGCAAACTCCAACGCAGCCACATACACATTTAAACTTCACTTCTCAACTCCAAGAACGGTCTCTTCACTGCGATTCAAACCAAAATTTAAATTATCATTACACCGAATTTTCAGGCCTGGCCCATCATAAGGGTACTGTAATTTCACAAATTTTCGGTGTACAGTAAAACCTGTAACTAACGACCACCGTGACTAGCGACCGGCCTGGTACTACCGACCACTTTGTCAGGCACGGACGGTCTCACATTCAAAATGCACTATGACTAGCGACTACCTGCTGAACGCGACCAGCGACCACCTTTTCTTGTCCCAATGTCGAATTTTGACCCGTAACTAGCGACCGCGATGTAGCAAATCAAACGTTGCTTGAAGCTCCTTCTCGAAATTTTGATGATTTTCCATGGTCGTTTCGATACTACAGCTGGACAAATGAGCACAGTCTCATTTTTACTGTGGAATCAGTGTGGACTGCACTACACCTGTCATAATTTCAAGTGCTGTCAAGAACAAACATGATAGGAAACGTCTTGGAGAGCGCATCCAAAGCGCTCTTTGATCGATGTTACTACTCGAAGGAGAAACTAAGGCTGAGCGGCTCTCTGTCGAAGTGCAATCACACAGCTCAGTCACCAGGTCACACTGACAGTCTGTGCTGGCTAGCTAGCATGCTACGGTACTCACCTGTACGGAACACAGGCCAGGATACGATGGCGGATAATAGTCTACAGTGAAGGTGCGAAAACTCGCAACATCGCCGCATCACGTACTGGTACACACCAGTACAGTTTACGCTACACTACATCCAAGTCGGAGCGACTGAGTTTCCACTGTAGATCTACACACTGATACCAGTTGCCAGTGTAGTCGCACACAGATGAGGATGGAGTCGATAGTGACTAGTCCACTGCCTGGCCAGGCCAGCCCTGCTCTGAAAACCCAGCGAGTCGACATACGTGTCAAAAGGTGTATCGCTTCCGGTGTATAAAAAACTTGATTCTCTCTACACACTGATACCAGTTGCCAGTGTAGTCGCACACAGATGAGGATGGAGTCGATAGTGACTAGTCCACTGCCTGGCCAGGCCAGCCCTGCTCTGAAAACCCAGCGAGTCGACATACGTGTCAAAAGGTGTATCGCTTCCGGTGTATAAAAAACTTGATTCTCTCTCTCCAAGTGTTGTATGATCTGAAAGAAGAATGTCAGTGCGCAAGTGGTGGGGGATTGTATTATCTGCATTTTGACATACGTATCATATAACGGGATCCATATATGGTCGCGCGGTGCAAACCTCTAACTAAAGACCACCTGCCACTAATGACCACTTTTCCGGGCACCAAGGGCCTAGGGGTGGTCGTTAGTTACAGGGTTTACTATACTTTTGTTTTCGGTACTTTCGGTGCGTCTGTTTCATACCTAAAATTTCAATACACCGAACAAACACTAACACACATAATCCAATAGGGAACTGCTTCTCTGTACCGAACATTTCTGTTCACCTAACCTGGCCTTTTGCCCTCATACCGAAAATAGTGAGCACCGAAAATTTCTGAAATTAGAGTAATGAATGACAAAAACATCCATTGCATAGGTAGTTATTGAACTACATGTATGAAGACAACAACTATTGACACTGAGAAAGTTAACACGTTGGTGTGAATATGTTAGTTGAAGAATAGGAAGGAGGTAAGTGTAGGTGGTGTATGTCTCAGCGGTAAGGTGTGTTTGTGTGGGGGGGGGGGGGGCTTCAATAGAATAGAATCTCAGTGGACAGATGTGAAGACAGAGTGATACATTGTGTACCTACCTACAGTTAGAACAAGTCATGGCAAATGAGAATTACATGTACATGTGTAGAATATCACCTATATCCAGCCTACGGACCAAGCACTGACACAAACAGGCTTGCACATGTATGGGACAATGCAACACCTACAGTCAGACATACCATACACTGTACAATCATGCAAGTAACAGTTTCACACCTTGTCCAGAAGCCTCCAGCCACAGTCCCTGTTCACAGACGGACTCCCATCACGAATAAACATAGCTTCACGGATACGACGATTGACAATGGATGGCTGGGTGGCGAGAATTGAAGCGTTGGTGACGGGTGCTGCAACGTCAGTGTGATGTGGGTGGTGATGTGCGTAATGCTCTCCCCATGGTGTGTCCACTGCCTGTGCCCTTGCCTCTCTACAATGCTCTTCAAAACGCTTACGAACAGTTCTTTCCGTCTCACCAACATACTCCTCCGCACACACTGAGCACAACATTGAGTAAATGACATCCTGAGACACACTTTTACCAACGTGAATACCGGCATAACAGGCACGACACTCAACAGGCCTTCCTCGTTGTTTCTTCTTCTTCTTCCGGTACACTTCTCTTGGGCACTCAGGGCGAGACAACGACGACGACGACAACATATCCTTTAGCGAACGACCGGACTGGAACACTACACGTACGTCTTTACTGAACGAACGTACGGTACGGCGAACATCACGAGCCAAACGTCCATTTACGAATGGCACCTTGAGGATGGCTGTGGGTGTGTGCTGTCGGCGTGGTCTGCGTGGGTTGCTGGCGTTGTGTTTGGCTGTGCTAATGGCGTGCTGTGGATAGTTGTTATCGTTCAGGAGCAATTCTATGTTCTTCTCTCCTCTGACTTTGCCGGCATCTGTTGAGGAGTTCCTGTGGGCGCGTCTGAATTGCTCCTGAGCGACTGACGTCTTCACCTGCAACGGTAACGATGACGTGTATGACAGGTGTACACCACTATGACTTCACAAACAAACGAGGCCGTGATGGAGTTGTTGGCGGCACACCACGCTGAAGTCGATATGTTCTGTTTGTCTTCGTCGGAGGTTCGAGAGCTCCTTTCGTTTGTGCTGCACTCCAATCATATCGAGTTTAATCGTGTTGGGTATAGACAGCGGAAGGGATTGGCAATAGGCAACCATTCGGCACCCCCGATGGTGATCATATTCATGTCCAGGTAGGAGTCAGAGGCATTGTCGGTTTTCCTATGGAAACCACATCTGTATCGACGGTACATTGACGACTGTGTAGTGTTATGGTGTCATGGTATCGTCAGGTTAATGGAGTTCGTTAAGTTCATGAGCAGCAGGCATCCGCACATCAAGTTCACCGTTGAGCACACACAGCAGGACGACACACACACACACACCATCAGCTACCTGGACTTGTCCTTATCTGTTTGCAATGGTGTTGTGGAGTGGGAGTTGTTTGTGAAGCTGTTACTTGCATGATTGTGCGGTGTATGCACTGTAGTGTATGTGTTGCATTGTCCCCTACATGTGCAAGCCTGTTTGTGTCAGTGCTTGGTCCGTAGGATGGATGTAGGTGTTATTCTACACATGTACATGTAATTCTCAGTTGCCATGACTTGTTCTAACTGTAGGTAGGTACACAATGTATCACTCTGTCTTCACATCTGTCTTCACATCTGTCCACTGAGATTCTATTCTATTGAAGCCCCCCCCCCCCCAACACAAACACACCTTACCGCTGAGACATATACCACCTACACTTACCTCCTTCATATTCTTCAACTAACATATTCACACCAATGTTATGTTAACTTTCTCAGTGTCAATAGTTGTTGTCTTCATACATGTAGTTCAATAAGTACCTATGCAATGGATGTTTTGTCATTCATTACTCTAATTTCAGAAATTTTCGGTGCTCAATATTTTCGGTATGAGGGCAAAAGGCCAGGTTTGGTGAACAGAAATTTTCGGTACAGAGAAACAGTTCCCTATTGGATTATGTGTGTTAGTGTTTGTTCGGTGTATAGAAATTTTAGGTATGAAACAGATGCACCGAAAGTACCGAAAATAAAAGTACAGTGAAAATAGCACATTAGAGCTTGCGGTAATGTAGGTTAACACATTGCACAAGCCACCACTTCACACGCGCTCCAGCGGCTTCCAAAGAGCCCGCAGATCCCACGCTTTTCATTGATGCATGTCAAGTAACACGCACATGCACGCTGCGGTGGCATGTAACATGCGTACGCCGGAACTCACCTGAACTCGCCAGCCAACAAGCCATATGCGGCTGCAGCACACATCGGAGCTTGAACCCGTAACGCATACACCATACTTCGCGCTGGCCACATTGCTACTTCATATTTGCTTTGCTTGCGCCGTGAGAAGAACACCGGTTTGTTCCTTTCTCACCCACCCACCTCTTCCCATCTATGAATAATATTGATATCCTTGATTCAACACAGGTATCATAATTCATACAAGACGAAAATAAATAGGAGTGCTGGGCCAGCTATCTCCTCTCATCTGGCAATTATCACGGCCTTCGGCCATCACACTCATACTCCCACACTCCTGCCTCCTAACGGGCATTGCACTTCGTGCGTGGGCCGTCCACACTCCGTCCATTTCATGGGCGCCCATCTCATGGGCTGCACTTTGTGCGTGGACATACATACACACTATCATACAGGCTGTCCACACTCCGCCCAGTTCATGGGTGCCCATTTCATGGGCTGCACCTCGTGCGTGGACTATCCTACATGATTATCACATGCCAGATTCGGTTGCCCAGCACTCCATGAATCCTCCATATGATGTGTGCTCTCCATTGGTCTGCAATAGCGAGTGCATGCGTGTTAATTTGAAAATTTGTGAAATTACAGTACCCTGATGATGGGCCCGGCCTGAAAATGTGGTGTAATGGTAATTTAAATTTTGGTTTGAATCGCAGTGAAGAAACCGTTCTTGGAGTTGAGAAGTGAAGTTTAAACCAGTAATGTTAACGAAAAACGACTACACCATAGCTCAGCGGTTAGAGCATCGCTGGCTACAAGCGAAGGTCCCTGGTTCGAGTCCTGGTGGTGGCAGTCATTTTTTTCTTCAGACTTTTCCCGTTTGTCTCTTTCCCTCAAACCAGTTGAAAAATTAATAGTAACGATTTAACGAATTTAAACAATTCGTTAACATTTTAAGTCGTTATGTACAAGACAATGGGTGCTTTCGATAACACGTTTACACAATTCTAGATCTGGGTTTTGTACTTCTCGAATGACCAGAATTTACGGATTGCGGCCATGTAACCGAACGACTGGATTTCACAACGCATTTTATTCATGTTCTGTCAAAAACAAAATTGGTCGTAAAAAGAGATCACGTACACCCGCGCGCGGACAGGGACCCAGCATCGCGCACCGGTCCGTCCTGGTGAAGGCTTCATGTCGGCAAAAATATTGGGCTTCGATAAAGCTGAATGCGTGTGCGAAAGGACCACCCAAAATGATCTGATAATACTAATAATCTGCTCCCAGCGGAAACTCAACAGCGGCAATTAGCTTTTCGGGAAGACAAAAGTAGCAACTACATGCAGTTGTAGCCCTGCTTTCGTGTCACGCCGGCCAGGGAGGCTCTTTGCGCGCTTGAGTCATCCAGAGCTTTGTCGGTTTGTGATGTGCGCTCTGATTTCTGAGCAAATTGCGTCCACAAGTAGAAACTAGAACACGATGTGCCTCCACTGGAAGGCCAAAAGACCAACAAATTATGTACTATTGAGGTAGGTGGCATGCGGGTACGAAGAAATGTTATGTACTAACAGGGTTAAACCGGTTTATGTACTAACGAATTATGTGCTAACCGACCAAATTTGTATGGAAGTGACCACGTTTCGTCCGGGACTTGAAATTTCTTATGTACTAACGGGGTTTATGTACTAACCGGACTTGTATTAACGGGTGACGACCTGTAGCATGTTTTGTCTACTGTGAGACCATAGCAGGCATGTCACTGAGAACCCAGACAACTGGAAACAGGTTTGAATTGAGGATTGCCTGGGGCCAAGGTGCGCTGTACCGCATGTCACTGATCCAAAGTCAAATCCAAGCATTGATGACACCCCGATTTTAAGGTCAGTTAACTCGAGCAATAGGTCACACAGATTTGAAGGTCGCACCCCTTTCTTTGAGATGTGGGGCTTATTGCGAAAATAACGCAACCTATGTCCAGGAAAATATGGTATGCTGAATTATACTGATAAACAAACTGCTTAGATGTAACGTTGGGCATTCTTGCCAGTTCCTGCTTGACGCATTTATTGTTTGCCTGCTTGTTGTTTCAGAAAATGGTTCCCAGCCACCATCGGGCAACGACTATGCTGGACAAGTCTGATAGGGATCAGAATGATGCAAGAGGAAAGGTGAGCTACACAGTCATACACATATACACACATGCACTTGTTTTTTTTCTATTGTGAGACGGCTTTCCCTGGTGATGGAAATCGATTTTAAAAGAAATTTTGTATTTACATTCACTTTATTCTCTTTGTTTTTTTAGTGATGTCCGCCTCACTAATACTATTCATCGCTTTAATAAAGTTATTGTCTCCTCGTTGCTGCGCACATACGTACCCAGTGCTACTACCCACACACTCGCACACACATACACACACACAAACTAATATGCACAGAGATGTGGTCATGATATGCCCTATGTAAGGTACAAGATTTGTGCTTAATCAATGCCCTTGACAAAGTTGACATGTGCACTATGTCCCTCTCTACTAATTTTGTGTGTGTGTGTATGTGTATGTATGTGTGTGTGTGCGCGTGTGTGTGTGTGTTTTTAGGATGTGGTCCTGCGACAAATGTACCCGCCAATCATGCAAAACTGTTCCTGGACAAAGGCCGCGCCGTTCAAGGAGGAGAGGTTTGCCAGAACGCCAAGCGAGTCCATTGCAAACTGCTTCTCACCGCAGCTGGCCGATGTCAGAATACGTGACATGCGCCGCAGTCTGCGTCAGTCTAGGAAACACAAGGGTGAGAGCTGCTGTCAATGCATTTCTTTCAAACGCACTCTCGCTCGTACACTGGCATATGCAAACACGCGTACACACAATTTCCATCTAGCCCTAAATGGATAAGTAGTGAGTGATTTTCAGCTATGAAGTCATGAACGTTTGCAAGCCTACTTGTAACTAGAAGCTAACCTGCAAAGGGCAGCTTTTGGCCATGCAGCATGCGTTATTGCCATCAATACTATGCCAACTGTGTGCTTGGCATCCTGTTTCCTGTGTTCAGAAAGCCATACTCACAGCCATTTTGAATGCATTCCGTTGGCTTTATGCCCGCAAGCTCTTGTCACTGCCTGTTCTCCGCATTCAGAGCCGTTTTACGGCAAACACGACGTGTTGAAGCGCTTTCTGCCACCGCTACCAGCGCCATACCCACCAGGCTACCACCGCACACAGGTAGGTCTATGTATGCACTGTGTGCGCATAGTGAAGTGGGTTGTCTCTACCAGTTGATACACTGAGCGATCTACATTGCACGTGTTTGGAATTTCAGGATGTGCCGTTAATAAGTGTTAAAAGGAAGATCGTGTTTAGTACCATTGGACACAAATCTCAGGAGTGCTGAAATTGATGTTTGTTTTTCATATGTATGTACAGCGGAGACTAGATTATAACGACACTCCTTCGGGAGAGAACGAAATGTGACTATATTCGATCAGTCGCTAAACCCGATCTTCGCAAAGGACTTACTAAACGACTTGGGCAACAGAATTGTGTCGCTAAACTCAATCTGTCGTTATATGCAAGGTCGTTATATCCGATCTCCACTGTAACTGCATCTGGGGGCCCGAGCCCATCCTGTCCCTGTGTGTTGGTTTTGAATTTATAATGGTTGTCAAGCCAGTTGTGTGTGTACTGCACATTGCAAAACTGTGGTATGTAGCAGCAGAAACGTAATTTGAGTACTGCTCTAATTGATAGATCAGTGGCAGACTTGACTGGGTCTTATGTTGCCACTGATAGTACTATCTAGCTTGGGTAGAATGCTAGAAGTGAGGTTCTGCCACACGGTAAAACGTACCAAAACATGTATGGAAACCTCGCCGCGGTACGGGTTCAAGTTTCACACTGATTTTTTCATACTGTTTTCCGTGTGTGCGCTTCACAAGGACTGGTCTCCGTATGAAAACTGAGAGGACAGAGTACATATGGCGGGGTGTTTGAGCATGCTACGCATAGCAGAACTGGCGCAACGTACGAATAATCCGTGTCGAACTTCACTGCAGTTGACACGGAGTTTGGTACGTAGTCCCGTGTAGCAGGAACTCACTAGTGTTGGCTTGCGCACGGGTACGCACTCATCCATATACTTGTCTCCTTTGATCTTGCCATCACAACCTCGCATAAAAAAGTGAGTAAGATGTCACGATCGGACTGCCTGTCAAAAATGCACATGGGAGATAAGCCACAATTGCGATGAGCCGGAACAAGTACTTTGAAATATGTGTACTTATATTGTGAAAATATGAAAATTAATATGCTCATTATGGGTGCTGACAAGGAAATAGTGTTAACGTTATCTCATCTCTACTGTAGAGACGCCAGTCAAAGTCAACAAGAGCACATGCCAGCCCACCGATGTCACCGGCTGAACAACGCAGGGCCAGGACACACATGGACCAGTGGGAGACGCAACGAGACGGCGTGCCAACTGACTCGGATATCGAGGTATGTAAACAGTTCATGCTGGAGTGATCGCAGAGACTACAGTCCATTCACCAAACCTGGGCCCGTAGGTTTTGCACAGTCTCACTTCATTTATGTTAAGTAAAAAAAGTAAATTATCGGGTCCGTTCCCGAAGGGAACTCACCCGGTAAACCCTACCGGCAAGTTGGGGGTGAGTGAATAAGTCTCTCAACCACTGGCACAAGTGCTGAGAAACCCCATTAGCCGCATCCATGTACCCCTTGTGCCTGGCCACAAGTTCCCAGATGACTGTGGGTAGCAGCACGACTGGAAATACCGCTCCCAGGCAGGATTTGAACCAGGTACCTCTCGACCTCAATCATGGTCTTTGACCAGCCCACTGTGCCTGCCTGGTTTTTTCAAGATCGTGAAGTCAACACGGATGGCTTTGGTGCTATACGAGCTCATCAAATATAGTATTATCACATAGTGTATCAGGGTCCCTATTTTGGTGACTGGACTGTACTTGCACCCGGTTCCACCCAGAGTTTTTAAATGGCAACTGTGCATGGAGTGTACATTATGGTGATGGCATGCCTAAGGATGCAGAAAGACAGGCGTCACACATAAAACATGGTCACCATATGGGCCAGTGCATGCAATACCGTGTCTAAGGGCAAATTTTTGGAAATTTTTTTCTTTCTTGAAAATCAATTACAGGGGTCTAGAGAACACCTCTGTGGAAGATAAAGTTGGATTTCACATTTGAAAGTACATAGAGACCATGATTTCTATGGCATTGTCCAAAATAGAATATGCCTTGTATAATGCATTATCTACAGTGTCGTTGAAAGCAGCAACAGTTTTGCGTGTCAGCCTTTAGTATTGGCCAAGACATTCAATGAAGGCTGCCTTGTTCTCCAGTGAAAACTGGGCAACATTGTCCAGCAAGTTCTTGCGGCGTTGAGCTAACAAGAACTCGCGTTCTTTTTGTGCAAAGACAACATGGTCACGGAGTGGTTCCGTTGCAGAATTCTTTTCATCCTATGCACGAGGAGAACGAATATCGTCCCAGAGCAGCCCACACTTGTTGCACACATCCATCCGTCACGTCGTGAACTCCATGGACTTGTACATGTACTTCTTAGTCTACAGATACAAAATATACGGTAACCCAGGGTTTGCGCTTCACAAGACTGCTCGACATGTCCCGAAAGGGCAAACTTGTAGGCGACAGATATAGGTAAGTTTATGGGAGATTCCTCACCTCTCCCTCTTGCTGCAGCAGACAGCAGGAGACTGAACACTAACCTGTAGTTCAGAATAAACTGCTGCGCTCTGTCTCCCACTTCTGCACTATATTTAATCCAAGGCACATTGCCAGATTTCCATGTGCACCAGGGTGACAGCTATTGTTCTCCTTTTCCACGTGCACACAGTCATGTTCTGCCAACCACAATCATCATGATAATGGAGCTGCATAAACGCGGTTCCACACACGATGTATCCCATCACAGTTTATCCAAACGTGATGCGCGTCCGTTCCCTTGCGGAAGCTGTCGACTGATGCGGGACAGTCGACAGGATCGTCATGAGTGCATCGCACGCAGCACACCAATAAAATGCCGAGGTCCTTCGATTTCATCGCCGAGATTTAGTCGTCGTAATGGAGGATTGCGCTCGGCGTGAAGCTGCTGATTAGGCAGTTCCAAACGCAGCCACAGCCTTCGAGGATCAGTGAGTCCACAGCGGCAATGCTCTGAAGCGCGTCCTGCTCATCGTCGCTCCACAGAATCTCCGCCTAATTCATCCGCTCTCGACTCGCCTTCAACCTCAACGCAGGAGTCTTTCACTCCCGGACGCTTAGCTGAGGCTTCGTCAGAGTTACTGTGAGCATGCCGTACAGCTGCTAGTTGCCGATTGCTCCGACCCACGACTCGCCAAATAAATTGTCGTCTTCCTCCTCGATAGTAAACCTTGCCGATCTCTACGGACGCACCGACGATAATCACGCGAGCGGTGCAGCTCAACTGACGTGCTGTTCGGCGTCTGCCGCGAGTGTGTCTACTCAGAGGCCCTTCCTCAAGTGCTACTTCCAACTCCTCCTGCGCCGCCACGTCCATGATGATTGCTGCAAGTCGATTGCTTGTCGCTTCTCTTGTCGTCTTGAGATCGATTAGGAATGACAAGATCCGCGATCGAGCCACAAAAAAAATATAACACTTCTTTCCGAGCGATTTTCTCAAAATTCTGAAAGAAATCGGTTACCCCCGAAGACACGTTTTCGCATGCACTGGCCCATATGTCGAACGGGGAAGTGTAGAGTATCGACATTTACTGTGAGTAGCCAGCAACAACACCGTAGCATGTATTACCTTCTACACATAAGAAAGAAAAAGAAAAAATCGCGGCTGGAGGCCGAATTTTCCGCATCCGCTGGGATGCCACCGCCCTCAAAGATCAAGGCGCAGATGAAGCTCCTGAGGCGGTGGGAGGTAAGTAGATCAGACCCACCGCTAAGTGGTCAAAGACCAAAAATCCCATTCGCTGCATCCATGCTTCCCTCGTGCCAGGCCGCGAGTTCCCAATTACCTGTGGGTCGCCGCACGGCTGGAAAAAATCCTTCTCTTTCCAAGCAGGACTTGAGCCTAGTACCCTCTGTTTCTCTGTTTCTCAATCATGGTCTTAGACCATCCCACTATGCCTGCCTGCTGCACATAAAGGAATGAAAAATAGAGTGCAATATATCGTAGCAAGAATAGACAACCCTTTGGACAAGTTCAAGAATTCTCTCTAGTTGTGGCAATTTATGTGCTGTTCACTCCACTGTGGGATTCTGGTTCTGTTTCAGAAATGAGCTCATGACTTTCACACCTCTGTTTTATTCTGAATGTGGAAATACTTTGCCTGTAGAAGCTATGCAGTAGTACAAATAATATTGACTGCAGCATCAGTGAGTCTGTAGGTTAGAATTTCTGATTGCTTCAGATTGTCTGTGCTTGCCGTATTTCCGGAATATAAGCCTCACTTTGAAGCTCGAGGTTCACCCATAAAAAGTAGAAGTGGCTTATACCACGACGATCAAATAAACCGTGGAATACAGGCTAGATGTCTGTATTTCATTAAAAAATCTGGCTGCAGCTTATGATCAGGAAAATATGGCACATTTCTGGTGTGGTAACTGTTTCTTCAGTATGTGACCACTTGGCTATTGTTCCTGTCACTGTGCTTTTCCAGAGGTACAGCTTCTACCTGGAGCGTGGAGTCAGCGTTAACGATGTGGAGCCTCTGGCCAGGGAGTTCTTCGACTCCATCCTGCGCCAGGAGCCGATCAAGAGTGCATACGAGGAGGTGGAGGATCCGGCCAGAGCCTACATGTACCGCAGCGGTGCGCTGGTCGCAAAGAACTACGTTGTGCGCCAGCTGATGTCCGAGGTGGAGAAAGACTACAACAAGGCAATGCGGAAAGTCATCGGTGAGTTTGACGGCAGCGAGTGCATGGCATGATGTTGAGTGTTCCGTGTGTTCTCCTTCTGTATATGGTATACCTGTATGTTGTTATGGAGAGCTAGTGGGTGACAATTTTCAGTAAGGTGCATTTGTAAGAATGTATCGTTATCATTATCATTATTTATTATTTGGGTTACTGTTCAGTAAAGGCCTTTCACACTCTGCAACTAAATCAGGATAAGATATAACTCTGCTCGGAGCAGTCCACAGAAAATGTCGCATGCACTCATAAGTATTGTATGAGGCTCTCGTTTCTCAAGACTTCTTGCATTACCCTTGAACCAAGATATCAAGTGACCATTCAACTCGCACTTGTCTTCCACCCGTACGTACGTGGTTTGGGTTTCTAGTGTCTCGGATACAGCCTTTATCCATCCCGGAACCGGTGTGTACTGGGTCTTAGAGTGCATGCTCTTATCCATACTCACCATTCACAAGTAAAACCTGTCAATGTTACCACTCGAATAAGGCGACCACCTGTCCTAAAAGACCACTGCGTACAGGACCAAGAGATGCTTTTTCCAGTCAAATGACCCTGCCTGAGGAGACCACCTGGTAGCAGAGACCATGTTTTGAAGGTCCCTTGAGCTGTCGTCTTAGACTGCAGGTTTGACTGTACTTCAGTACCCTGGTCACATTACCAACGTGTTGTTTGACTACGCCTGTAATCTATGTTTTAATGTTGTTCCGTTGCCAGTAAAGCCTGCAGAAGAGGTAACCCATCACTTCTAACACCGTAACCCAGCATACATACACATAGTGACCAGACACAAAATAATAAGAATTGATCGGCCTGTTTCAATCCTTTGTGTAGATCTTGTGTACGTTTTGACCAGCGTAGAAAGACCATCTTCGTACAGGTCTAATGTATATTTCACTCTCGGCAGTGGTGGTTCCTCAATACAGACTCATTGCATATCACTTATATCCATGAGATCAGTCACTACCCGGAGTTCCTTGCAAAGGTGAAAAACAGTTAACCCAGCCATCTATCGGACTATTTATTTTGCAAGAATCTCTGAGTAGAATGTAAGTGGCGGCATTGGACCATTCCGTGCATGTGTCATGGATGGCTCTGCACTTGTGCAGTGAGCGCTGTGCTGGCACAGTTGCAATATACTTTTAACGTACCTGATGAATAACTGCTGATTATGCATAACCGCTTATCACACAAGGAGGACAACAGAGACCAATAGATTTCTTGTGACTCCGAGTTTCGTGTTCAAAAACACTGGTCAGACGAACGTACGCTCTGCCCTTGTTAGGGTATTGAGCACTAGTTTGCTGTAAGGACCTCGGACACTTTGTGTAACTGCTTTTTAGGAATACGTGCTCGAACTATGCATTGTGTGTCAGGCGTTTATGTTGCTTATATCCATCCCCGTTTGAGCAGACATCCGCAACTCGACACCGGCCTATGATCTAGTCGAGACGGGAGCTGCAGTACACGTATGATGGTAAATTGATAAACAAGTGATCTGTGGCATTTGCTGCTTATCGATAATGACTGATTATTTATCATCGCGGTGCATATAGTTATACTCGTAGACATGCTGCAAACTCGCAACAGTATAGTGGTATTCCAAGTTTTATAACCTCTCTTTGATCTGCTAAACATCTAATTGGAAAATGACACAGAAGAGGAGCATTGAAGCACTGTGTGATATTGATATATCACATGTATGCCTATGGTTGTGCATTGTATTAGCAGTGATAGGTAGATGGCCTGCCTTCACCCATTGCTGGTGGCTTCATTTTGCTGCTTGTCCAGATGGTTTCAGGTGAAGTACGGAGGTTGAGATACCAAATACAAGTAGTGTATTCTATTTAGTCTACTTTACATGTAGCTACGTTCAACACGGTTGAGATGAGTTTAAGGCGCCATCCAACATGTTATCGGAGTCATGATGACAATTTACGGCAACTACGGCATGCCTGCAATGGGCTTATCTCTGTGTCTAGCCTATCCTGTGTTGGTGTCGTGAGAAAGGCCAGTGGCATCTTCAATCTTGCCTGCACTAATCTAGTCTCAGTGGCTGTCCTGCGTGGGTGGGTGGAAAATTCATCACTAGCGGTATTCTGCTGCTGAATCACTGCTGTCCGAGTGTGAGTGTGGTTTTACCTTGTGTTTACCTGTCTTGTTGTCATAGTCGACTACATCCTGATGGACGTTGAGGAGAGAAAGCGCTTGCGTATCGTCTACACCCCTGTTGCATACCTATGCAAGTGAGTACATTTGTGTGCAGTGATTTGAACTCGGATGGTGAGCTGATTTAATTATGGTAAAAAAGGAGAAGGACAAAACGTTACGAGTTATGACGAACTGTCCACCAACGTAACCAGATCATATACAGTCTGTTGGGGTGCGAAAGAATGGTACACAACTGACTAGGAGTACTGAGACATTCAGCGACATGTGCAGTGAACACACCACAATTCCAGTATACGTAACCAGTAGGCATCGGCACCTTCTGATCTTTAAAGCAAACATTATAGCATGCCAATGCAGGTAAGTAGAGTGCTACTCAATGAAATCCAGTAGTATCACTCAAGTACGCGCCTGAGCAGCCCTGGACCTGAGAACACTGTGCTGCGAAATGGTGCAAGGTGCACACTTGAGTGACAAGACTGGATTTCATTGAGGAACACTGTATGTGCAGCGAACACACCACAGTGGCATGCCTAACAAGTAGGCACCAACACCCAGCACCTGCAAGTCTTGAAAATGATTACCCCTGACCTGGTTTTCTGCCGTAACGGCTTTTTTTTTTAATGCAACCCACTACCTTCTCTGCAGCTATTGATAGGCAAGCTGCTAAGGGGTCTAATTTATACGAAAGAGAAAGACCAAGGAACTAGAAGTTACGCTATACTGTCCACTAACACCACTAGTTACTAAACAATCAGCTCATGCGATAACATTGTACGACACTGACCGACGGTACTGACGTTCTACAACTAACTGGCTAACAGCTCTAGCACACCTTGGATGCGCACTCCAACAGCCTTCCAACTTGGAAGGTTCTAAGATATAGAAATAACATAAGGAGGGGAAGATGAGCGCAACCAAGATAAGCACGAGCTGAAAGTCTCAGCTGTGAAGGCGAAACGATCGTCGTGTGAAACTGCTGCTTGTTACCGCTGCTTATTGTCCATCTAAATTGTCATAGTCGAAGTACAGTGCTGTTTTACTGAGGCGTTCGGTTTTTCATGATTTTTCGCATAGCTTCCCCTTTTATTGATCTTTGCATCTTTTGAGCCACACAAGTTGTGTGGAATGTTGCTTTGCGTTCTTGAATCGTGGTTTGACCGTATTGTCCAATGGTCTTGCCAGTATCGTCATCGACATCCATGAACATCCGCCAACGTCCTTCACAGCTGAGACTTTCAGCTCGTGCTTATCTTGGTTGCACTCACCTTCCCCTCCTTATGTTATTTCTATAACTTAGAACCTTCCAAGTTGGAAGGCTGTTGGAGTGCGCATCCAAGATGTGCTAGAGCTGTTAGCCAGTTAGTTGTAGAACGTCAGTACCGTCGGTCAGTGTCGTGCAATGTTATCGCATGAGCTGATTTTTTAGTAACTGGTGGAGTTAGTGGACAGTATAGCGTAACTTGTAGTTCCTTGGTCTTTCTCTTTTGTATAAATTAAACCTTGGCTCTCCATCTGAGTCCACTAAGGGGTGTCTGTGAACATAATCAGGTATCTGAGATGTATGAGACCGGCTCTGCGATCACTTTTAGTACGCACTGCCAGCATTGGTCGAAATCGGCCTGCCGGCGCCTAAAGGTTAAAATTCCTTTTCTACTTGTGCAGAGTGTTTCCGTCAGATCTTCGGAAACTGGGATCGCTAAATATTTCATCGTGAATTGGTCCAGATTCAGAAAACACTAAAAGTATTACCCGCTAAAATTAGCCGTTTTGCAGTGGCTCTCCTCTGCCCTTACTGCCTGTGGGTATTCGCTACCCGTACTAGTGTTTCCTCATGTTGTTGACCGTGTGCCTTTCTCTGCAGAGTGTTCCGCGGCCCGTTTCCATGGCATGGCGGCATGCGCACTAAGAAGCAGGAGCTGCACCACGTCTATCTCCATAGCAACAACATCATTCGCACCATCAACAACATCTGGAACGATAAGTACGATGGGGCCTGGGAGCATGGAGCCGAATCTTTGCTTTGATTCTTTTCAGAACATCTAAACTCACTTTTCAGGAGGTTGAAAGTCATTTGAGTCAGAGACGTATTTGGTCAGAATGACATCATAATGATAATTATCATGGTTAGAGTGACATCATGATGACATCATGATGAGACAGAGACATGTTGGCCACACTGAATTATAATGACAGCATGGTTAGAGTGAGCTGATATGAGACACACATATTGGTCATAATGACATCATGTTCACCAATTCTTATGCCACAGGTACAGTCAGCTGAGCTTCATCTACCCGGATGAGCTTTACCCGCCGATGTCCACAGTGAATGTGACTGACTTGGTGGAGGACGAGGATGGCGTTATACATTCTGTAGACAACCTGCTCACGACGGACAGCGGTGGTGATTTGTTGGTGCGCAGTGACGCGCCGTTCCTGCCTGGATTTGAGACGCTGGTGCAGCGAATGTGTGACAAGACACGTACAATCCTCTGTGATCAGTAAGTCACTGTAGCCATGTGCAGTCAGGAGACAGTATTCACTGAATCCATAGCATTCTTGTTATATCGTCATCATGCTTCATCCTTGGTAAGATGTGAACACTCACTCCCCTGCAGCCTATTCATAAAAAAAATGCTCCAATAAGTACCACAGGTCTAGGGCGCGTTTGGTTGGTACGAACTAGAACAGGATTCACCAGAACAGCGCGTTTGGTTGGGACTGCACCTGTTCTGGGTCGGCCAGAACATGTTCTGCTTGCTCCCGCCTCGAGGCCGGAGCAGACCGAGCAGTTTCACTTTTTCAAAGTGAAACCTGGCGGGAACATCGATTTTGTTCCCAAATGATCACGTGCATACGCTTTTGGGTTGGACTCGTCGTACCGTACAAAGTGACCATGGTGATCCATACACATTTTGAAGAATGCACCAAGTTTGGCACATTTTTCCACAAAAATGTGCTCTGTTTCTGGAGTAGCGTTTGGTTGGCATGAGGCTGCTCCATGTGCACCAGCTGTTCGATCCTGTTCTAGATCGTACCAACCAAACGCACCCCTATACTTCGAATACAAAGTAAAATGAAATTGTCCATCATAATTTCCACCTTGGGTCGTCACCTGGAAGGCTTATCCTGTTAAATATGGATGATTGATTCTACACACTATCCCGGATCTGTATCATGACATCTAAATGATGATTGTATACATATTTCATTAAAAGATATCCAGGTGCCGGGGATGAGAAGTGGTATGGACAGTACTGTAGTGACTTTGATGTGTTCAACCGCACTAGTCAAAATACTGTGTACATATCAAAAGAATCTCTTATGGTACGTTCAACGCTCAGCACAGACCACGATTTTTTTTCTCTGAACGTCCTGTGTATGCTTCTTCACTCCGCCACTCAGGTGGATCAAAGATTGTTCGCAAGTGTTCCACACGTATGCAGAGGAGTGGGAGCAGTTCGTGCCCTCGCAGGCCGATGGAGACCGTGAGATGCTCTACCGTTTCTTCTGGTGCGTCGAAAGCATGATGTCTGCTCAGTTGCGAAGCGTGGTTCAGCGCTCGCTTGACCAGCTCGTCACATTCTTCGAGAAATATGCGGTAAGAACTAAGCCAATGCTCTTACTTTTGCAATATTCAATGTGGGTAAGTTTGAAATCCTTAGAAGTCAATAAAAGAATTAGGAACATTGCTACTGAAGAAGACCCTGTTGTAGGGAAGATATCTGACCTTCTCCTTTTCTTGACCGATCATACCTCCCCCCCTCCCTTCTATCTCTCTCTCTCTCTCTCTCTCTCTCTCTCTCTCTCTCACTCTCTCTACTTCTTTCCTTGTCGTCTGCTCAGTCTTTTTCCTCACTCTGTAGTAGACCTTGGCGTGGTGGATAGTATATTGCTATCTTGTTCGCGGCGGTTCGGGAAACGTTGCATATCTGTTTGATTGTGGTATACCGCTTTTGTCGTTGACTTTTGCTCTTTGTTCCTCTTGCCGTTATCTATGGTATTTGGTCTTCCTGTCTCGTCTGATCCCCAGGCCAGCAATGGCTATGATGAGGAGTATGATACACATGCGTACACGCTGCCAGAGGTGAGTCAGCCATTGCCCTACTCAGTGGCCGCTGTAGGAGATGGCTCCGCTGGGTAGAGTCCACAAGAGCAGCAAATGTACCTCCCGTGACCCCAGCATAGAACTGTGAATACATGTATATAGACATGTGTTCTGTCTGTCTGATCATCTACACACCGGATGCAGTCTACAAGCCTTCAGAACACGATCAATGTGCAGTGTTTGTCGGTCTTTGATGCAGCACATGTGAAAAGGGAGCTTAGCTGCATCTTACTGAAACGGAGAAAAACTCACTTGAAGTTTGAACTTGCCATCACTTGTGGCTAAAAACACGCGTACGAAAAACGGCCACCACGGCGTAATTTGTCACATCTGGGTGTTTTATGCGAAAGCTTGAAGGCTGTAACTACCACAAGGACGTGATAACTTCCAAACCTCAAATCCTGAACCTCAGCACTGTTTTCATGTGCTCTGCACCACTTTCCCTTACCATAGTCACCGGACAGCTCTTTGTGTGTGTCAGGTCTGCAGCCCGGCTCAATTCACACGTCCGCCATGTTGCTTTTGGTGCATAATTTTCCAGTGGGTGGTCAGGTTTCACTGGCCCGGATAGTGTGGTAATAAGTCCGGCTCAATGATGAAATTGATGGTATTCTACAAACACGTGGCATTTTAACCCTTTGAGGACTACCCAAAACCACCTGGATTCCTACCATTTTCAGGCGAAAAATCGGTATTTTCAAAAATTGATCTAGTGTCATCAAATTTGGTTCTAAAGAGACATAGACATCAGTAGGCAACAAAAACCAAAGTTTCTATATCATATATCTATTATAGAGGTCAGAATTGTCAATTCAAAATAGGTGTAAATATCGATATCGCAATTTTCTCAAAAACGGATATACAGTCAACTTCGCGAATAACGACATTCGGCGGGGCATCAGAAAAGTGTCCTTATTCGCGAAGTGTCCTTATAACGGAAGTCCCATTTGAATGTATGTGAACCCATATTTTGTATAGTATGACACGCATGTCAAAATCAAGCTCTTTTCTTGCTCTATGTCAATGTATTTAAACAATCGACGAGGAGACAATAGTCGTAAAATGGCAATAAATAAGATAAATTGTGCACTCATAACAGCAAAAATGAAGAAAGTCAAGTTCCATAACGTTTTCTTGTGACTGTCATCAGTGGAACGCCGTCACATAAAAATGTAATAACTAAAACACACACTTATATGTAGCTAATATGGTTTCGGGTAGAAATACAGCAGGTAGAAATACAGCAGCTAACAAGTACAAAAAGCGAAGTTTGCACCTTTGCAATGTGTGAATATAGTGTATGTGAGAAAGGTAGTGGCAGATGAATGTGATACTGTGTGAATGAATGTAATGGTGCGTGTGTATTACTTGAAGAGTGTGAGTGATACAACGTTTTCTTTCTGATGACAGTCACAAGAAAACGTTATGGAACTTGACTTTCTTCATTTTTGCTGTTGTTATGAGTGCACAATTTATCTTATTCATTGCCATTTTACGACTATGTCAATGTGTACTTTATTTTCATATTGCAGTTGAAAGGAACTAAAAATTCAATTTGCAAGGGAAATAAATTGAAAAATATGCCTTTTTGAGCCATCTACAGGGCCAGGGACATGTACATGTACATGTATGATGATTACTGTACAATCATGTACAACTACATGTACATGCATGATAGAATCCAACCCTGGTAAACCAGCATTAGATAAACCTTGTTGTAGTTCACGCAAATGTTAGATTGACAGCATGAAACAAGTGGAGGACACTGTGTTCGAAAACAGTGACCTTACAACAACCTTCCGCGGTTGGCAGAGCCCCGGTCCCTGCTGTACCCATATGGTTCAAATGGTCCGCAGGGACCGGGGCTCTGCCAAGTGCCATCCGCGAAAGATTGTAGTAAGGTCACTGTTTTCGAACACAGTGTCCTCCACCTTGTTTCATGCTGTCAATCTAACAATGTACATGCATGTAGGTGTGCTGGTAAATCCAACACTTTTGAAGCAAAATAAAAAAGGAAGAAAAAGCCCCCCCCCCCCTTGGCTGCATTTTCTTTTCTTTATCCATCACCATAGTATAGGTTCTGGTACTTCTGCATGACAGGTACATGTACCTTTACATGTACTTGACTGACAGGTACTTGAAATAGCTGTCCAAAGCCCAGAAAGTCGTTATTCAAGCAGTGAATATGACCTCGGGGGCACTAAAAGCATGTCGCTATTCGCGAATTGTCGTTATTCAGATAGTCGTTATATCCGAAGTTGAATGTATACAGTTAGATGGGACTTTGCTCCGGGCATGGAAATTCGGTCGTTATTTGCAAATTGTCGTTATATCCGCAGTCGTTATTAGCGAAGTTGACTGTACTCGTCTTTAGGAATCCAGCTATACCTTAAAAAACGAATATATTCGTCCTTCGTTCTCAAAGTGTTAATATGCTGAAGCGGGTGGGTGCAGGGATTTTGTGTCCACTTCTGACCGATGTGTAAAGTCCTGCTGCTGTTGACCAGTTGTGTCGACAGCTGAGGGTTCGTTTTTGCCATTCCCACGTCATAAGGCTCTAAACAGATGGGATTTTTTTCTTTTTGAAGTGGTACCGTAAAAAGATAAGATAACTCTGGCATCTGCTGCGTCTGCGTTTTTCTCATCTACAGGTGGTGAAAGTAGCTATCAAGTGGAAGGTTGCCATGGTGAAGGTCGACCCTTCATTCGATGATCTCGTCGAGGTGCTCAGCAATCGTATTGTCGATCATATTGTCAACGCCGCAGACAATATCGGAAGGGTAAGCGTTCACGAGACATGAATTCATGTACATCATCAGAGTGTTATCACTGGATATTGCCATTGCTAACCACTGGTTATGCTAATCTGTGTTGTTATGTGGTGTGCTTAACGGGTAGAGCAGAAAGTAGGTACTGTCCTGGAGACAAGGGATGCTAAGCAGCAGCAGCAGCACTGCTGCATCTTGCAATCCCTACTGCTTCTGTACTGATTATATTCCTTGCCCCACGATCGTAATCTCTCCATTCATGCATCTGCGGGTGTCTTTAACCTTTTGAGCACGAAGCTACCTGAATGCCTCCCCACGGCAACACCTGCAAAAGTGGCGTTTTTCCTATGAAAGTACTACCTGTTCAAGGATCGATAACTTTACCTTCCCTTGGACGAATTCCACGATCTTGAGCTTCCTGGAAAGGTCTTGAGACGAGGAGCACACTAGTTCCAAACTCAGCTCGGAGCGAAACTAAACGCCCATGCTACAGTCTGGCAAACTTCACCCACGCGCTCGACAGACTTGAGCACGGGCAAGAGACCAAATCCTCAGCTGCCATTTCGCCCTCCTTGCTCGTATCGAGCTGAAATTTTTTTTGAGAACTCCCGAGATCCGCCACCATCATTTGAATCTAGTTTCCATGGCAGCAGGTAGCGCAAAAATGATCGAAAATGATCGAAAATGCAAAATACGCGTTCTGCAGATCGCGCAAAAAATTCTCTTTGAATTTGCCGTGTCGAGTCGCATATCTCAACAACCCGGGGTCGTATCGCTTCGGCGATTGTTTCTATCGCAAGCTGGGAGTTTTCTCTTCCAGATACATACTTCGATCGTGAGAATCGACCAAGAATTGGCTGAGTTACGATAGTTTGAACGCACGCGATCCAGACAAATCGCGTATATGCGCGATGTACACTCAGGACGTAATATTACGTCCTCCGTGGTGCAGTGGTATTCTGAATGACGTATTATTACGTCCTTCGTGCTGAACAGGTTAAAATAACTTTCAAACCAACTTTATATTCTGTTGAGCATCAGCCTCCTGATGATTGCGCAAAGCATGAAACTCGAGTAGACATGGATTTTTTTCCTCTTGCTGTTTGTACTTTAAAGCAGTATATTGATGTAATCATGTATCCATATGCTCCTCTTTGCTTGTAGGTGGAAACAGTGCTCTTCAAGGATACTGATGTGTCGACCCCACCGGTACACACAATACGACGTTGGGAGACTCCGGTTGTCATCGCCAAAGAGAGAATAGCGGAGATTGTACGCACTAACAAGGCTGGACCTGAGAAGTAAGACTGGAGATACGTTCCATGCATACAAAAAATGCAAAGTTTAAAGTAGAGTGGGTTGATAGGAGTTGTTCAATTGCTTCATGCGGAAATGTGTAGATAGGTTTGAACTTTTTGGCCAATACTGTGATTTTGTTTTTTCTTGTGTGCATGGGTGTGTGCATTCATGCTTGGGGGGTGTATGCATACGTGGATGTATGTGTGTGTGTGGGGGGGAGGGGGGGGGGGTGCACCTGTGTATGCACCTCTGTTTGTGGATGTGTGTGTGTGTTCGTTTGTATGCCTATATGCGTGTGCGCTTGCACACACTCAAATGTGCACGCATATCTGATATCATTAATTTTGTGTTGGTATTGTGCCCGCGTGCATGTGACTATATCTATGTATTAGGTATGTGGAGGTGGTCTATGACAAATACAAAACCCTCTTTACAGGACAGGTGCTCAACGAGGCTGAGGAGTTTCTCAAGGAGGACCAGCAGCTGCTCAAGTTCAGAGCTGTGAGTATTCTACAGATGTTATCCGCTGGACTGTTTCCATACATCTGGCATGGTTAGATGTCAAAGTTGGATTTTGCCTGTGTCGGCTGAGTACAGCAGTGGTGGTCTGCGGAAGCGAAGGCTATAGCTTGTGTGTTTCTGGACATTCAAGTGATGCTAACGAGGATCCCGCGAATATTATTACTTCAAAGTATTATTATTACAGCATTGATACATGTACAGAAATGTTAAGCCAAACCAATTGTCAGCCGACTTGCAATCGGGTTCGGTTGCCTAATTTACATCGGCCTTCATCGGGTTTGCAGAAGGCTACAGATGAACTCTTTTTGAGTTCATTGTGAGCTATATCATAACTGTCACCTGTAAGCCCTACGTTTACACTTCACCCATGATCAATTGTGCATTCAAACCTTCAAAAGAGCACCATGGATTGATATCAATAACTACAAATGTTCTACATCAGCAGTCAAAGTGCCATGCAGATGCGCGTGTACGCACATGGAAGACACTGAGAATGCACTTCTCTTGTTCCTGTGAAAGGCATCTTAAAATAATACTACCTCCGACAAGCGAAACTTGGCGCGTTTTTTACTTCAAATTGCTAGAAACGAGAGAGCTTGGAAGCTCAGGGCCCTACGCTATGCTTTTTTGCCTTGATGACCTAGACAAAAAAAAAGCATAGGGATGTTATAAATTCTTTAAAAAAATCCTTTTTTTTAAGACATAACCTGGGATTCGAACCCGCACTATCGCGCGCCCTGCATGCATCCCCCAATACACTTCGCATACATACTAATTCTTCCAAGTTGTTTCACATTGTGATCTTGCATTTGAAAGCCCTATTTGAATATGCATTGTGGCCAGCCGTCTTTGATGGCACGGTACGGTAGGGGATAGGTACGGGACAGGTACGATCGAGGGTAATACGACACCGTCTCCCGTACCGTACCGTACCATCAAACACAGCTGGCCACATACAGCTGCCTGCAATATTCAAATAGGGCTTTCAAACGCAAGATCATAACGAGAAGCAACTTGGAAGAATGGGTATGAATGCGAAGTGTATGGGGGAATGCATGTAGGGCGATAGTGCGGGTTCGAATCCCAGGATATGCCTGAAAAAATAGGAGAATTGAAAAATTTATAACATCCTATGCTTTTTTGCCGTCAGATACGGATAGCGCCAGGCGTGACACAAACAAACACACAAACAAATACCAAATTAAAGCTGTGTGGACCCTGGCTAGCGCCAGACGTTACTGAAGTAACGTCTTCTGCATAGCTACGGGAATAACTCACACTTTACAATCAAAACTAATGATAGACTCACCGAAATTCAACTAACTTTGTATTGCTCAACAAGGACATTAGAGACATCTGTTCGGCTGAATCACTCTCCTCTGATTCAGAGATCGCAGTTTCGTCTGGAGAGGAATTGTTCCTGTTTTGAGACCAAAGTGCGACTAGAGCGGATTCAGTTGCAGCAAGTACCTCTGTTGTAATCACTCTAAAAATCTCGATGTCGCTCCTGTGTGCTGTGCTCGAGCCACGGTGTCGAGGGTAGTCGTTTCCGCCGCCACTATCCAGGTTGACGTGGTAAGAACTGTGCAACAACTCCACAAGCGCCTGGACTCCAACTGTTTTGGCAGGGTATTCTCGCCAACTGTCCAAAATTGCCTGCAGGAATTCCTGGCAATTTTCCTTAGCCACCAGAGACGCATCGCTCTGGTGGCTATTGAAAGACGCTAATGATTGTTTGGCATGGACGTATGGACTCTGTGCTGGTGGAGTGACCAAGTGGAGAGAGAGAGAACTCCTTGGTTTTCCATTGCAACGCGAAAGCACGACGATTCGCCTTCGCAGAATGGACGCGCGCACTGTTTTGCTGGTACACCAGAGACTGGCTTGCCTCTGACTAAGTCTGAGCCATGTGCCACTCACCAGCTCGTCGTTTGGCTTCCTGCACCCGGTTGCATGGAGCTACAAGTAGGTCGTACCTCACAGCCTTGTGAAGTTGTGGTACCAACACAAAAGACGCGCCAAGTTTCGCTTGTCGGAGGT
>NC_088651.1:6255195-6275195 GCF_964019385.1 Sycon ciliatum | reverse complement strand
TCTTTCTCACACTGTGCAGAATAGATACTTTGAAGTAGGATATTTCATTGATTGACTTCGGCAGAAGAAATGAAGACTGTGTTTCTGTCAGCTCTATTTTGCAATGATGACGTATCGAAAAAGGCCGAAGGCGATATGTATTTCTCCCTGCCCTTATTTTCTTTCTCATCGTCATCGACTTTTCATCGGCCGTTTTATTTCATATCCTGATGGCATACTTGCCCACTGCCAGGCTGTTCGCACATACTGTCGTTCCTTTCCTGGGCCATTCTTCATGCTGGTCTGTACTTGCGTGTCCTTCTTGTGGGTTACTCAGGACCATTCATCCGTTTGGATTATGAAACCATCGAGGAAGAACACGGCAACATGCTGCGATTGATGATGAAACTGGCTAAGACATTCTCGGACCTACCGGCCGCCAAACGTGTGGCGGAGAGCATTCGCGTACGCCTCGACAAGCTCAAGCCTCACCTGCCTCTATTGCAGACTCTGTGCAATCCAGGCTTGAAGGACAGACATTGGCAGAGGGTATGTGTCACCCAGCACATACGTGTATATCTCTAACAGACTGTGTGTAGTCCAGGCTTGAAGGACAGACACTGGAAAACGGCATATGTTTCCCAGCACGTACATGTATATCACTAGCATACACAACGGAGGGGAAAGGCTGTGCAACTGTTACTTCAAGTTTTACACATTTCAGCGATCATTAGACAGCTTCGAGCTGCCTCGACCTTCCTTGTTTGTGTATTTCTCTACAATGTCCTGATGAGTGGCGATGGCTCTATGATGTAGCTTTAGTGGTCCATATTGATAATATTTTTGTCTTGGTGCACTTCTCACGGTTTTGCATGACAGCACCCAGTAGCTGATGGGCAGGGTCATTCTGTCAATTGAATTCGCAGCTATTACTATCGCTTTTTTCAGAAGGACCAAACCAGGGTTTGATGTAAGATCTTTGTACCCAACCCTGGTTTATTGCCTCTCACAAACAGACTGTGAGAGTCGTGCCCGAAATTCCGAACATACAATAACTTTGAGCTGTGAAACCAGCTTGTTCAACTGTAAGGTATGAAAACTGTCCTCTAATTGTATTACAGTCAGTATCGCCTATAGCGTTGGTGTTTGATTTTGAGCATTTTATCACTATAAGCGATATATTACTATGACCGATACTGCATGCAATATATGCGAGTGGGGTGTCAAACGACTCAGCGCGCCGTGCACATACGCACTACACACATGTACAATGTCATGTAGCTGGCTGTAGCTCCTGACACAGAAAATCAGCATTTCCTCACGATGGAGGCATATTTTGGCAACTTGTACGAGCAAAACTCACCAAACAACACTCACTGGACAAGTTCTTCACGAAGAAGTAACACCCTGTTCTCCTCTAACATCGCTTGATTTTACATCAATCACTATAACCGATGCAAAAATAATGTAATAAAGGTCTTTTGAAATATGAATTGGATCACTATAGGCGATATATTACTATAGGCGATTATTACTATACGTGATAACTGTGTATACTTAGTTATGGCAAATGAAAATGAATTTGAGAAATTGATCACTATATCCGGTATATTACTATAGCCGCCAACCTTATAGGCGATACGGACTGTATATTAACTTTGGTGAGAGAATATTTGCGCATATGTTTGTCTCCCCTTGTCGTGTTTGTTCAGATGAGCGAAGTGGTTGGACAGGATATAACTCCTGAAGCCGACACGTCTCTGTCACAGATGATAGAACTAGGTCTTGGCAAGCACGTGGAGAAGTAAGTCGATGTGTTGCTACATGCTTTTCTCTATGCCTTCATACATACACCTCTTCCCTCTCTTATACCTTATCTCTTCGCTATCTTGTTACAGGTGAAATCCTGATAATTCGAACCTTAAAATGCCAGGAAAAAACTTCTAATTATCCAGACATTCTAATTATCCAAACATGAACCCACAACATAATATGTATGTCAAAATGCTCTCATGGTCACGCACAGTTGCGCTATGGACCTTAGACACAAATTTTACGGACACTGAACTGACCGGCAAAGCCTGCTCGTGCAAACTGAACTGACCAGTACAGTGTACAGTGAACTTCGAATTACACTTTGCTAACTTCGAATTATCAGCACAAATCCCACACATTTTCTATGTAAGTGGAATCTGTGGGACTTCTAATTAACCGGACATGTCCAGTTCGAGGTTCGAATTATCAGAATATTTTATGTGGGAATCGTATTGATAGAAATCGGTCCTGGAAAAACTTCTAATTAAGCAGTATGTTCGAATTAAGCCATATTCGAATTATCAGGATTCCACCTGTATTGGGAAGAAATTCGTATCTTCGAAGTGTCCATAACTCCGAATCACATACATTTTTATGCGGAAAAGGCCATGGATATGATATATGGCGTCACTATTTCCACGAAAAGTGACAGCAGAGTAGTAATATTTTCACTCAAACTTGCCCAACGGGTGCCCGGTAGACCGAAGTACCCGTAACGTTAGTGTTCGGATGACTGAAGTGTGAGCGTATTCAGAAAGGACCAGTAAGTTACGAGTCATGACTAACAGTCCACTTATTTGTCATTTCTCTTTACCTATAATATTGGCTCAACATCAGACTTTTTATAGGTGTATTCCATTACATTTCACACTGTCTGAGTGTTAACAAATTTGAATCCTGTAATAAGTGAATGCATCTTGTGCCGTGTGCAGACTTGAAGAAGTGAGCGCATCGGCAAGCAAGGAACACTCGCTGGAGAAGGCCATGGAGAAGATGAAGGCCGAATGGATCGACATGGAGTTCACCTTCATCCCGTACCGTGACACTGTGAGTCGGTAACAAGCCTTTTAGCCGAGGGGAATCATGCAACTACTGGCGGCGCATTTGAATACGAACAAGTGTGATGGAGAAAGAATTGTCTATGGTTTTGAGCTCACTTCTCAAAGAGTTTTGGAGTAATGATCACGGTGTTTTGGTTGCCAACATTTCCTTCAGAAAAATGTCAAATCAAATGAAGTGATGCTGATGACGATCCATTATTGTGAGGCGAAACGTACCTACATGCAAACTTGCTACATACAGAACTCCCTAAGCCTGGAATCTGGAGAGAGCTGGTGTCCAAATGCAGTGTGGCTCAATTAGAAATGACATGCTTTTATATTCTGTCCTCTAGTACGGGCAGCTGCCCTATCAAAGTGTGTACCTTTACAGACCCTGCTGCGACTCATCCAAGTTCTCTTTTCCTATGCTATCCTGTATTCTTCACTGCTGCATGTTCGTTCCCCAGGGCGTATCAATCCTGTCAGCCATCGATGACGTTCAGGTGTTGCTAGACGACCACATCGTCAAAGCACAGACGATCCGTGGCTCACCGTTCATCAAGCCCATCGAGGAGGAATGCAAGGCCTGGGAGGAGAAGCTTGTGTCGATGCAAGACATTGTGGATGCCTGGCTGAAGGTGAGTACTTGACATGGCTAGTATGCTGCTGGATTCTATTTTTTTATTTTTTTTATTTCACCGTCCAATGGCAGAAGCCAATGCAAAGGAGGCGTTAGCCAGCCATGGCAAGAGAAGAAAAAGAAAGAAAGAAGGAAAGAATATGATAATCCGAAGAAAAGAATGCATCAGCGGGGTGAAATCTATCACTATGTTGACCATGGTGGAGAGCGGCGAGATAAGCTAGCAAAAGAGGCGAGCGAGCCTACAACGTGGCATGACATTTAACATGGTCTATGAACTGTCTAATATTGGATATTATCTTCATTTCCATTCTTGTCTGATCCTCAATGTGTGCACACTATACACAGTATGTACCTGGTGACCATAGTAAATCCAAGCGCACACAGTCGCACTAAGTACTTGGTTACACACAGTCGTACTAAGTACTTGGTTACACACAGTCGCACTAAGTACTTGGTTACACACAAAACATCTCCAGTATTTCCAAATTCAAATTCAATATGTAAAATATATGAAGAAGAGGTTGGTGCGACTTCGGCGATACTGACACACAATTCCCCTTGATATGTAAAATAGAAGAAGAAAACACATGGGAACGAGTTATGAAGCAACTATCCACGACTGTAACAAGATCCGAGTTCAAATTTAATAAAAATAAAATTTCACGGTTTGCGTGAGACTCGGCTGGAAGGCGAGTTTTCCGCATCCGCCGTGGGAACGCCATCACCCTCTAGGATCAAATTTAATACTTATGTTGAGTTCGAAACAGGACGACTGACAACGGGAACAAGTTAGTGGGAACGGCATTTATTATAGACGACGAGACAAGAGACCAAGACGAACGAAACGACTACATTGAAGAGAGAGAAAAGAGAGAGGAAGAGATCAAGTCTGAAGGGCAAGATAAAGGGCCTGGGTAGCTATGGCAAATATGGGCGCGCAAGTAGCTACCCAGGCCAACGGAACAAAAGGAGACAAAAGGTGAGTACGAAAGTGCATGCAGGCCAGCTAGAAAAGGTACGGGAGGAGGTACCTAACACTTAGTATAAATTTTGGAAAGACTGGAGTATATTTTGTGTAGCCAAGGACTTAGTGTGACTGTGCAGTCGCGTGCACCGGCGCCCTTCAAGGGGGGGGGTTGCGGGGGCCTCCCCCGGGAAATTTTTAAAAAAATGAAGCAAAATCCTGCATTTTGAGCGAAAAAAGGGGGGGGGTTCCGAGCACCCAGGAACCCATACGGGGCACGCGCCTGCTGTGTACCCTTGGATTTACTATGGCAATAATAAGGCTACAGGGGAGTTATGCTATTCCTCTTCAGGTTTTCTTCAAGTCTCTAACAGAACAATATCAGTTACATGTACAGAACATTCCTCACACTTTCCTCAAGGACAGTGCACGGTGGGACAGAGAAAGAGATAGAGAATGTGTCATTCTTTTCCAATGTGCTCCGCTGCTCGGATTCTCAGGTTCAAGCAACCTGGCTCTATCTGGAGCCCATCTTCAGCTCCGAGGACATCATGAAGCAGATGCCGGAGGAGGGTCGCAAGTTTGGTGTGGTGGACCAGAACTGGAGGGACATGATGACAAAAGCGGTAAGCGCAGCATCACTATCATCGCCTGCTGTATCTTTAAGTTTTTCCAACATTTCAACGTATCTACCTATCCATCCCGAGCAGAGAAATATTTCTGTTATAAGCATAGTAGCTGTGCTAGCTGTGCTAGCTGTGCTAGCTGTGCTAGCTGAGGCAACAGTCAAATCAGTAATACTATTGAACTTCCCGATTGACAAGGGATGATGAAGGGATGATGAAGTGTCCTTGGTACTGCATCGGCTGAATTAGCCTAAGTTGGTCGGGATCCAGGAACCACCCACAGGCCCAGCCACCTGACCCTGCTTTGATGGTGCATATTTCAACTGGAAAAGGAAGTCAATCTGTAGCCTTGGCTACAGCTTTGTCGGAGTTCATACTGCTGGGTGTGTGTGCGTACGTGCGAGAGTGCGTGTGTGTGTGTGTGTGTGTGTGTGTGTGTGTGTGTGTGTACTTGTAACTTCTGTGTGTGTGAACTTCTGTGCGTGCTTTTGATCACAGATCAAAGATTCTCATGCCCTTGCGGCTACTGGCTTTCCCAACCAGCTGAAGAAGCTGAATGACTCCAATAACTTACTGGAGGAGATTCAGAAAGGACTCAATGACTACCTGGAGAAGAAACGCCTGTATTTTGCCAGGTAAGTTAACTCTTTGACTTGATTGCACCTCCGGGGACAGGTTGTAATTCACTGGATTGCTGGTGTAATCACCCCCCCCCCTCCCCCCCCTCCCCTGCCCCTCCCAACCTTTCTTGATTCCTATCGTAATGCACGGAGAAAATATCAACAGAGTGGGCACAACCACTACAACTGTAGATTTTTATGTGCATTTAAGTTAATACACGATATTGGTGGAAATTACAGTGTTTCCCCGAATATGAGTCGCACCTTTTTACTCCCAACTTCAGGGCCAACAAAGGAGGTTTGACTTAAAATCGAGCCTGATCACTCCTGAAGTGAATAAGTATATGAAAATGGTATGAGAGGGACCTGGAAATGGGGATGCGACTTACAATCGAGGAAATAGGGTAAGGGGCTCCACAATTTATTACTTGTGCTCTGATCGGAAACGTTCACGAGAATGATGACTGCGAATGGTTTCTTCTCCTGCAGATTCTTCTTCTTGTCGAATGACGAGCTTCTGGAGATCTTGTCGGAGACTAAAGATCCGCTCCGTGTACAACCGCACTTGAAGAAATGCTTTGAAGGTACTGGTCATCTGCCTCTGTTTTGTTGTTTGTTTGTTATGGCTGGTAGTAGTAGCAGGACTAGACCTGAAAATCACATTGAGAAAGTGTTACTGAAGTACATGGCTTTCGGAATGGTTGCCTGGATCCCTTTGCTTTCCCGCTTTTTGATTGTGTGCTCGACATTAACAATTTGTCGATCACTGCTATGTATATGGCATCACTCTAGATCTAGACTCTTGAATTGATGACCCAGTTACTGATACCCTTTCCGTGTCTGCCTGTCTGTCTATCTGTGTCTGTCTGTGTCTGTCTGTGTCTGTCTGTGTCTGTCTGTGTCTGTCTGTGTCTGTCTGTGTCTGTCTGTGTCTGTCTGTGTCTGTCTGTGTCTGTCTGTGTGTGCGTTTGTGCGGGCGTGCATGTTCATGTATGTGTATGTACGTAATGATAATTATTATCTCTACCCAACTAGGCATCAATAAGCTACAGTTCAATGATGATCAGGAGATCAAGGGCATGGTCAGTGCGGAGTCAGAGACCGTACCGTTCACGAACACAATTGTGCCAGCTGAAGCCAAGGTAAGCCAGTGATGAGGTATAGAGGTGACCTCGGGCGCCTAGCTTGTGTATAGTCAGCATAGTCCGGGGGTCACCACACCAGAAAATGGTCATCAAAGGTACTACATAGTCGTAATAGGCAAAATGGTGACGATGAGCTTGCCGGTGGTACATGGTCATCACACCACAGATGTGGTTCTGGCACCTGGGCACCACACCACAGACTGTGTGCGTGCTACGCCCCTGAACCTGTGCTACGCCCCTGAACCTGTTATTCATCAGCCGTATCACTAGACTTGTTTGCAAACAGGGCGACCCCATAAACAGTCTTCTGCTGAAATAGCAACAAAGAAGTGCATATCTGCATGGTCTGAGACCTAAACTAATAGTACCGTAGTTCCCCGATTGTAAGTGGCACTGGTTGTGTGCCCTATGAGGGCCACACTTTAAAACTATTAATTCACCTAAAAAAGGTCAGAATGGGTTATACTACGATGGAAGAATGTATGACGATATACAGGCCGGTAGATGTCTGTATTTCATGACCCAACATCTGGAGGCGGCTTATACTCCAGTACAGCTTGTACTCCGGAAAATACAATATATTTTACTTCAAGGACAATTTCATGAGTTGAGATGCTACTTACATGAGCAGTTGAGATGGCTTGCATGATGATTACATCATCAGTTAAGATGCATTGTATGGGATTATGTCAACAGCTGTGATGGTTTCTATGGGATAATATCATCAGTTGAGATGGTTTGTAGGAGATAACATCATCAGCTAAGATGCTCTACATGGAGTGGCAAAGGCGCAGCGCAGCCATGAACTTGTGTTGTATTCTTAGCTCTCAAAAGCGAATCCATCACCTCGCGCTGTTTTCCACATGCCCATAAGTGAATCCGCAGGCTCAAGAGCATGACATTAATAAGCCCACTGGGCAATGACGTAATTTGAACAGCCAAAACTCCACGCAGCCACCTGGGCATGGTCGTTTGGGGTGTTGAACAGCGCACTGTTGATCCTATCGTACTCGGATGCATTGCTCATGCCTTCCATATTTGGCAATGCACAATGGGCCTATTGCATAACTTTTGTATGTTTATGACTGTTACTTGACTGTGGTGCTGTGTAGGGAATGGTAGAGAAATGGCTACTCCAGGTTGAACACACTATGATTGACAGTGTGAGGGCTGTCACGGCAGAGTCTAGGCTAACCTACGCCGACACCGATCGTAGCAAGTGGGTCTTGACATGGCCGGGGCAGGTAAGAGATAGTCAGAAGTGAGTGTGTGTGTGTGTGTGTGTGTACGTGTGTGTGTGTGTGTGTGTACGTGTGTGTGTGTGTACGTGTGTGTGTGTGTGTGTGTGTGTGTGTGTGTGTGTGTGTGTTTGTCACCTTTGTTGGTTCCAGGGTTCATATACTTTCTATTTGAAGTAAACATACCTGTAAACCATGGACTGCTTCTGGCTAGATTAACTCTTGTGTAATCAATGGTGCTAGTGAAGCTTTTATCAGATCCACTCTGATTTAGCCACCCACACTAGTAGCAAGTATTACCTTCACTGGGGGCAGGGGTAACTGCAGTTGGATCCCGGGACGGATACCCTGATACCGTCAATCCTTTTTCTGCACCTTGTCCTACCCCACTTACTGAGGTGTGGTGAGTCCATAAGTGGGATCATTTTCAAGTCCACCCAGAGTTTTGGGGATTTCAGGGGTGTCGGCCGTTGGACGGTTCAATAACCAATTGAGTCATCTTTCCAAGATTCCTTTTGAGTCTCTCTCCCCTCTCCCGGGGGGACTCACGTGACCAGTTTTGGCAGTAAGCAACAAGTACAGTACAGTGTGTGTGTGTGTGTGTGCGCGTGCGTGCACATGTGTGTGTGTGTGTGTGTGTACGTACGTACGTACGTGTGTGTGTATGTGTGTATGTACGTGTGTGTGTGTGTGCTTGAGGCGGACGGGAGTCATCATTACATGCTGTATCGTTACCTGTATTACTTTGCACACGAGGCTGTCAGAAGGAGACGTGCCGATGTATGGGCGAATGGCCTTCTAATCAATCTGTCACGAATCCAAAAACATAGTTTAAATACTTCGAAGTAATTATGTGTCTAATGGCTGTCATACCGCACATGCAGTAGTCAGTACAAATCATATCCTTGGGGCCCGTTTGCCGTAAAGTCGTAGTTTTTACATCATGATTATCTCACTGATTGGTTGAGAGACTCACCTACTCTCCCCTGACTCACTTGTGAGGTCTGCATTCGCCACTCAGGTGTGCAAGGCATAGGCATAGTGGTGGCCTGCGGAAGCGAAGGCTAGTTTGTGTGTTTCCGAACATTCAAGCGATGCCAACGCGAATCCCGCGAATTATTATTATTATTATTATTATTATTATTATTATTATTATTCAAAGGATCAGTCGGGGAAGTGAACTGCCTGAAAAGAGAAAAAACGCCAGACCCACCAGGACTCGAACCTGGGACCCTGCTTGTCATGAGCAATGCTCTAACCACTGAGCTATGGGACCAGGCTGAACCTAGAAGGCGCTGACAAGTTTTTCACTCCAAAGGCAGCTCACAACACGTGCCACACATACTGATGGCACTTGGGTCTTTTTCCCTCCCCCAGGGGACCAACCACGGTCAGTTTCTGGAAACTACCAGAGGTGAAAGAAAGTGATTAAATTTGGAAAGGATTGGGAGAACTTCAAATTCAAAGGATCAGTCGGGGAAGTGAACTGCCTGAAAAGAGAAAAAACGCCAGACCCACCAGGACTCGAACCTGGGACCCTGCTTGTCATGAGCAATGCTCTAACCACTGAGCTATGGGACCAGGCTGAACCTAGAAGGCGCTGACAAGTTTTTCACTCCAAAGGCAGCTCACAACACGTGCCACACATACTGATGGCACTTGGGTCTTTTTCCCTCCCCCAGGGGACCAACCACGGTCAGTTTCTGGAAACTACCAGAGGTGAAAGAAAGTGATTAAATTTGGAAAGGATTGGGAGAACTTCAAATTCAAAGGATCAGTCGGGGAAGTGAACTGCCTGAAAAGAGAAAAAACGCCAGACCCACCAGGACTCGAACCTGGGACCCTGCTTGTCATGAGCAATGCTCTAACCACTGAGCTATGGGACCAGGCTGAACCTAGAAGGCGCTGACAAGTTTTTCACTCCAAAGGCAGCTCACAACACGTGCCACACATACTGATGGCACTTGGGTCTTTTTCCCTCCCCCAGGGGACCAACCACGGTCAGTTTCTGGAAACTACCAGAGGTGAAAGAAAGTGATTAAATTTGGAAAGGATTGGGAGAACTTCAAATTCAAAGGATCAGTCGGGGAAGTGAACTGCCTGAAAAGAGAAAAAACGCCAGACCCACCAGGACTCGAACCTGGGACCCTGCTTGTCATGAGCAATGCTCTAACCACTGAGCTATGGGACCAGGCTGAACCTAGAAGGCGCTGACAAGTTTTTCACTCCAAAGGCAGCTCACAACACGTGCCACACATACTGATGGCACTTGGGTCTTTTTCCCTCCCCCAGGGGACCAACCACGGTCAGTTTCTGGAAACTACCAGAGGTGAAAGAAAGTGATTAAATTTGGAAAGGATTGGGAGAACTTCAAATTCAAAGGATCAGTCGGGGAAGTGAACTGCCTGAAAAGAGAAAAAACGCCAGACCCACCAGGACTCGAACCTGGGACCCTGCTTGTCATGAGCAATGCTCTAACCACTGAGCTATGGGACCAGGCTGAACCTAGAAGGCGCTGACAAGTTTTTCACTCCAAAGGCAGCTCACAACACGTGCCACACATACTGATGGCACTTGGGTCTTTTTCCCTCCCCCAGGGGACCAACCACGGTCAGTTTCTGGAAACTACCAGAGGTGAAAGAAAGTGATTAAATTTGGAAAGGATTGGGAGAACTTCAAATTCAAAGGATCAGTCGGGGAAGTGAACTGCCTGAAAAGAGAAAAAACGCCAGACCCACCAGGACTCGAACCTGGGACCCTGCTTGTCATGAGCAATGCTCTAACCACTGAGCTATGGGACCAGGCTGAACCTAGAAGGCGCTGACAAGTTTTTCACTCCAAAGGCAGCTCACAACACGTGCCACACATACTGATGGCACTTGGGTCTTTTTCCCTCCCCCAGGGGACCAACCACGGTCAGTTTCTGGAAACTACCAGAGGTGAAAGAAAGTGATTAAATTTGGAAAGGATTGGGAGAACTTCAAATTCAAAGGATCAGTCGGGGAAGTGAACTGCCTGAAAAGAGAAAAAACGCCAGACCCACCAGGACTCGAACCTGGGACCCTGCTTGTCATGAGCAATGCTCTAACCACTGAGCTATGGGACCAGGCTGAACCTAGAAGGCGCTGACAAGTTTTTCACTCCAAAGGCAGCTCACAACACGTGCCACACATACTGATGGCACTTGGGTCTTTTTCCCTCCCCCAGGGGACCAACCACGGTCAGTTTCTGGAAACTACCAGAGGTGAAAGAAAGTGATTAAATTTGGAAAGGATTGGGAGAACTTCAAATTCAAAGGATCAGTCGGGGAAGTGAACTGCCTGAAAAGAGAAAAAACGCCAGACCCACCAGGACTCGAACCTGGGACCCTGCTTGTCATGAGCAATGCTCTAACCACTGAGCTATGGGACCAGGCTGAACCTAGAAGGCGCTGACAAGTTTTTCACTCCAAAGGCAGCTCACAACACGTGCCACACATACTGATGGCACTTGGGTCTTTTTCCCTCCCCCAGGGGACCAACCACGGTCAGTTTCTGGAAACTACCAGAGGTGAAAGAAAGTGATTAAATTTGGAAAGGATTGGGAGAACTTCAAATTCAAAGGATCAGTCGGGGAAGTGAACTGCCTGAAAAGAGAAAAAACGCCAGACCCACCAGGACTCGAACCTGGGACCCTGCTTGTCATGAGCAATGCTCTAACCACTGAGCTATGGGACCAGGCTGAACCTAGAAGGCGCTGACAAGTTTTTCACTCCAAAGGCAGCTCACAACACGTGCCACACATACTGATGGCACTTGGGTCTTTTTCCCTCCCCCAGGGGACCAACCACGGTCAGTTTCTGGAAACTACCAGAGGTGAAAGAAAGTGATTAAATTTGGAAAGGATTGGGAGAACTTCAAATTCAAAGGATCAGTCGGGGAAGTGAACTGCCTGAAAAGAGAAAAAACGCCAGACCCACCAGGACTCGAACCTGGGACCCTGCTTGTCATGAGCAATGCTCTAACCACTGAGCTATGGGACCAGGCTGAACCTAGAAGGCGCTGACAAGTTTTTCACTCCAAAGGCAGCTCACAACACGTGCCACACATACTGATGGCACTTGGGTCTCTGGCGTTTTTTCTCTTTTCAGGCAGTTCACTTCCCCGACTGATCCTTTGAATTTGAAGTTCTCCCAATCCTTTCCAAATTTAATCACTTTCTTTCACCTCTGGTAGTTTCCAGAAACTGACCGTGGTTGGTCCCCTGGGGGAGGGAAAAAGACCCAAGTGCCATCAGTATGTGTGGCACGTGTTGTGAGCTGCCTTTGGAGTGAAAAACTTGTCAGCGCCTTCTAGGTTCAGCCTGGTCCCATAGCTCAGTGGTTAGAGCATTGCTCATGACAAGCAGGGTCCCAGGTTCGAGTCCTGGTGGGTCTGGCGTTTTTTCTCTTTTCAGGCAGTTCACTTCCCCGACTGATCCTTTGAATTTGAAGTTCTCCCAATCCTTTCCAAATTTAATCACTTTCTTTCACCTCTGGTAGTTTCCAGAAACTGACCGTGGTTGGTCCCCTGGGGGAGGGAAAAAGACCCAAGTGCCATCAGTATGTGTGGCACGTGTTGTGAGCTGCCTTTGGAGTGAAAAACTTGTCAGCGCCTTCTAGGTTCAGCCTGGTCCCATAGCTCAGTGGTTAGAGCATTGCTCATGACAAGCAGGGTCCCAGGTTCGAGTCCTGGTGGGTCTGGCGTTTTTTCTCTTTTCAGGCAGTTCACTTCCCCGACTGATCCTTTGAATTTGAAGTTCTCCCAATCCTTTCCAAATTTAATCACTTTCTTTCACCTCTGGTAGTTTCCAGAAACTGACCGTGGTTGGTCCCCTGGGGGAGGGAAAAAGACCCAAGTGCCATCAGTATGTGTGGCACGTGTTGTGAGCTGCCTTTGGAGTGAAAAACTTGTCAGCGCCTTCTAGGTTCAGCCTGGTCCCATAGCTCAGTGGTTAGAGCATTGCTCATGACAAGCAGGGTCCCAGGTTCGAGTCCTGGTGGGTCTGGCGTTTTTTCTCTTTTCAGGCAGTTCACTTCCCCGACTGATCCTTTGAATTTGAAGTTCTCCCAATCCTTTCCAAATTTAATCACTTTCTTTCACCTCTGGTAGTTTCCAGAAACTGACCGTGGTTGGTCCCCTGGGGGAGGGAAAAAGACCCAAGTGCCATCAGTATGTGTGGCACGTGTTGTGAGCTGCCTTTGGAGTGAAAAACTTGTCAGCGCCTTCTAGGTTCAGCCTGGTCCCATAGCTCAGTGGTTAGAGCATTGCTCATGACAAGCAGGGTCCCAGGTTCGAGTCCTGGTGGGTCTGGCGTTTTTTCTCTTTTCAGGCAGTTCACTTCCCCGACTGATCCTTTGAATTTGAAGTTCTCCCAATCCTTTCCAAATTTAATCACTTTCTTTCACCTCTGGTAGTTTCCAGAAACTGACCGTGGTTGGTCCCCTGGGGGAGGGAAAAAGACCCAAGTGCCATCAGTATGTGTGGCACGTGTTGTGAGCTGCCTTTGGAGTGAAAAACTTGTCAGCGCCTTCTAGGTTCAGCCTGGTCCCATAGCTCAGTGGTTAGAGCATTGCTCATGACAAGCAGGGTCCCAGGTTCGAGTCCTGGTGGGTCTGGCGTTTTTTCTCTTTTCAGGCAGTTCACTTCCCCGACTGATCCTTTGAATTTGAAGTTCTCCCAATCCTTTCCAAATTATTATTATTATTATTATTATTATTATTATTATTATTATCTCACTGCACTCGTTGATGCACTATTCCCTCTGTGTATTCACTCCGTATGATATACTCTCTCTATTGTATTCACACCGGTATGGTGGTATGCTTGTCTGTGTGCAGGTTGTTCTATGCATCACCTCAATGTACTGGACCGCTGAAGTGACTCAAGCCATACAGAAACAGGGAGGATTGAAGGTAGGTTTCGCGTCCACACGCTGTGACCAAAATTCAACAAGGACTCGTTGTACATATTTCCCCAGAACAATAAGGGCACACAGGCGTGTGCGCCGGTGCCCTTCAAGGGGGGGGGTTCCGGGGGCCTCCCCAGGGGAAAATTTTCAAAAAATGAAGCAAAATCCTGCATTTTGAGCGAGAAAAAAAAGGGGCTTCCGGGCACCCAGGAACCCATACGGGGCACGCACCTGGCACAAAGCTAGTTTGGCGCTATTCTGAGTTTCATGCTTACACACAAGATCATCAGGTAACCTGAGAATGCCATTGGGCTTGCTGGTATTTATGCCAGGAGAAATAGTTTGTACTCCTCATTGCTGGCCACTTCAGTGAGTATCCGAGGTTAACCATGCATGTTTCCTAAAACAAGCCACATTCCCATTGCTGGCAGGATTCGTATATACTTGATTATATTGTCGCAGCACCTGTCTTTGCTTCCTCCATCAACTAAAGTTCTGTATATCTTAAATGGACCAATCAAGAGTGCAGTCAATGCAGACATGGCCACCGTGCGCAACATTTCTCCAAGCCGACTTTCCGTACCTTTTCTGCAAGATTCTCTCCTCCGCCTGTCGTTCATGCTGATTCAAACTTACAAGGAGTCAAAACATCTCTAATATTATTATGTCAATACCGAGTGACACAACAAACAACAGGAGCAACATGACATACTCACTACAGTTTGCGCAGCTAGTGCACAAGTGTCCGATGCATGAAATCCTGTACGCACACAGCTAAAGTGCGAGGTCCTGTACGCACTATTTGCTATCCACTAGGACAGGTCTATCACTGTACTGTAATAGGACCTGCAGAAGACGTTTTTGATTGGTGCGGCCACACCCTAGTCTTTCATACAGTTTGTGTATGATATGGAGGGTAGTCACATGACTTTCATACAGTTTGTGTATGATATGGAGGGTATACACATGACTTTCATACAGTTTGTGTATGATATGGAGGGTATACACATGACTTTCATACAGTTTGTGTATGATATGGAGGGTATACACATGACTTTCATACAGTTTGTGTATGATATGGAGGGTATACACATGACTTTCATACAGTTTGTGTATGATATGGAGGGTATACACATGACTTTCATACAGTTTGTGTATGATATGGAGGGTAGTCACATGACTTTCATACAGTTTGTGTATGATATGGAGGGTATACACATGACTTTCATACAGTTTGTGTATGATATGGAGGGTATACACATGACTTTCATACAGTTTGTGTATGATATGGAGGGTAGTCACATGACTTTCATACAGTTTGTGTATGATATGGAGGGTAGTCACATGACTTTCATACAGTTTGTGTATGATATGGAGGGTATACACATGACCTCCTCAGCAGTAAACACACATTGGAAGCCAAAACGTTTGTATCCGGCCATGGCCTGACCAACCGGATCAGTTCCGCTGGGCCTGTGTGAGTAGCCTTCTGCATTGCTGGTGTGTTGATGGACTGACAAACAGGTCGGAATAGCATTCAGAGATCTATACTAGTATACAATTCATAATAGCAAGAATTCTCCAGGACGGAGGAGAGAAACTTGCAGAAAAATTATGGAACTTACTTGAAGTACGTTCAAGGAAGAAGCTAAAAGAAGCGAACACACCCACACACACACACACACACGTGTGCACGCACACACACCCACACACACACGTGTGCACGCGCACACACACACACACACACACACACACACACACACACACCCAAACGCGCACACGCACACGCACACACGCACACACACACACACACACACACACACACACAGACATGTGCGCATGCGTAAAACATACCCACATGCGCATGCATGCTCATCTGCATTCCATTTCAAATCGTAACTGGAGTGGCGTGCATGAAAATGTTACATAGTGCGCATAATGCCATTGATATACTAAACACAGTCAGGACCACAGATATCACGAGTTCGATGTTGCAAGACTAATGGATAGCTGATTGGAAGGGTATTTGTTGCCAGTTTCTTGTTGCAGTTATTTGTTTATACTCATTGGTCAAAGACCGAAAATCCCGTTCCCACCACCCACCGCTTTAGAAGCTGCATCTGCACCTTGATTTTTGAGGTCGGTGGCGGTGAAAAACTCAGTCTAATGGTCTCTACAAACCGTGAATTGTTATTGTTTTTATTTTTTCCATACTCACCGCATGTCCTCCAGGCCTATCTGGAGGTTAGCAATCGTCAAATTGACGACATTGTCGAGCTGGTGCGTGGCAAGTTGTCCAAGGGAAACCGTACCACCCTGGGTGCTCTGACAGTACTCGATGTGCATGGTATGTGGAGCCTGTATGGGGGTTGGTAGTGCTGGGGGAAGTCCCTATAGCCGGTGGAGCTGAGCACTTGTTTGTGTTGAATTGTACAGTCGTGGCCAAAGAAATCCACCCCGAGAATCAAGAGTAGCACCTCGTTTCCATTTCATGTACATCATGCACGTTCTCGAAACCGATCCCAGGGCCGCAGGGGTCTCATGAGCCTTGACGCTGCTATTGGCCCGTTTTAAGAAACTGTTACCCCAATGCCTTGCTTTTTCACGCTAGTAATTATGACTTTCAGCTATGCAAAATGCGAACATGATCACCTATCCAATACCGGTAGTCTACTATGTTAATTATTCATATCTTTTTGCATCTTTCCCTCGAGTGGGTCTATTGTTATTAGGCAATTGTCTGTTATAGTCACCACTATAAATAAAAATCCAATCCAATCCAAATTGGCACGTGGGTCGGACTTCCTTGGCCACGACTAAAGTACATACATTATAGTCTTCTTGAGCATTATGAGTACAGTCATGTACTTGTACACCTCGCTGTCCCTCTTGAACCCATGATAAGCCATTGAAACCCATGACTAGCCATTGAAACCCATGACTAGCCATTGAAACCCATGATGAGCCATTGAAACCCATGATGAGCCATTGAAACCTGACTCTATACATCCCTTCCATGCATATATATTCCGCCAGTATGCGAGTATATAAGGCAATGTAATCTTCTAACTGGAAATTGGACTTGCAACTGTGTGTATGATTATACAGCCAGACATCACAAAGCTCAGCCTCTGTGTTTTAACCTCTACTAGTAGTGACAAATTGTCTACCTTGTGCAAGCCAATCTGGGCACTAATCTCTTTTTAGAATCAAGCAGCCCGGCTAGCTCAGTCGGTAGAGCATGAGACTCTTAATCTCAGGGTCGTGGGTTCGAGCCCCACGTTGGGCGCTTACTTTTTTCTTCTTTTTTTCTTCGGAGAAACATGCCTCAACATGCAGATCACGTTCACTCGAACGGTTCCTCCTGGCATTTGCATTGTGTTTTAGGCTGCGTTTACACGACAACGCTGGAGGCGAAAACGCAACGAAGTGCTTTCGGATCCATGGTTCATTTACACGGTACGCGGAGCAAAACGTAAAAGTTGTACACCAAAACAGAAGAAAACCAAAACGCTGGCCAAGGTGGAAGAATTTGAAAACGGAAATGTTCTGCCGGATAAATTTGGGTGTGTAAACAGTCAAAACGGTGTGCTGGCCTTGTTTTCCGTCACGTTTGTTTCGTTTTCGGCCATTTACACGGATCAGACAATCCAAAAAATTGTTTTTACAATTTTCGTCATGTGACGTGTGTTGTTGTGTGCCTGTTTTCTACCATTACTTGAGTGTGATTGGTGCTTCCACGGCAACACTTGGCACATGACGTACTTTGGCGGATCCTTTGCTCTCGCGTAGACGCTTGAAAACGATACAAACGGAGACCACCTCGGATCGGCTTTGATCGTGTAAACGTACGAAAACGAAAAAAGAAATGCGGGACTGAAAACGGAAAACTGGCCGTGCGTTGTCGTGTAAACGCAGCCTGAGAGTTCGTACCGATTTTTCAAGATTGAAAAATGTGGCATACCAAAAATAAAAATTGCGTGACTGTGTTTGTGTGTTCAGCACGTGATGTTGTAGCCAAGTTGACCAAGGATGAAGTGAGCACAATCACAGATTTCCAGTGGATCAGTCAGCTGCGCTACTACTGGGAACGTGATGATTGCTACGTGCACATGATCACAACTAGTCTACGCTATGGCTACGAATACCTGGGTAACACTGGGCGCCTGGTCATTACACCGCTCACTGATCGATGTTACAGGTATGTTCCTTCCAAAGTCCTGCGAAGGGTGGGTGGCTGGGCATTAAGGGGCACCCAAGCTACAGCTTACTACACTAAAACCTGTGTTCGCCGGACCCTGTACCAAGCGGAATCCTGTATTGACTGGACAAATTTGCATGCACCAAAGTGCTGTGGATCTAACGTGCACCAAGGGCGTCCGGTTAGGGCAGGGTCTACTGTACATGCAGATACTAGCCTGGCTGTGAACCAAGGCTTTGTCCCGGGAGCATTCCCGATATTTGTAGATACCTTACAGTCACCAGTGGGTGCTAACCAATAGTTTGTAAGTAATTCTGAATCAGCTCATACTATCCCCACTTCCTAATGCTATTCAATGTGAGTTTGAGCCGAGGCCAGTTTACTGAATCATGCGTGTAGGGCGTCTGGCTTTCACTTGAATTTATACTCAAGCTACATGTAACATCAATTTTTGGTTGCTAGTGCCTGGCATAGACAGTCTGAGGGGAATCCCCAGTTAATGCCTTCCTGGACCTTACCTGCTCTTCTGCACTGTTCTCTAATTCTAAAAACCTTGACCCTGAAACTGTTTCTGTCCTGGTGCTTAGAACATTGATGGGAGCTCTGAAGCTCAACCTTGGTGGTGCACCGGAAGGACCAGCCGGCACAGGGAAAACAGAGACGTGCAAAGATCTTGCCAAGGCTGTTGCAAAGCAGGTAGGTAGCACAGGCTTGTGAGTCATATACAGAGTACTCTAACTGTGATAAGCACTGCGAGGTTTGCACAAGGGTAGATGGCTTTGACGCTAACCAGCAAGAGTACTCAACCAAGCTGAGACGAGGGAGCATAATACCGTATTTCCCCGAATATAAGTCGCACCTTTTACACTTAACTTCAGGCCCAACAAAGGGAGTGGCACTTACAATCGAGGCTGATAATACTACTGACGTGAATATATGAAAATAGTATGACATGGACCTGGAAATAGGGGTGCCACTTACAATCGAGTGCGACCTATAATAATATAATCGGGGAAATACGGTACTCAATCTCCAGACATGTTTCGTTTATTGAACTATGTATATAACTGTACAACGTATATTGTATCATCCATGTCTGACAGAATCAGGTTAGAAGTGTGTTTGCAAGTACATGTAGATGAAGTCAAACCAATGCTGTATTTCTGTTGTTGTTCTTGTTTCAGTGTGTAGTGTTCAACTGCTCCGATGGTCTGGACTTCAAGGCCATGGGCAAGTTCTTCAAGGGACTAGCTCAGGCCGGAGCATGGGCATGCTTTGATGAGTTCAATCGTATTGAACTGGAGGTATGCTCCAAATGGCTATGCACTCCTTCAGATAACCATGTACGGTAAAACCTGGTTTAAGCGACCACCCCCACGGTGCAAGCAAAAGCGGTCGTTAAAGCCAGGTGGTCTTTGGAACCAGGTCCCACAGTTTCTATGTAGAACTGTCCGTGCATGGAAAACGGACGTTAAGAGCAGGTGGTCGTTAAACCCAGCGGTCGCTTACACCAGCTTTTACTGTATCTATGTAGTGGAGTAGTGATTAACACATCCTTTGTGTGAATAGAGAAAGTACTTGTTAACAATTGGGACCCGGGTGAAGGAACAAAAATAGAATAATTCTACTGGATTTTGATTGCAACACACTTCACTTCCCATCTTTGCTGGAATTTATACAATATTTTCTCGCAGAATGGTGATTGCTCGACGACATTTTTTTATTTTTTTATTCAACATTTCCTGGCTTGTCGTAAGACTGCCAATATTTATGAGATGTCGGGTGGTAGCCAACCACGGCG
>NC_088651.1:6152695-6252695 GCF_964019385.1 Sycon ciliatum | reverse complement strand
GGTCGATTTCATGAAAAGTTTTTTTTCGGAATACTTGGACATCGGAAAAGCTTCAGCTCCACAATCCATCTTCAGTATCATGTTGATAAATTTCGATTTTGCTACAGTTCGTTCTTCTATGATTGTTATGAAGGGCAGGGTTGAAAAGGAGCGGGAAGAGGGGTGCGCTGAGAGTGTGTGGATGAACATATGAATGTTTCGCGATGCACAGAATGACTCGAGAGAGCTGGCAACCGTCCCCAGTCCCTTGCCTGTCTGATTATAACATGCGACTGGATCCGTTCGGTAAAATGCATTCCTCTTGTTCGTATCTTATCTCTAACCAGACATTCTCCCATCACTCTCCAAATAGTCTCTGGGCCACACCAATCACTGAAAAAGAATGAAATTATCCGAATTTTTGGACAGGGCCCATCTTCGGTACCTAAATCTCTGAATTCCTCTTGTTCATACCTCATCCCTGCATTCTTTCTTCTGTTGTGTTGTTCAGGTGTTGTATCGTATCATTAACCCCAAGTCCATCACCATGGCGCAACTGTATGGCAGCTTTGATCCTGTGTCACATGAATGGTCTGATGGTAAGTAAGCCTCTGTTACTACAGTGCTGCTCGGTGAAATCCAGTCGCGTCACTCAGGTTTGCGCCTTGCACCATTTTGCAGCCCAGTGTTCGCAGGTCTAGGGCTGCGCAACGCCCGGCGCGTACTTGAGTGACGTGACTGGATTTCATTGAGTAGCACTGTACATTTATGAACCACTTCAAAAAGTATGCACAATGCATGTGCCAGTAAGGTGAAACGGAAAGGTGGCCCATAGTCAATTCTGTCCGTAAAGACATACGGCGTTAGAGACCTCCAAAGATGTAGAAAATCCAGACAGGGAAACCAAAATTATGGACAGAAAGGAAACGCTGCCTGCCCGCAAATCAAAATCAGTCAAAATTAGCGGCTGGATAAGGGTTAACTGCTGAGCTTGGTATAGTGAGTGCGGTGCTTATCTCCTCTCCCTAGTTGCCTTTTCCTCCCCTCCCCTCCCCCCCCCCCCTTCCAAAGTAATATGCCCAGTATCAGATGCGTTTCCTTGGTGTGCTAGTTTCGAAAATCAGTCCTGACTGCTAGTATATCCAAGTTAACCCTTTAAGAGCCGCCCCATACTTGAATGCGTCGTAAACGACGCATTCAAATGCAAAACTTCAAAAGATCGTAACTCAGTCCAATCTCGCTCAAATCCATCGATCGAAATATCCAGGGCGAAGAGAAAACTCTGACCTGTCGGAAGAAACAATCCGCGAAGCGCTGCAAGCAACGGTTCCTGAGATAAATCACTCGTAAGTTGAGCCGCGATCGCGGCAATTTCAAAAGCGCGCAGTGCAACTTTAGTATTGAGAATTTTGAGACTTTTCGTCACTCTGGTTTACTCGAATTTGCACGGGTTTCACTGTTGATATTGTCAAGAGTACACAGCAAAAAAATTGGAACTCCACGATGGAGTAAAATGAAATATCTGGAGCGGGACGCAATTGGACGCATTTGGGGCATTTTTCGTACTGTCGCTGCGATCTAGCGCTGGATAGACGGTGTGCTGGCTATCATGATCGACCTCATTCTCTTCCTCTCGCGGAGACCGTTCCAGGAAGCCCTAGATTGTGAGGATTGAGTGAGTAGAACTGAAGCTATGATTCGAGGAACACGAAAAAATGCAGAATTTTGAAAATTTCCTGTGGCTCTTAAAGGGTTAAATTTGAGAAATCGGCCTGAAGCCGTTCATGAACTAGGCAACATGTCCCAGGGCTCAGGAATGCATAGGTTGGGAGGGGTGTAGCATCTACGACTCCGCTGCTATCTTGGTTGCTATTTGTGAGATTTGCGTGCGAAAAAAACATAATATTATTATGATGTGCGCAAAGTGACCTCTACAATACCGGCACATCCGCATACAAATCATCACTACAGAACCGTCTGGGTCATAGATCACAAAAGAACCACCTGGGTCATAGGCGACCCCTTCCTGCTCTGCCAGATCATCACTGATGCCCTTCGTCAACCTTCTTCTCTTCTGCCCAGCCTTTTTTGGTCACCCTCAAGCTCCTCACCTTCCTCTAGCTTTGATATCTTAACGTCTGTCGAAATTTATGCTAGGACTACTAGCCAGCTACAGTGTACCAGCAACGACGGAAACCTGGACTAAAGAACGTAGCTCTCCCTGCAGTGAACAGAGAAATCTCTAACACTGTTACTGATAAAGTGATGGTGTCATGGTGGACACACTCTCCGTGCAATGGACGAAGAAATTTCTAACATTGCTACTCATTAAGTTATCTTTTCATGGTGAACACACTCTCTTTGCATCAGCTATCTGCTCTTGGTGGACAATACAATGATGAGTAGTCTTGCTGTCTGTTGAGGATGTGGAGTGCCAGGGTAATGCCCATACAGCCCTCCCTAATTTCTGCTAGGACTACTAGCCAGCTACAATGCACCAGCAACGCCGCTAACCTGGACTAAAGAACTTGGCTCTCCCTGCAGTGGGCAGAGAAAACTAACACTGCTACTGATAAAGAGATGGTTTCGTGGTGGAAACACTGTTTACCTGCTTCCTCCTCTTCAAGTCTGCTACTTGCATCAGCTATCTGCTCTAGGGGAACAATACTGGTGAACAGTCTTGCTTTCCGCTGATGTGGAGTGCAAGGGTAATGCCCATGCAGCCCTCCCTAATTTCAGCTATGCCAGCTACAGTGCACCAGCAACGCCGCGAACCTGGACTAAAGAAACTGCGGTGAGCAGCGAAATCTCTAACACTGCTACTGATAAAGTGATGCTGTCATGGTGGACATACTGTTTACATGCTTTGTCCTCCTATTCAAGTCTGCCACTTGCATCAGCTATCTGCTCTTGGTGGACAATACTGATGAGCGGTCTCGCTTTCCGTTGATATTGAGTGCAAGAGTAATGCCCATGTACCCCTCCATATTGCTTGTAGCCTATGACAAGCAAGTCGCTGACACTGTATAGAGCCTGCACTTGTCCATGGTCTTCTCTGTCTACCGACATTACCCTCTGATCGGTAGTCCACCCTCCAACTTCTTTCCAATCATCTACCTCTTCAGCTTGCGGAGGTTTGGGATGACACACTTTTCGACATTAAAAAAAGATCACAGTGCGCGTGACACTCGGCTGCAGGTCGAGTTTTCCGCATTCATAGGAACACCACCACCTTTTCGACATTGCCAGCACATCATCCTCCAGGATTGCTATATCTGGGCTGTGCGGGGCAGCATCGTTCACAGAGTTGAAATGTCCTGTATCGTCACCGCCGATGAAGGTGTGTGTGGCGTGTCTGTCGGAGTTGCAGCAACCGTTCCTGATACGTTGCTATTTATTCGATACCGAAGGAGAAGACTTTGGAACGGAAACATTTGTGTCATTGAAAACAAGAACATCATCTTTCCATTGCCTAATGCCGCGTGATTGTGAATAAATAAATGGTACCTGTCATAAAGAAAAATGGGTGTATGTGTGCATACATTCATGTACGTGTGCGCACATGCGGACCGTGTGTAAGTATTGGGTGCTGTTAAAGGTTAAGGTGACCAGCAGGTCTGAGTGAATTATCGGTATCTCACCTTACTAACCTCTTGTTACATCGTGTGTTGCTCCCTACGTGGGGGGCTTGCGCTATTCCTGCCGACTTGAATTCTCACTTGACTTCAAGAATTCAAGTCGGCAGGAATAGCACAAGCTCCCACGCAGGGAGCAACACACAATTCCCCAAGTATCGCCGAAGTCGCACCAACCTCTTCCTTACTGACCTTGTGTTACATGAATTTCAACGTGTACCACTATATGTGTACTGGCTGCAGGTGTACTGGCAAACACGTTCCGTGAGCAGGCGATGTCGACAACAGAGGATCGCAAGTGGATTGTATTTGACGGTCCGGTGGATGCAGTGTGGATTGAAAATATGAATACAGTGCTGGATGACAATAAGAAGGTAATCTGATTTCAGAAAACAGAAAATTTAGGCACAGAGAAACAGCTCCTGATTGGAATATATGTGTTAGTGTCTGTTTGTTTATTGAAATTCTGGGTGTGAAGCAGATGCACCGAAAGTACGAGAATAGATGTACGCCAACAATTTGTGGAATTACGGTATGCAGTATTCGCAAACTTAATGGCTGGCAGGAATTCGAGGAGCATGCACGAGTGTTTGTTGTGGGTGTGGGTTGGTAGTCATCATGTCGTGCACTTGCAGCCATGTTCATGGGACCAACAGTGCTATGAGGTAGCCTGCTGAATGGTCGGTTGATTTGTAGTGTGACCAATTTCAACTGTATCTGAAACGATGTATTCTTTGTGTAGACAATAGTTCTTCCTACCTCCCTCCTCCCCCCCCCCCCTCTCTCTCTCTCTCCTCTCTCTCCTCTCTCCTATCTCTCTCTCTCTCTCTCTCTCTCTCTCTCTCTCTCTCTCCTATTTCTCTCTCTCTCTCTCTCCTCTCTCCTCGACCCTCCGTCCTCTGTCCTCTGTCCTTTTCTCCTCTCTCTTCTTTTCTATTCTGTTGTTATACTATCACAGCTGTGTTTGATGAGTGGTGAAATTGTTCAAATGAGCAACAAGATGAACTTGATCTTTGAGCCCGAGGACCTGGAGGTAGCATCGCCTGCTACAGTCAGTCGATGTGGTATGATCTACATGGAACCGCACCAGGTAAGCAACTGTGGCACAATCAAAATATACTTGAGAGGCCAAACCTTTCACCCTGGCATTTATCCCTGTTCCTGGTGCCAGCAGACATTGCGGTGTGTAGAGTGTAGAGTAATCTTTTGTGTAGTAGTATACCGCTTTATCACGTGCTCCTGTAGCATCCTCTCTAGTGTGTGAGCCGCGGATCTGATATTATTTTTGGATTGTGTGCTTCTATCTTGAATTTCGAAGACCAAAGTTGCAATAATTAGGCTTCAATGCACAGTTAAGCTTTACTGGAAATCCAACATGTGTTAACAGCAAGGCAAGACCGACTTGCCATTCCAAACTCATACCAAAGCATAAACTTCTCATCTGCCCTCAAGCCGAGATGTCTGATGATAGTCACTGTGTGTGTGTGTTCATTGTGTCCGCCATATCTCTCTCTTTCTGTAGCTTGGCTGGCGACCACTGATGACGTCATACATGGAGTCTCTACCTAACAGTATTGTGGAGGAGCAGAAAGATCTACTGGAGCAGCTGTTTGACTGGCTGGTTGAGCCATGCTTGGGTGAGCACAGGTAGTAGTGTAGTCATGTAGGTCTCTGGTTGAGCCATGCTTGGGTGAGAACTGGTAGTCTAGGAGACTTACCGACAATTGCTCTATGGCTGAATATTGAAATAGCTACGGCAATGTTTTTGTATGCATAACCCACCAAGGGGTTCTTCAAAGGTTGCACTTTTTTTGGGGCCGCCCGTAAATAACAATAATTGCGAAACAAAAATTGAAGTTTGGTTGAACTGCTGTCTGCTTTGTCATTGAATTGAATACTGCTGACGTGATCTAGAAAGGATCGAAGTGTTGGTCGATGTATTTAGCAGGCTGTGTCGAGAAAATAAAAAAACTTGTGGTTGGAAATGTTTTTTGTTATCTATGGACAATTCCACACCTAACTCATTTACGCACTGCCCAATATGCTCGCTTTTCTGCAGAATATGTCCGTCTGGAGTGCAAGCAGTTTGTAGTGACATCATCGCTACATCTTGCCCGATGTATGATGTCATTGCTGAACAGTACAATGGATGAGCTGCTACACAATGGCGAGGACGGAAATGCAGATATTCCTATTGCACAGGTATGCTTCCAATAGACCCTTTGCACAATAACGGTCACGTGATCCGAGACGGGGCATCCTCTTCGATTTTTGTGCAGAGTATCAGTTGTTGAGCATGGTGGAACACTGTATTTTTCCATTTTGGAGATGGAGGGGAGAGCGTCGAGTGGTTTGCCATCGATGGCTGTGGAACCTGTGGACGAACTGTCAAATGAAGAATGGTCTGTGAAGGAACTGAACAGTTTTCTGCTGAATAAGGGTGCGTATCTGTCTGGAAAAGGAAGGAGTTGTTGGAGAGGTAAGTTTTCCGCATTCAGTGGATATTTCGGATTACTGTAGATTGAAATTGATTATTCTTTTCTCTACCTTCTCTCCCCTGTCGATGTAGAGAACACTTCTCTATGCAGAACCCTGATGCTCCTAGAACTAAGAAGGGCACCACTTCCTCGAGTGTACCTTCATCGTGCCCAACATTTCATGCGTCCCAGTGGATGAGTGATGAACCTCTGTTTCCCAGAGTGAGTGCCACAGCATGCTTGCTTGTCTCCAACGCAGGGGCAAGTCGCCGACGACAGTGAAGAGGGAGCTGATGGAGTAGTACAAGTGAACAGGCCCGTGGATAGTGTCCATGAGTTTTACTTTGGTGGCCATGTGCATAATGTGAAAGTCTGTCATATCGTGCACACAGCCACAGCTCGAACTCAGATGACTTTCTCCGCACACCTGAACGATGAGGCTGCGTCTCTCTCCACTTCAACATCAACAGCTCGAGCAGCGCCAGCAAGCAGTCGATCTTCCAATAGCGAAGACAGGGATGGGTCATGCCTTTTTCTCAAGCTCCAGAGTCTCTTGGCAGGGCGTTCCATATCTTCGCAAAAGCAAGGTCGGATGAAAGTCGTCATGGATAAAGTGTTCCGAGCACAACACTGGGAACGATATCGCAGCACTGCGGCCCTCTTCTCGCCAGATAGCCAGGATTCCAGAGTGTGGAATGCCAGCATCACCAGGGAACGCATGGAAAGACAAGTGGGTTTCTTAGACTAACGTTAGGGATGACGGTTGCTGCAAACAAGAACCCAACAGTGGTCCTTGGAAAGCGTTTCGGAACTTCTTCCTTCAGAACTAAAGAAACTTCAAATGAAAAAAGGCTGCGGAGTACATACATGAACATCGCGTCGGGACCGTGAAAACACAGCCTGTCACAGGAAACTTGATCACGTCCTGCAGCAAACCACGCATGCTGGTTGCATGCCAAGTGTGCAGCGCGTGCACAGCATGCCCCGTCTCGACCCCTCTCGCTTATTGTGCAAAGGGTCTATTGCAATGGCATGCATGTGATTAAACTGCAGTCTACAGTGAAACCTGTCAAGGCGGCCACTCAGGTTAGGTGACCACATATCCTAGACTCAGACCACTGTAACCAGGACCAAGGAATGCTATTTCCAGTCAAATGACCCTGGATGTGGAGACCACCCGGTAACAGAGAGCATGTTTTGAAGATCCCTGGAGAGGTCGTGTTAGACAGATTTCACTGTATTTGCATCTAGATTTCCAGGGTTGTTGTTGTTGTTGTTGTTGTTGTTGTTGTTGTTGTTGTGTTTATTTTAATTCGCAAGCCAAACGGGCAGATCTGCCCAATGAAAAGGTGGCGAATGCAGATAGAAAGCAGTAATTAATGAAATTGGGGAGGGATGTAATAAGGATAGAGGTGGAGAGAAACTAAGCCAGCTGATCATCAAACAGGACGTTTGGTACTCTAGGTACTAAGGGTGTGCGGGATCATGGTTCTTTTTGAATATCGGTTTGCTCGATACTCGGCTAGATTGTGTTTTCCGCATCCGTATGAACGCCACCAGCCTCAAGGATCAAGGCGAAGGTGCAGTTTATAGAAAGGTGGGAGTTGAGTTGATCAGACCCACCACCAAAGTGGTCCAATACCGAAAATCCCATTTGATTTGCGGTTTACTCACGTCTTGTTGTCATGGAGATGGGGGAGGGTATAACGCGTGTTGCGCATCGAACCTTAGCTTATGTCACGGTAGAGTCATTGGCCTCTCGATTATAAAGATGCATGCAGTGGAGTTTTAGTATCTGTTTATTGTGCGCTGGCCTGCCATGGTCTGTTGTGTTGTGTTCAGCGCCTCTCCTGGATGCCTGGATTGTTCTTCTTCGCTATTGCCTGGGGTGTCGGTGGCATGCTGACTGGAGACAGCAGGGTCAAGTTTGATCCGTTCTTTCGAACGTTGATCAGCGGCACGGATCAGGACAACCCCCGACCGAAGAGCTGCAAGATCAGCAAGGTGAGATGGCTGTCAGCGAATAGTGTTGTTGTTGATTTTTATTTTATTTTTTCACCAATTGCATGGACATTGTCGCCTTTTCACCCTCCCCAAGGTCCAAACAAACGAACATTCTATAAGGTTAGTTAACGAACGGATATGTTACTTATCGAACGAATATCGACTATTCTTTCGGGGAAATAGTTTAGAGCGGCTGTTCCTTCATGCACACATCCATGCACATACAATGGCGCAATTCAAGGTGACGACATCAGTACTAGTACTACTGGTACCATCGCAGGTCAACACTTCCAGAGCGCGCACACTTGTACATGTCACAACCCCCGTACACTTCCTTGAAACGAATATTCCAAAAGGGGAAAATATTCCTTCTATCGCGTTTCTAAACAGATATCAATCGAGTATATATTCCTTGCAACCCCAATTTGTATAATTATGTTGTTATTGCCTCTATGTACAGACTGCCCTGTTGCCAGAACAGCGGACAGTCTTCGACTACTACTTTATCAAGCAGGCTAATGGTGTTTGGGCACCTTGGACCGATTTGCTGGAGAAGCAGTCGATTGCCGCTAATGCAAAGGTATGCCGAGGCATCGTCCCACTGGAGTACATATGTGCTTCATTTCTCTGTGTGTGCAGGTATATTGACACTGACTGTGGGGCAATATGAGTATCATTTTGGGTTCATCATCATGTACAGTCAAATTCACGTATAACGACACTCGGCGGGGCATCAGAAAAGTGTCCTTATTCGCGAAGTGTCCTTATACCCGAAGTATCATTATTATATTATATTACAGTTAGATGGGACTTTGCTCTGGGCATGGAAATTCTGTCGTTATTCGCGAATTGTCGTTATATCCGCAGTCGTTATTAGCGAAGTTGACTATACTGTGTTCTGACCTAGCTGAGTCAACATGAAAACTAATTTACACACGAAACCTCAAGCCTGGCCCGACGTTTGTGTTACGTCATTCGTTCTATAATGTTATCACCGTAACCAGGTGCATTATGTGTCGTGTTCATTCGCTTTCTCAGCCGTCTGAGCTCATTATCTCCACGGTGGAGACAGTGAGACAGAGGTACTTCCTCCAGACACTCCTATCACACGAGGTACCGACTCTCTTTGTCGGACCAACGGGAACTGGCAAGTCAGCCATCACCAACAGTTATCTCATGGGCCTGCCCAAAGAAAAGTAAGAATAAAAGCAGAGCTATTCTATCACCATCATTATTGGGCATCACTGCCCGTTTGGTTTCTGATGTAAAATAAAACTTCAAACTTCAAACAATTAACTATGCTGTCATGTCCACACACATACAAAGCAACGTAGTAAGTTAGAATCCAGAACGTTTTCCTGTGACCTTCAGTGGAATAACGTCACTGATCAGGAACATGAAGAGTCCATAGCCCCAAGAGTGTGCAACTCTGTACATGGAGATCCGCGCGGCGGAATTCCAACATTACGTCAAACATGACGTACACGTTCGTTGCGCTTGCACTACTCCCTGGTTCCAAGCACCGCGGAATGCGGAGTTTTGTCCTCTGTGCCTCAGCGGCATGACGTAATGTTGGAACTCCGCAGCGCAGTAGGCATACAGCAGCCAGACCCCAGTTGCACACTCTTGGGCTTATGGACTCTTGGTAACATGGATATAACTCACTATTTCAGCCCAGTCTTTAATTGCCAGTCAGTCAGCAGGAAGTGCGAGCTCTGACGACCATAGCACCAACCACCTTCATGTCTTTAGAGATTTGGAACGCCACCGTTGAGTATGGGCATATCTCTCCTGTCTGTAACTATGCCTTCTTCATACCAGGGTGATTTGCCATGTAACCTTGTATGCCTGGAAATCACAACTTTCATAGCTACCAATAGGTCGTACAGTGCAGTTGCAGTGGCCCTTCATGATCCAACACTGTCACGGTCTGATTGTTTCTGCCTAGGTATCTGCCAAACGTGGTCAACTTCTCAGCGCGTACCACAGCCAGTATGACACAAGACATCATGATGGCCAAGCTGGACAGGTGTGTAGTGTAGTGATTGCAGATTCTCATGTTCAACATCTCCAGTATTGGATATTGGAACCAGGTCGGTCTCGTTGTCTAGGTGACGGCTAATCAGCAACGTCCCCGCCAAGGGTCTTGTTAGAGTTTGAAGCCCGCTGAATCGGAATTTTACCATTCTTTGAAAATCATGTGTTTGTGTGTATCTTGCCTCAGACAAATGTTTTTGGCTATTTTGTTTGTGTGTGCACGCGTGTGTGTACCTTTAACCGTGTGTGCACGTCTGTCTGTTTTGTGTGTGTGTGTATGTGTGTATGTGTGTGTATGTGTATGTGTGTATGTGTATGTGCGTCTATGTGTGCCTGTGTGCCTGTGTGTGTGCTGTAATTTACAGACGTCGCAAGGGAGTGTACGGTCCACCGATGGGCAAGAAGTGCATTGTGTTCGTCGACGACCTTAACATGCCGGCTAAGGAGAAGTACGGCGCCCAGCCACCCATCGAGTTGCTACGACAACTCATAGATCATCAGCACTGGTATGATAAGAAAGATACGTCGCGAGTGGACCTCATTGACGTGGTAAGTATGCGCTCAGCCACTGCATTGGTCACAACCACCAAGTCTTTCCTAGCGTTCCCGGTAAAAAAGGAACGCCTGTTGGGAGTTCCTTAGTAGAATAATAAATTCTACTACTTGGAAGGGTGTTTTTATTGACCACATAAAATGATGATGCAAAGAAAGAAAAGGACACTGGAAACATGATGCTGGATTTGAAAGAAGAAGAGAAACAGGAAGAAGAAAAGAAACCCGACCAAGAGAACTCAAGCATAGCACCCAGGAGGCGAAAATGAACTCAATCCCGAGCATAAGCTCAATCCGCCACTACTACTGCTGCACTGCAACGATACTGCTTTGGCTGTAGTCACAAGTGACCTGATGTTTGTATTGTGCAAGAAACTCGCGAGTTGGGACGAACTCTGTAAACCTTCTTTGTGCCGTTATGCCTTTGTGTGTGTGTGCGTGTATGTTTATATGTTTGTGTTTTTGTGTGTGTGTTTGTTTTTTACTTGAAACCACGTACCCAATTCGTACAACAAGAAAGAAAGAGGAAATGACAAAATGCGTGTGTGTGTGTACGTGTGTGTGTTTTTGTGTGTTTATGTGTGGTTGCATGTGGTTGCATGTGTGTGTATGTGCCCGACTGCCCGTGTACCCACATGTGTCTGTAATGCACAGATCATGCTATGTGCTATGGGTCCACCTGGAGGTGGTCGTAATCACATCACGGGGCGCATCACACGACATTTCAATGTCGTCGGTATCGAGTCATTCGATGACAACACAATGACCAAGATATTCACTTCAATTGTGGACTGGCATTTCGGACATGGCTTCGACGCTACCTTCAACCGACTTGGAAAGGTACACAAGCTTGATATTCAAGATGAGCCATTGTCGTGTACGCCTGGTTTATGTGTTGATATATCATTGATGCAGACAATTTGGATTTGGGTTTTGACCACTTTGTGATGGGTTTCAGATACTCATATCCACCGGAGCTGCATCTGTGCCTTGATCCTTGAGGGTAGTGGCGTTCCTACGGATACGGAAAACGCAGTCTGAATGGGTCACACGCGAGTTGTGAAATTTTAAATTCACTTTATTTCCTTTATACCCGGTTTGAACTTTAGCCTACTGGATTAAAGTCAACAAGTATTCGGTGCATATTTGATATTTATTTTCGGCTATTTTCGGCCTGGTCATGTCTGGACGAAAATTTGTTGCGGCCGAAATTTTGTTTCGCACGGTTCAGTGTGATAGCGTGTACAGCAATACAGGCCGAAAATTTGATGCGGCCAAAATGGATTTTAGCCCTGGGAGGCCGAAAGTTGAATGGGCTGAAAATTTGTCGACTTACAGTAACAGAAACCTAGCTCTTGTTTGTAACAGTTCTTCTCATGGTTTCTTACAGGAATAAGCCTAGCCTTTCTGTGCAAACTCATGTTACATTGCCATGCCGATAGCACTGCTGCTAGTTTTGTGTCCTTAGATTGGTCCGTGCCGTGTTTGTAGTGTGATCATAATTTGTATTGTTGTTGTCGCTGCTGTTGCTGCTGTTGCTTCTTCTTCTGCTGCTGCTACTCTTGCTGCTGCTGCCGCTGTTACTGCTGCTTTCGCAACTGCTTTTGCTCCTGCTGCTACTGTTGCTGCCGCTGCAATGACAGGTTATGATAGCAGCTACGATGGACGTTTACAAATGGGCCGTATCTCATTTCCTGCCCACGCCCACCAAGTCGCACTACGTGTTCAACTTGCGTGACTTTGCACGTGTTGTGCGAGGTGTGCTGCTGGTGCCTGCAACGCACTTGAAGGAAGGAGACAAGCTGAGCCGTCTGTGGATTCATGAGGTTTACCGCGTCTTCTACGACCGCCTCGTTGATGATGGAGATAGGTTAGTGGTCTGACGTTGGTTGAGCTCTAGGACGTGCGTGCGTGCGTGCGTGCGTGTGTGTGTGTAATGTCACTCCAAATAGCTGTATGGTGTAGACCAGGCTGAATAGTGACGGTCAATTCTTCAGCCTTGCAAGCTGTTGAATGGTGTAATCCCAGCACAAGTTGCTATGGCTTCTGCCGTAGCATTGCTATCATCGCCTCCGGCGATGGGCGTCAAAGGTCAGGTCAGGTGTGTATGTGTGTGTATGTGTGAAAGAGAGAGAGAGGGGCGTTGGGGGGTGAGCAAATTATGAAGGTATTCTGTGTAAATATGAGGTCAATGGAACTACTACTAGTAAGCAGCTGATTCTCCAAGCACACCGTGCTGTAACATCAAAAACATAATATATCATTTCTCAGCCTTGTGTGAGACCTCCGTTCCCTGGTGTAGCACACCGATTGCCCCAAAGACATGACCATGTCAGCTTTACTGGTGCGTGCATATGTGTGTTTGTGTGTGTACATGTGTATACGTAATTACGTGTGTGTGTGTACCTGTGTGTACGTGTGTATGTGTAATTACGTGTGTGTGTACCTGTGTGTACGTGTGTATGTGTAATTACGTGTGTGTGTACCTGTGTGTACGTGTCTACGCGTGTGAACGTATGCATTTGCCGCACTCTTCCCCAATCCTGTACAGAGTGATGTTCTTTGGCATGATGAAGGAGCAGGTCAACGAGCACTTCAAGGTCACACTGGACAAGCTATTCCTGCATCTGGCCACTCCTGGAAAGGCGTTGGAAGACGACAACATGAGGTTAGTCGCAGTGTTATCTCAACATGGTGGCCTTCTCAGAGTTTTCACCATCACTGGTATAGCTCTGCAGGGGCGTAGATGGACTCCCCTTTAACCCATTGAACGCTGATGACGTCTATAGACGTCATTGAAAATGCCCCCCATGCGCGGGATGACGTCTATAGACGTCATGGGATATATAGTGATTTCCGTCACTATCAGGTGTGTAAAAGCACTGTTAGTCAGTTGGATCATGATCCTGCCTCTTGTACGATAGGTCGTCGGTACGAATCCCGCTTGATAACACTATGCGTCTTTTTTTCTTCTCTTTTCAGCGATCTTTCAGTCGCAATTGCACACATTTAGCGTATTTCACGCAATTTGAGCAAACTTGCGTCCCCTATTGTGAAGCGCTATTCTTTTCGGGGACTGTATCGATTCTGTCACCCTGTGGTTGATAGTCTTGGCAATCATTTCCAAAATATTTGAGGACCCAGTTGCCAGAACCCTGGAGTTTTAGAACTTTCTATTTGCCTTGTTTTTAGCATTTTATATGCAGAGTACCATAGGCAAGGCCCAGTAGCGCTGAATGGGTTAAAAGGGGCCGCAAAGCCGAATATATGTAGGATGGCTGGTGCATGTCATTCATGGTCATTATGTGCATGCTGAACGGAGGTGAGATATTTTAAGGGGTGCCCCATGCTGGCTACACGCCAGGCTGTATGTACAGCACTGGTATGCCATGTGCTGTATAAAAACCACTGTGCTGAATTAGCCCCGTTGCCTTGCTGACTTACTATGGGATTTTCTCACACGCATGATTCTTGTATTCATCTCTATCATGTCTCTGCAGGAGTTTATTCTTTGGAGACTACATGTCCCCGGAAGCTGATGTCAAGACGTACGATGAAGTCGCCGACTTGTCAGAGCTCACCGCCACCATGGAGAGGTAATGTGTACAAATGTGCATGATTTCACAGCCCAGTGTTCGCAGGTCAAGAGCTGGGGGATGCCCGGCGTGTACTTGAGTGACTCGATCGGGGGATTTCATTCAGCACGACTGTACTTTTGTTCATTTGTTTGTCAAGCGAAACTTTCTAAGCTGGTTATGTTCCTCAACACAAGTTGTATAAATAGTTGGTGGACAAGCCATTGGTTGGCCCTTCTCAGTACAAGTTGTATCGGCAGGTGGTAAGACAATTTTGTGAATTTTCCTTTCTTTCGGTTTGTGATTGCAGTTATTTGGACGATTACAATCAGATGAGTAAAGCACCAATGGCTCTAGTCATGTTCCGTTTTGCTATTGAACACATCTCCCGTATCAGCCGTGTGCTCAAGCAAGATGACGGACATGCTCTCCTCGTTGGTAAGGATTTACGGGTGAACTGTGTGTGTGTGTGTGTGTGTGTGTGTTTGTGTTAAATTAATGTGTGTGTGAGCACGTGTGTGTGTGCATGTGGGTGTGCACATGTCCAGGTGAGTGCACATGCATGTGGGAAGGGGTTGAAGATCGCAGGTACGCACGCGGTAGTCTAGGATATTCGTCATGAACTCCGTTCCGCTGTGAACTATATCTTAGGGACATTCTATAACATTATAGGATAGCGGAAACAAGGCATGAAGTCAAACTGTACCCTCCATTGACTATCCACTGTGTTATTTTTTTGTCAGGTGTGGGTGGCAGTGGTCGACAGAGTGCATCGAAAATGGCAGCTTTTATGGCTGACTATGACCTATTCCAGATTGAACTGACCAAGAACTACACCACAGTGGAATGGAGAGATGACTTGAAGAAGGTGAGCTGCAGTGTTGCCGTTACGCTGGTATTTGCTGATGAAGAGGCATAAAATTCCATTCATGTTGGCGCAAGTGCCAGTCTGAGTAGCTCGAATAATCTACTCAATACAAAAGAGTGCAAAATAATGTACACACATGCCCCCCCCCCCCCCCACACACACACACACAGGCACATGAACAACTTGAACCTTGAACATGCCCATTGCCAACAGCAATGATAGCGCAGGAACCATCTGCTAGATTTTACAGTACGGAACGTGGCACTTGAGATCCCCGGGACGGCAGACCTTTCCGCCTGTAAAGCGGAAGCCAGAGTCAGGATCAGGGGGAGCACGGGCGGGCAGGTGACAGTTAGCAATCTGCCTCCAGGCAGAGCGATCCTGGGCAGCAGCAAACCAGCAGTCAGAAGGCACAGGAGGGCTGATGCAGCGGAGATTATCTATGATGACATCACGCCGCCGCGTGCGTGGACCATGGCAAGGATGCGTTGCAGAGAGCTCCCCAAAGAAAACACATACACACACGCAAAAAGATCTGCGCACACACACACACACACGCACACACACACGCACACACACACACACACACACACACACACACACACACACACACACACACACACACACATACACACACATGCATGCACACATACACAAGGAAGATCTTGTGGCCAGGCACAAGGGGTACATGGATGCGGCAAATGGGATTTCGGACTTGTACCAGTGGTTGCGAGACTTATCCTCTCCCCCCCCCCCCCCCCCACCGTTAGGCACTGCGTCTGCCGCTGGATTTCCCCGGGTGATATTGGCCGTCGTGAGTTCCCCCGGGAACAGACACGATAATTGACTCTATATAATCATTCTCTTATTCGAAACTCGGGCGTTTAATTAATGTAGAAAGGAAAACATGTACATGTATCAGCTTTGTCAACTTTTGTGCATAAGCTGTTGCACTTTCTAACTGTATAATTATAGTATCTAGTTACAGTGGTGGAGAGTTATCTGAACTTGTATCCGTAATGTCCTTTTCCTTTCTACATCCTCTCATTCCCTTGTGATTTCTAGATCATGATGAAGGCGGGCATAGAAGGTAAACAGCTGGTGTTCCTCTTCAGCGATAATCAGATCAAAGACGAGTCGTTTGTGGAAGATATCAATATGATCCTGAATACCGGAGATGTCCCTAACCTCTTTGCTGCTGATGAGAAAGCTGATGTCATCGAGAAGATGCAAGGCATAGCAAGAGCTGAGGTAGGCGCCGTATGGCGAGTGTGTATGGCGAGTGTGTATGGCGAGTGTGTGTGTGTGTGTGTGTGTGTGTGTGTGTGTGTGTGTGTGTGTGTGTGTGTATCTGTGTGTTTTCGATGCTGCTGGAGGCGGTGGTGGTGGGAGGGGTACTTACATGTGTTTGGAGGTGCTGACGTGTGTAGAGGGTTGGGGATAATGACTTTCTAGAAAACTAGAAGATATTAATGATTGGACTGATAGGTACCTGTCCCCGGTGGTGGGTAGGGGTGTTTTTGGGGCGTGTGGGGGTGGGGGGGGGGGGAGGGCATGGTATCAGAGACATCTGAAGGAGTATTCAATATGTACGGTACATGTATATAGATTTTGTTTTAGAGGTATCAGCAAATTGTTTTGAAAAACAATATCCCGCCTCCGGCCCCCTCCAACTTTTCTCTGCATGGGGTGTTGTTTGATGCTGACTGAATTGTTCACTTTGCGGTTTGATAATTTTTATATTATTTTGTGGTGAATATGTTGATGGTATTATACAGGGTCGTAAGATAGAAGCTACTCCTCTCGCCATGTTCAACTTCTTTGTGGAGCGTGTCAAGGCACGACTGCATATCGTACTGTGCATGAGTCCAATCGGCGACGCGTTACGCAATCGACTGCGAATGTTCCCCTCGCTGATCAATTGCTGCACCATTGACTGGTTCCAGGTGAGAAGTAGGGATTCTCATTACTGTTCTTTCCAGGGTATAAGCCGCTCTTTGAACACTCAAAATTCAACTAAAAAAAGAGGTATTTTTCCCACTTATGATAGGAACAAGAAAATGGATTCTGGGTTTCAATAATATTTTTGTTATGAAATACACAGTCATACATGTCGAGCAAGTAACGTAGTTGCGTGATGTCTGCGGCCTTCATCCTATTCATAGCTGTATTAAAAAAGAGGGGTATGGCTTATACTCCGATGATCAAATTGATGGTGATCAATAGGGAAGTTGTCTGTATTTTGTAGGAAGAAATGGGGTGCGCTTATAATCCGGAGAATGCCGTATTTGCCGAAATGCGGCGCCCTGAACATCAAGCCAAATGAATCTCCAGGTCTACAGCAATGGCGTTCGTGAGGGATATTTGCTGCATAGGATAACGCGCTTGTAAGCCCTTTTCAACGCCGGTCAAGGATTCAGCTTTCCATTGAAGCCCAATGCATTCATGTCTAGCTTACAAGAGCGGTCCGGGACCCAGTATTGCCCATAACTTTGAAACGTCGGAAATTCTGAATCGCACACGTTTCAAAGAGGAAGGACCAGGGATCTGCCATTAATATAGTCTTTATCTCCACAGTAACTGGCAAACAAGTAACATTTCCACTAATGCCCACTCATAGGGGGCCCGGTAGACCGAGATCCCCTTGACTTCGAGGTCCGGATGAGAGAGATAACTGGGTTTTATACTCTTTATTTGAATTCGCCAATACACACACAAGCCCGGTTACATGGAAGCGAATGTGAGAACTAATAAGGGGTTTAGGAATGAGGAGGAAGGTCTATACTGTGTACTGCAGGATGATTTCATTTGTTGTGTTGCCACCTCACTGTCAAACTGTCTCTAGGCGTGGCCAGACGACGCCCTCGAGATGGTTGCCAATAGGTTCTTGGAAGACGTCGACATGGAGGATGACATACGCTCGGCGTGTGTATCGCTGTGCAAGCACTTCCACCAGAGTGTCCGACGTCTCTCGGAGAAGTAAGTAGAAACACTGGGCAACGGTGGAATTACACGGGAATGGCGACAACAGGCCAAAGTGCTCGCGGCATGTGCTCATTAGTAAGCAGGGTTCTTGAAAGAACTATCTGAGCTGGAAAAAAGAAAAATATTTCACTGCGAACTTTTGTTGGAGCACTTTCTATGTTTTGCTCCCTTTTTCGGTCATGCTGAGTAGTAAGCAGTGACAGGATACCATTGAGCACACGGGAATAGTAGTACTATCTGCATGTATCGGCCTAGGGCCTACGCTTCGAGTTCTATTGGTGACAGTCGATGTTTCTTCTTCAGACTTTTCCCCTTGGCAACTAGTCTCTGCCATGGAGAAATGCATTATCAAATACTAGTAGTCGCACATCTGACTATAAAATCAACACGACGCAGCTCACCAGATCAAGGTGTGGGTTCTCTTCAATCAGTAGAGTCGAGTCGAGCAAGCTGCAACTCCCGGTGCCGAGCGGCGGGCTCACGCCCCTACTTGGCTACTTCCCCTTAGGCCTTATACAGGGATCGATTTACTTTGATTTTTTTGCATAGCAGTCACTGCTACACAGTTTTACAATTGACTAGCAACTCCCAGTATTGATTAGCAGTTTTCCTTCATCAAAAGTTTACATGTATAGCTTGTACAATTGCAGGATTTCGTAAAGAAGAGGACAATAGCTGCAGTTGCTATTTGCTTTTCCAAGCGAATGTTCGACCTGAATATTTACGTTAGAGTTTTCGCTTGGGCACGTTACATGTTCAGCGTCCAGCCGTCTTCGAGTTCTTCACAACACAATGTCTTTCAACAGGGCAGTTCCGCTGATTCCTTCGACAAAGAAACCTCAGGAAAGCGCTCAAACGATCGTGACATTTCGTGCAAAGCGCATCGAATTTCGCTTTTCTACATCGAAACGAATCGACATTCCTGGCGCGTCCAGTTCTTTGTCCCTCTTCTGGACAGTGAATCACTGATCAGATTCACTGACATGTTGGCTACATGAGACTAAGAACCATCTACTTCAACTGTGCCTTGTCGAACAGAAACAAACTGAGCTTGACAGTGAAAGAAGAAAGGAGAACATCAGGAAAAGTCACCGCCGTGTACAAAACTTCAGAAGACTGCAGTCATGTACGACCAGTGCTAGTGCAGTGTCCAAAATCGAAAGAGCGCGATCCGCGAGTCCGCGACCCGCGCGGACTGAGCAGGACAGGCCAGTTGGTTGGAGTAGTAAAATACTACTCCCTAGTCAGCAGTGTGTACAAAATGTAGACTGCACACAACTGGTCTTTGTAGTGCATCGCAGTTTTGGGCGATAAAAAACGAAAAGCGAATCGCAGCCAGTGAATTTTGATTCGCAAACTGCGATGCGAACCCGGATAAATCGATCCCTGTTATATAACCTCCAAGACGGAATGATAGTAGCCGACTGGCCGTGAGCGCCACCGCTTCGAGTTCTATTGGTGACAAACTGACAGTCAATTTTTTTCTTCTTCCGACTTTTCCCGTTGGCAGCTAGCTAGTCTCTGTCGGTCGAGTCTGTAGTGTAGAGTCGACTGCACAATTTTGTATATGCATATTTGCATGGTCCGGCATAGCAGCAAGCTGTGTTCATGTTTAACGTCACACACGTTATGGGCAGGTGTCCGGGTACGAAATGAGCCGCATGTCCGGTTCAGTGGCGACGAAAACCGGCCGCAGTTTTGCGACGATCCCTGATTACTATCCCTGATCCCTGATCCCTGATTACTATCCCTGATCCCTGATCCCTGATTACTATCCCTGATCCCTGATCCCTGATTACTATCCCTGATCCCTGATCCCTGATTACTATCCCTGATCCCTGATCCCTGATTACTATCCCTGATCCCTGATCCCTGATTACTATCCCTGATCCCTGATCCCTGATTACTATCCCTGATCCCTGATCCCTGATTACTATCCCTGATCCCTGATCCCTGATTACTATCCCTGATCCCTGATCCCTGATTACTATCCCTGATCCCTGATCCCTGATTACTATCCCTGATCCCTGATCCCTGATTACTATCCCTGATCCCTGATCCCTGATTACTATCCCTGATCCCTGATCCCTGATTACTATCCCTGATCCCTGATCCCTGATTACTATCCCTGATCCCTGATCCCTGATTACTATCCCTGATCCCTGATCCCTGATTACTATCCCTGATCCCTGATCCCTGATTACTATCCCTGATCCCTGATCCCTGATTACTATCCCTGATCCCTGATCCCTGATTACTATCCCTGATCCCTGATCCCTGATTACTATCCCTGATCCCTGATCCCTGATTACTATCCCTGATCCCTGATCCCTTCCCTGATCCCTGATTACTATCCCTGATCCCTGATCCCTGATTACTATCCCTGATCCCTGATCCCTGATTACTATCCCTGATCCCTGATCCCTGATTACTATCCCTGATCCCTGATCCCTGATTACTATCCCTGATCCCTGATCCCTGATTACTATCCCTGATCCCTGATCCCTGATTACTATCCCTGATCCCTGATCCCTGATTACTATCCCTGATCCCTGATCCCTGATTACTATCCCTGATCCCTGATCCCTGATTACTATCCCTGATCCCTGATCCCTGATTACTATCCCTGATCCCTGATCCCTGATTACTATCCCTGATCCCTGATCCCTGATTACTATCCCTGATTACTGTTACCAGCACTTGGCGGATAATGCTCGAAACTTTGGCGGATTCTGCTCGAAAAGCAGAAACATTGCGGCAGAATCATACAAACTTATGGCAAGCACTTTCTTGAATCCTGCTCCATTTCTTTATCCACGTACCAAACATGCAGGGAACATGCTAGAAATATTACCAAATTCTGCCGTTTTCTACCCGCATTATCCACGAGGGGTTGCCCTGATTATAACCATGATCGATAGCCAATGGTTAGAGCGAAGAAGACAGTAATCAGTGCAGCCATGGCCACACAACAAAGCGGCGTTGCAGAGTTTATTTCATTATTAGTTTAATCGATGAATGTATAGTGGAACGCTGCAAGGGCCTGAGGGAACTCTTGCTGTTATTAATTTTCTTTTCTTTTCCGCTTCTCTAGATTCTACTCGACACTACGGCGCCATAACTACGTGACACCCACGTCGTACCTGGAGCTCATCTTGACATTCAAAGTCCTGCTCAGTCAGAAGCGCAAGGAGACGTCTCAGCTCCGTCAGAGATACATGACCGGTTTAGAGAAGTTGCAGTTTGCAGCGTCGCAGGTAAACATCCCCAGGGGTAATCGTGTCTAATTAAACCAAGGAGAGAGGGGATCATGAAGTTGAAGACACCACTGCAGCTGTATTTATGGTTGATAAATATGGTGGTACTTGATGTACCAGCTTGCTATATCGGATACCGCCAACCATGCATTGATGATGCGCCAGGCGCGAACTGATGGTGGTGGTGGTGGTGGTAAGAAGGAGAGCTCTGTGCCAGAACTTTGCAGCTTAGAGAGCGTGTGTGGGCAGGCGTGTGTTTACTGCCATATTGCCAGGTGTGTCTTTAACACCATATTTATTAACCATAAGAAAGGGGATAAGATCCTTTACAGGTCCAGGGGATGGGTAGTTTGACCCATCACAAGTAAAGAGACGGGTGATTAGATCATTCGCAAGTTACGAGAGGGGTGATTAGACCCTTGACCGATAAAGAAACGGGTGACTTGACCCTTCACAGGTAAATGGGACGGGTAATTTGACCCTTCATAGGTAAAGGGGAGGGGTTACTGAACCCTTCGTAGGTAATGGGGAATTTCCCATGGTGGCTAGACACAGCATAAGGGAGTAAGGTACTTGACACACTACAGCCACCTCATTATTGACTTAGGCACTATACCCCCCCCCCCCCCCCCCCCGAGCAGAACTGCCCGTTTGACATGCGATGTAAAATGTGCAAATAAACAATCCCCGATCCCCCAAACTACCCCATGATGGGAAATTCCCTGTTGTGAACGTTCGAGCGCTGCTTAGCCTATGACACCAGCCTGACTGTGGTGGAGGTGGTACAACGGTGGATATCTGGATGAGGCACTCTCATGGAGAAGAGAGAGGGAGACAGAGACAGAGACAGAGACAGAGACAGAGACAGAGACAGAGACAGAGACAGAGACAGAGACAGAGACAGAGACAGAGACAGAGACAGAGACAGAGACAGAGAGAGAGAGAGAGAGAGAGAGAGAGAGAGAGAGAGAGAGAGAGAGAGAGAGAGAGAGAGAGAGAGAGAGAGAGAGAGAGAGAGAGAGAGAGAGAGAGAGAGAAGAGAGAGATAGAGAGAGAGAGAGAGAGAGAGAGAGAGAGAGAGAGAGAGAGAGAGAGAGAGAGAGAGAGAGAGAGAGAGAGAGAGAGAGAGAGAGATGCACTTACTACTTAGTAATCAAGTTACTCAGTCATATCTGAACACACTTCCAATGCGCAGCACCATGTGTGACCGGACATTGTCCCCTGGCAGTTTTTCAACTACCATATTTTCAGGAGTATATTGTAAGCCGGAACTAGAATCACGATGTTTTGTCAGGAACTACAGACATAGGCGTGTATTACAGTCAGCAGAATGTGAGAACAACAAACGTCCAGGAGCTCAGCACATTCCAATGTATAAATGAGGACTATTTTATTATCTCGGACAGTGACTACACATTTCTGCCTTGCTGTATTGCTGCTGGTTGTTATTGCTCTGTGCGGTAGGTGTCCGTAATGAAAGAGGAGTTGACAGCCTTGCAGCCGGAGCTCATCAAGACACAGACAGAGACGCAAGAGCTAATGGTGGTCATCGAAAGGGACACGATCGAAGTCGAAGCCAAGAAACAGGTGAATATTAGCACCTGGTACACACACACACACATGCCCATGGCGGAAGCGATATAGTGAACACGCTATGTTAGACATAGCATCTTATGCTGGGATTACACCATTCAACAGCTTGCAAGGCTGGCTGGTGAATTGACCGCCACGAATTTTAGCCTGGTCTACACCACACGGCTGGGGAAAACAAATGAAAAATAGGCCACACGGCTGGGGGGGGGGGGGGATGAAAAATAGGGACTCACTGGCCTGAAAAAGCCACTTCCACCAGCACCTGGTACACATGCACATGGTCATAGTACACATGTATTGTTGCATGTCAACAAACAATGGATCACTCGTTGTGTTTTGCTACTCTGAGTTTCATGCACTATGTACAATTATCAGGCAAGCAATGTTCCGTAATGTCGTGTATAAAGGCATGACCCATATAGAAGCAAGACTCGAATTGAAAATGACGTTTTGAAGCACGATTTGAGTGGAAACGTTTCACAGAACATGCGTGACACTACGCACCGTGCAGTGTACGGGTAGACTGTAGTCCACAGTACAGGAATGCAACCCTGCATGCATGCAAGGTATAGGGATGCATCCCTACTTGCATGCAAGGTGCAAACCGCACACTACGTAGAAGCATGTTTCGAATAGAAGCATAACTTGACCTTATTCGCGAAGCCTCGTTATTTGTATTGCAGTTAGATGGGATTTTGCTCTGGGTGCGGAAATTCTGTCGTTATTCGGGAATTGTCATTGTATGCGCAGTCGGTATTACCGAAGTTGACGGTACATGTCTGGAATGGAACCGTCCCTCTCTGCCTGTGTGTAGATTGTAGCAGGAGATGAAGAAGTAGCTAATCGTGCTGCGGCCGCCGCCAAGGCTATCAAAGATGAGTGTGAAGGTGACCTGGCTGAAGCCATACCGGCACTGGAAGCAGCCATATCTGCACTCAACACACTAAAGCCAGCTGACATCACACTTGTCAAGGCCATGAAGGTTTGTAGCGGACTGTATGATAATCGGATTTACAGTGCATTCCACTCTTTGCTGCCTCCCCCCCCCCCCCCCCCATTCTCCTGCCTCTCTATCTATCCATTACTCCCTATCTCTATCTGTTTGTCTATCTTTCTACCCCCTCCCCCCCCCCCCCATTTTCTTCTCCTGCTCTTTCTCTCTTTGATCCACAGAAGGATACACGAATACCACCCATTGTGGCTTCACAACATTAACACCCTCTGTGCTATTTCAACGTGACCAAACCTGTGAACAAATATATTAGGACAAACGGAACAAGACACATGCGCATGGGCATGCACCCAAGCACATACATACACACACGTACACACAAGCACGCACACACACACACACACACACACACACACACACACACAGTCCCTTACTCTCTCTCTCTCTCTCTCTCTCTCTCTTTCTTTCTTTCTTTCTGTATTGAATGTGATTTGCAGAATCCACCAGCACTTGTCAAACTGGTCATGGAATCCATCTGCATCATGAAAAATATCAAAGCAGAACGCAAGCCAGATCCAGGCGGATCAGGTCGTATGATTCAGGATTTCTGGGGTCCATCACAAAAGCTGTTGGGCGATATGAAGTTCCTGGAGCATCTCAAGGCCTATGATAAGGACAACATTGAGCCGGCAGTTATCAAGATCATCCGAGAAAAGTGAGTGATGCTGATGTTGTGTTGGTGCTGCACAGTGCATGTCTGGAGCAGTGCTGTGTACATGCCATGTAATTTGGCGGTTCTTTAACCAGGGGCGTCACCCGTGATGGGCACGGGGGGGGGGGGGGCACGTGCACCCCCCTAAAAATTCGACCTTGGTTTTTTGCGAACTCCTGGTTATGAAAAGTGTATGTACTGCTGGTAGAATCTACTAATACTAATAAACTGCATGCACTAAAACTACAGTGCTGGCAACTGAAATCCGACCCCCTTGCCGGCGCGGCGCGCGGCAAGGGGGTCGGATTTCAGTTGCCAGCACTGTAGTTGTACTTGTCTGCCGCGATCGCGTGAGTGCATGTAGCGAGTGCATGTACATGACCGATTGTACTAATTTAGTGCTTACCTACTACGCGCGTGCACGTGTACGCAGCGCTGCATCCTTTGGCCTTGTACTAGAATCTACACCCGCGGCGGCGTGCTAGGTAGTAGGTGTTTGTTTGAAACAGAAGAAATAAATAATTCAGTGTGGTCGCAAGTAAGTAAGTTACCAGGTCACCACACTTGAAGAGTCTTTGGAGCTGTTTCCTCTCAAAATGTTGTCTTCTCGAAAAAGGAAAGCGTCTGGCCAGCTCACTATCAGCGACTTTTTCGGGTTTTCCTGTGCAAATTTTTCTTGTGCAAAATTCCTGTGCACCCCCTGTGAAGGGGTCCGGTGACGCCCCTGTTTAACCGTTTTAACCCTCCGCTCGCCGCATGCCTGTCGTTCACCATCAGAACTTGGCCATTTCATTGGTATGGAGTTCCTACTGAATCATGCCCTGTATTCCTCGTAAAGAACTTGCCAAGCAGTGAGTTGTAGTGTACATTGATGTGATCCAAGGCTGTTTGTACAAGAGTGCAGGTGTATCTTGAGTGATTCTTGACTTTGGATAAACCCTGAATTTGGAACTTCTACCATCATGCACGAGGTGGTCTCGTAGGCTCGTTATCACAATCGAGACCACCAGCTTCTGCTTTTAGATGTACTTCGAAGCAGCTTGGAGTGGTACAAGCGCATTTGTTGTGTCCCTGTTGGTCTGGCTTTGTAGGTATGTAACAAATCCGGACTTTGAACCCACCATCATTGCCAATGCATCGCGTGCATGTGAAGGTCTGTGTCGCTGGGTGCGTGCAATGGACGTGTACGATCGAGTGGCTAAGGTAAGGTGGCCTACCCACTGAGGCATGTGCTGTGTGTGTGCATGTACATGATGCTTCCCCTTGCACAATATTGCGCAACGTTGCATAGCACTGTCTTGCGCACTCTACCTGGTAGTGTTCATATGTATAGGCAACCTTGCGATTAACAACCTCGGTTCTAGCAATAACTCATTAATATTGATCCGATCGCCAGTGCTAGTAAACATTTGGCTGTATACGTTCAACGTTGGGAATAAAAAACTTTCTTTTAAGGGTCGCTTTTCGCGACGTTGACTGTACAGATCAAACTGCAATGCAATGGTCTCACCATCTCACCTTGTGCTATCCTTATGTGCCTGCCGATGAGTTGTGTATATCTTGTAAAATAAACAATAAAAAATAAAAAGGTATGCTGTTATTGTTGTAGCTGCTGAAGTTCACCTTTGTTGTCTGCACAATCTTCCTTGCCAGGTGGTAGCACCAAAGAAGATCAAGCTGAAAGAAGCCGAGGGTGAGCTCTCTGTGCAGATGGCCAAGCTCACGGAGAAAAGAGCCGCGCTGAAAGAGGTGAGGGCATAGACACACTACTGTACAGGGGCGTCGGAAGCAGTTTAACATTGGTGCGGCGAAAGTGTGAGAGGGGTCCGGGGGTCCTCCCCCGGGATTTTTTTGAAAATTGGGCCTAAAAGGCCATATTTTAATGCTACAGAATAATATGAGAAATAAGAATATGCATGCTGATGACACACCGCATTGTCGATGTAAAACATGGTACCTGTACAAGAGTCGACAAGCCATCAACAAGGTTGAAAATGTAAAAAATAAAATAAAAAAAACTTCCAAAAATTATTGGTTCGGCTTTGGCCGCACCTGCCGCACCGGTTCCGACGCCCCTGCTGTACATAGGAAACCTGGAAACCAAACCCGCGACACCCCCCAAAAGAACCATGTTTTTTGGACAGTTACAAGGACGGAGGAAATATTGGTCGAATGCCATGCCGTACATATAAACTGCTATGTTCAATATGTGATGTGCACAGTAACTCTCATATCTCAGTATCCTTTTACTTGTACATGCCTATAGGATCATGAGACCACACTGGCTTCTTTAGTCTATGCACTACATCAGTTTCAATAGGCTGCAATGCCGTCGTACCCTTTTCTGCAGAGGACGGATTGCAGTGCCCCCAACTATACCTTATTTTTAGCAAGTGCATGCGAAAACTGATCTTCTCCGTCCTTGCTGTTTCCTCTGTTGCTTTGATCTTTCCGAAACCTGTGCACTGGTCCATGGCAGATTACAGACAAGCTGGATGCACTGAATGAACAGTTTGCAGCCATGCAAGCTAAATGCCGTGACCTGGAATCTAACATAGACATCTGTGAGAAGAAACTTGCCAGAGCTGAGACGCTCATTGGTGGGCTGGGCGGCGAGAAGGCAAGATGGAGTGAAGCAGCGGCTCAACTTTTACAACGGTAAGATGGCTATGCGTGGGCATTCTGTGTAATAGACCTAATCATGACACAAAGGCGCACAATGAGATCGTTGTCTGATGATTGGTTCAGCCATGAAACTCTGAGTCACAGCGGAATTAATTTGCCAAGGTTTTCATTGTGTGCCTTTGTGTACGCCGCTCTGCCTGAATCAGGCATTGAGCACTCTTGCAGAACCAAAGCATATTGCCTCTGTGTATACCTAATCATGGACTTTTCTTGTTCAAATCGGTCTCCCGTTGATTGCGTAGAGCAAGAAACTTGAGTATAGATGAATATTACAAATAAGGTGGAACGGAAGAAATTTTACTGCAACTCAGAGTTTCACGCTTGCGCGATCATCAGGCAAGCAATATTCTCCTGATGATCACGCAAGCGTGAAACTCTGATTTGCATTACTTGTAGGGACGTTCTGACCTCCCGGGCATTGAGCACGTTGTGCGCAGAGAGGACTTTTAAAACCTACTTTGTAAATGAATATTAATTATTATTACGCTGGACCGTGTGTGTGTGTGTGTGTGTATGTGTGTGTGTATCCCACATCACAGATACATTGACTTGACGGGAGATGTACTGCTTGCAGCCGGTGTCGTTTCTTACTTGGGTGCATTCACCGTTGACTATCGGCAGGTAAGCAGAGCTGGTGATAGTGGCCGTCACAGTCATGATATTCCCCATGGTGATAGCCGATCACGATGCATCTAGAAAAGACAATCTGTGTACTGTATTAGGATGTTCTGTAGACCGGTGTGTGTTGTGAGCATGCTCTGACAGGGTCTGTATGGGGATGACCCTGAGTGTTAGGGCAAATGCTGCAGCCAGGGTTGCCGTCATTGTAAAGTTAAATGAGCAACTGCGAAGTTTCACCTTCCGGAAAAATGAATATCACCCCCTATCTGCCATCTGCTACCTGCTCTCTCTCTCTCTCTCTCTCTCTCTCTCTCTCTCTCTCTCTCTCTCTCTCTCTCTCTCTTTCTCCCTCTCTCTTTCTCGCTTTCTTTTTCTGTCTCTCTGTCTGTCTCTCTCTCTCTCTCTCTCTCTCTCAATTTCAATCTCTCTCTCGATCTCAATCCCTCTCGATCTATCTATCTCAATTTATCTTGATCTATGTATCTCAATTTACCTCCCACAACCTATCTATCAACATGACTGTATCTATTTTACGATACATCTATCCATCTATCTATCTATCTGCCTATCTATCTCTATCTATCTTTATATCTGCTCTCTGCTCTTTTGTGTTCCCCAATGCTCCACTAGGAATGCACGGCGGACTGGCAGAAGCTATGTCGCATCAAGAAGATCCCATGCTCCGAGCAGTTCAGTCTAAATGCTACACTTGGTGACCCGGTGAAAATCCGTGCCTGGCAGATTGCCGGCCTGCCCGTTGATAGTTTCTCCATCGACAATGGTATCGTTGTCAGTAACTCCAGACGATTCCCACTCATGATAGACCCACAGGGTGAGTTCACTAGCTACTGGATATTGTATGTGTGTGTGTGTGTGTGTTGCTTTGTATGTGTGTATGTGTGTATGTGTGTGCACGTGTGTGTGTGTGTCTGTCTGTTTGTCTGTCTTTGTGGGTATTTTGTGTATGTGTGTGTGTCCGTGTATGGGTCCTGTTTCTCTCTCCTTCGTCCTACTTCGGGAACGGTGTGTGTGGGGGGGGGGGGGCAATTTCAGCCTCTTAGCAAGCACATAAGTGTCTATGCCGGTTTTCTGGACCAAGCATGTGCTCCTATTATGTTGGAACTCGTCCTTATACCTATTTGGTAGGTTCTCCACCCTGCACACTTCAGCATTAGTTCTCCAGCTGCTGCTCCTGTCCTTAATCCTTCGTTCTCACATCCATCTCCTTTTGTTGCGTGCGTGATTAATTCTCCTACTTAGGTCAAGCTAACAAGTGGGTGAAGAATATGGAGAAAACAAAGAAGCTTTCCGTCATCAAGCTCTCTGATCCCAACTACGTCCGAACATTGGAAAATAGTGTGCAGGTATGTACGTGTGCATGTGTGTGTGTGTGTGTGTGTGTGTGTGTGTGTGTGTGTGTGTGTGTGTGTGTGTGTGTGTGTGTGTGTGTGTGTGTGTGTGTGTGTGTGTGTGTGTGTGTATGTGTGTATATGCATCACTCCATTATGCGAGTAGTGTCACGCTGAAGATAGAGGGTGGTAAATATTCCTAATCATATCCTGAGTGGATGCATAGTGTAGGTGTGAATTGTCTAGTTGGCGCTGGTTGACAACAATGCACGGTAAGCCTGGCTGAATGTGCACCTGGATCAGGGTTGAAATTCCTGTTGAAATCTCTGGCCTGTGCTGTGAAAGCTGGCAGGTTTCGTTGGACACCACCACTCTTGTAGCCCTATCACTGTGGTGTCTGTGTGAAGTTTGGCACACAACTTACCACTAATGACGGGTGATGTTTCTCTCACCTTATATGCCAGGATACGAGTATTAATCTTCAGCAATTCGTTGGTGTCACATACTTAATGTACTGACATTATGTGACTTATCAAACTTATGACCAACACATTTAGTGTAAGACTTTGCGTGTATAAAGCCAAGTCCATGCTTACTGACCTAGTATTCCCAGCCACTACCTTCATTTCCCTGTAGTGCTTGTAGTGCTTTTACAGTAGATTTATGCCGGATGGTCTCTGGTAGCTATGTTTCGGCCTGGACGACGACTACACCGTAGATTAGTGGTAGAGCAAAGCTGACCATAAGCAAGGGTCCCTGATTTGAATCCTGGTGGCTGCACTCAATTATTTTCTTCCGAATTTTCCCTTTTCCATACCCTCAACAGATGATTAAGAGCTGTTCTCCACTCCCTCAACCTCATGGGTATCAAACCAAGTTTGCACATTTCGGAGTCATTGATATCGAATCGTGTGTGTGTGTGTGTGTGTCTGTGTTCCTGTGTTCCTGTGTGTTTGTGTGTGTGTGTGTATGTGTGTATGCATGCTTATGTGTGTGTCTATTTGTGCGTACGTGCATGCGTGTGTATGTTCTGCCACTTAGTTCGGCACACCCGTGCTGCTGGAGAACGTGGACGAGGAACTAGACCCACTGCTTGAACCTCTCCTGCTCAAGCAAACCTTCAAGCAGAGTGGTGTTGAGGTGAGTGTATGATTTTACTTGTACAGTGCAAGGTGAGAGCTGTGCAGGAAGCTGCTTCATTGGAAAGAAACAGAGTGATATCATCATTTTCCAGTTGTTATTCCACTTGTAGGAATATTTTACATCCACCACCACATCAACCATCAGACCACAACAGTTGTGGTCTGATGGTTGATTTAAGATATTCTGTGTAAGACCAAATGCTGCTGCTTACCTGCCTTGGATACTGTTTAGGAATGCCCACTGATTTTGTTCTCATGCACCAATTCTGGAGACGTAGCGGAAAAGGTCTGAGCCATGAAAAGTGATTCAGGAAATTCATCTCCACCTCATTACATTATACGGTGCTCTTGACTGATCCCAATCTTGTGTGACCCGCACCCACCGCTGCAAGGACACACCTTTGACTTAAAAAATCTCAGATTTTGAGTTTTTTGCACTCCATACATAATGTTATTTTCATTATTTTATTGGTTTGGTGAGACTCCCATGATAGGTATCCATTTACCTCTGGAGAATCCGTAAATAAACAAACAAACTTCCTACATCAATGTTGGTAGACAGCCCAAACTTAACCACTGTCCAGCAGGTAGAGATGGTTCAACTATCACAAGCTCTGCGTACTAACACAGTATGTTGATCAGATGGGCTGATCCTCTTTTAGGATGTCATGTGACGTCCAACTCTAGAGGGCCTGATCTTCTAAGGATGTCATGTGACGTCGAATGTGACTATTATAATGTGCAATGATCAGGGCCAATGAAACTGGGTCAAGTGCTTGCATAGAAATTGTCTTGCCTTGAAGTAAGAACAGGTGGGAATATAACTGATGTCACAGAACGTTAGTTATACCCTTTCTTTTTCTCTTTGCCATGCAGTACATCCGACTTGGAGAGAACGTGATTGAGTACTCACGAGATTTCCGTTTCTACATTACGACACGATTGCGCAATCCTCACTACCTGCCAGAAGTCTCAGTCAAGGTACGTATTGCAAGCTAAACACTGCGTGTGTATGAATTCATAATATGTGCATGCATGCGTATGAGTGGACATGTACTGTAAAAGCAGAAATTTTCGGTGGTCACGGTAATATTTTCGGTACTCTCCAAAATCGGCGGTTCGGTGGAGGGAAATTTTCGGTAAACCTGCTTTCCAGGTAAGTGTTCTAGTACATGTAGTACATACATAGCACATGGACCCAAATCTTTTAGGTGCGGTTTATTTTTTCGGTAAAAATTGTCGGCACCAAAGTTACCGAAAATAAAACACCACCAAACATTTCTGCTTTTACAGTACATGTTCTAGCATACACATGTGCGTACATGTGTATGCTAGGCCATCAATAGAATTCTAGTACAATCATTGAAAGTTCTGCTCAACGTCTGGCAAGTACTTGAGTGATGCGACTGGATTTCAACTGAGCAAAACTGTACACATGGTACCTGTCCAGTCTGCCTACCTTTGTAACGTAATGTATGTGCACATAGCCCATAGCCCACCACCCACCACCCACCACCCACCACCCACAGCCCACCACCCACCACCCACAGCACACTACCCACAGCCCACAATTCACTGTGCGACATTCACATATCCAGTCTGCCTTCCTTTGCCACCTTGGCGTGTGTGTGTCGGTGTGTGTGTGTGTGTGTGTGTCTATGTGTGTGTGTGTGTGTGTATCGGTGTGTGTTGCAGGTATGCTTACTGAATTTCATGATCACACCACTTGGCCTGGAAGATCAGCTACTCGGTATTGTGGTGGCCAAGGAACGGCCGGAGCTTGAAACACAGAAGAATGAACTCATCCTGGAGAGTGCAGCTAACAAGAAACAGGTATGATCACGACGCCTCTCATCTCATCACTGACTTGAATTCTGCGAAAGAGGTGGACTGCAAGAGCTTACAGAGAATCCCTGTACATAGTGTTGGGGCTGAGAAAGAATTGGAGGTATGCATCTAATATGGCCGTCACCTTTTTGTGGGGCAAGTTACCCCATACTTGGCAGGTACAACCCATTATAGCCCATTAATTTGATGAGTACGACCTTACAAGGTTCATGACCCAGGCGTGTCGCACACGGTACGGTCACTACGGTATTGACCGTACCACCATTTGCCCCAAGTACCTCGCGAGTCAATAAAATGCACTGATTTGGGCTCTAAATTTCCGAAAATTTCGGCTCAGCCACCCCTCCCTCACGAGTAAATTGGACTTCAGATGGCTGTCGTGACTGTACCACACTAAAATACCTTCCGACGCCCTTGTGACCTATTATGCAGAGTTGGTATCAGGATGTGTATGGTTGTACTGGTGGGCTTGCCCCGCAAAACCTAATGGCGGGAAATTGATGTATGCGTCCCATAGATTGCAACAGTGTGTCATAGAGACGGGCGTTGTATTCACATACAGTATATTGCGGAGCTGATCACGTGAGTTGACTGGACCTACATTATCGCTGTGGTCTGTATGATGGCAGTGCTCTGCTCTTGTGAAGGTATTTTGAGGTTCATAATGAGCACCTGGACTCAACCAGAGTTTGCATTTTCCTTGTTTTGATGTTGCTGTAGCTGAAAGAGATTGAAGATCAAATTCTTGAGGTGCTCTCGTCATCTGAGGTAAGTAATATGATCTTTGTGATACGCATGTGCAATGTATGTGTATGTGTGTGTGCACAAAGCAGATTTGCCATTGACTTGCGAAAGTATGTGGACATGTATAATATGGTGCAGAGCATGTGAAAATGGTGCTAAGGGTCAAGATTTGAGGTTTTGAGTCATCATGCTCTTGTGGTAGCTATGATTTCCCAGTTCACCCAGAGTTTGGGGATCTCAGGGGCTATTGTCCGTGGAATGGTTCGATACCCAATTGAGTCATCTTTCCAAGATTCCTTTCGAGTCTCTCTCCCTTCTCCCTGGGAAACCCACAAGACCAGTGTATGGCAGTGGGCATGTACCAGTAAAAATTATGTGCATGTTTGTGTGTGTGTGTGTGTGTGTTTTTGTGTGTGTGTGTGTGTGTGTGTGTGTTTGTGTGTGTGTGTGTGTGTGTGTGTGTGTATGTGTGTGTGTGCATGCGTGCGTGCGTGCGCGCGTGTGTATATGTATGTGTGTGCCTGTGTGTGTTCTGTATTGCTTCAGGGCAACATTTTGGAAGATGAGAAGGCTATCAATGTGCTCTCCTCTTCAAAGGTCCTCTCTGAAGAAATCCAGGCTAAACAGGTAAGGGTTCAGTGTGGGACAAAAGCTGCCCTGCCGCTTACTCCACCCAGACCAGGTGTTCTGTTCAGGGAGGTGAAGTATTCGTTATACTGTTGCCTGCACGAAACATAATGCCCCGAATCACGGGAATCTTCTTAGTTCTTTGGGGAGAATGGGGGGGGGGGGGGGTCTGGTGATACATCGAGTCAGTTGTCAAGAGTCTGACTAAAATAAAGCTCAGTGGAACATCAGTGATCTTATGGTATTTCTCCACTGAGGCATCATCATGAGCCCATTGATCTCTATACGGGATACCATGGTAAATGAGTGCTGGAAATTTCCACCGAACACATTGCCTGCACGGTTTGAGGCCATTCGAGCTAGGGGCTTGGATCGATACAATATGACCAACATGCTGCTTAAGACTGTGCGTGCAATTGTCTCTCTGTTCCATTGTGCAGGAAATAGCCACAGCCACTGAGATCCAGATTGATGAGACACGTAATGGCTACACACCCGTTGCCATTCACGGCAGTGTGCTGTTCTTCTGTATCTCTGACCTGGCTAACATTGAGCCAATGTACCAGTACTCACTCACATGGTTCATCAACCTATTCTTACAGGTAAGCAAGCACCAGCATGGCATCACACATCGGTCCGCCTTGCTGCTTCACCAAGTCAATTTCGTATCGCAATCCTAGATTGGCTAGGGTACCCCGTAAGGAGACCATAGGTCTGTGGGGACTGCCCTAGAGAAATATGAATAATAATAATAATAATGCACGGGGGCGGTTGAACCGGGGTTGGTCAGGCCATGGTCGGACCAACTCTTTGGCCATCAACGTGTGTTTACTGCTGAGGAGGTCATGTGTATACCCTCCATATCATGCGCAAAGTATGAATGGCTAGGGTATGACCAGACCAACCAAAAACTGCTTCTACACCGGTCCTGCACAGGATTGTCACATGACCGTAACCGTGTAGACAGCCAATCAACTGTCTTGGAAAGCATACAGTACTCTCAGTAAAACCCTGGTTTCTATTCTTAGCATACCGATTCCATACATGGGCATTCAATGGAAGTCAACGATATGCCACATAAGAATGCCAATCTATGGCCAGTCCTCTTTAATTGATACAGCAGCGGCCCAAGAAATCCAACTCGCGGGTCGAAAGTAGCGCTGCGAATCCATTTCAATTACATCATTCACGTTCCGATAACCGATCTGAGGGTCGCATTGGGTACATGAGCATTGGTGCTGCTTTTGTCACGTAGCTCAAATTTCTATGGCCACAATAATATATTCAATGTTCCCTTGAAACTGGTGTGGTCCAAGGAAGCCGCCATGGCTTAGGGGTTAAAGCGCCTGTCTAGTAAACAGGAGATCCCCGGTTCGAATCCGGGTGGTGGCTGTCTTTTTTTCTTTCTTTTTGTCCAGTCCATACGATAAGGGCGGCAACATACTTTCAAATGTGTCGATTTTGCCCCAGGTACTGGGGCAATATCATAAGATTAAAGGGGAAGTTAAGGCAAAAATCAAAGTTTCACCAGTTGTAGTCTTCGGGGTGCTGAGTCGAATGGTCGTGGTCCGAGGAAGCTGAGACGCTCCCTTCCTACTTGAATCCCAATCGAACTCGCGCACTTCCGCCGAAACTGGGTGACTGCGCCCTACTAGATGGGGATTTGTATGCAAAATGTCACTAAAAGCGCCATTTCGTTCTTATAAAAGCACGGATGACCGCGATTGGCCCATATGTTGTAGTCTTTTGGACGCTGAGTCGACTGGTTTTGGTCCGAAAAGGCTGCGATGCAGCGTTCCTTCTTTATTCCCAATCGAACATGGTTGAACAAGCGGTCACGTGCTCCTGCGTACACCAGTCACCTCGTCACCGTGCCTGCAGGGTACAACTTACTAGCCTGTTTGACCTTTTTTGGGTGCACTCCTGTCACTCGAGTTGAACTCGAGTTGAACCTTGGTGTGAAAGTTGTCGCCTGCTGGGGTGGTGACCAGGTGATTTGGGCACCCAGGAGCACGTGACCACTTCTTCAACCATGTTCGATTGGGAATAAAGGAGGAACGCTGCATCGCAGCCTTTTCGGACCAAGACCAGTCGACGCAGCGTCCAAAAGAGTACAACATATGGGCCAATCGCGGTCATCCGTGCTTTTATAAGAACGAAATGGCGCTTTTAGTGACATTTTGCATACAAATCCCCATCTAGTAGGGCGCAGTCACCCAGTTTCGGTGGAAGTGCACGAGTTCGATTGGGATTCAAGTAAGAAGGGAGCGTCTCAGCTTTCTCGGACCAAGACCATTCGACTCAGCACCCCGAAGACTACAACTGGTGAAATTTTGATTTTTGCCTTAACTTCCCCTTTAATTAACTGGCGTTGTGTTTGTCTTTTTCTCTAGTCCATTGCTAACAGTACAAAGTCATCAGACCTTGCCGAGCGCATTGACCACCTCAACGACCACTTCACACACAGCATCTACAACAACGTGTGCCGATCGCTGTTTGAAAAGGACAAGCTCATCTTCTCCACCATTCTGTGTGTGCAGCTTATGAAGAGCAGGTATGTGGGTATGTGTGCTCTTCATCATGATCATAAGTAAATTTAAAACTGCTTATGTACTCTTTACCATGCTCGCTGCTGCACGCCATCGATTTTTATGGCGCTCGCTTGTTCATACTTGCTCTGTGACGCCCCGACGGCCTTAGGGCTATGGGCGTGTGATGATGTGATGATGACTCTGTACTCTTCACCGGCATGATCAGATATACCGTAATGTCGCGTATAAAAGCAGGTGCTTACGGCTGTATAAGCCGGGGTTCAAACCATGCCTTCGATTCAAGTTATGCTTCTATTCAAAACATGCTTCTATTCAAAGCATGCTTCCACGTCAGCGTCTTCAGTCTACACTGTACAGTGCACATTGTCACACATGTAGTGGGCAAGTACATGTGCTTCTATTCAAACCATGCTTCTGTGTCACGGCGCGCTTTGGAAAATCGGCTTCTATTCGAGTCCTGCTTGTATGCAGGTCATGCTTTTATACTCGACACTCCACTACTTCAAGTAATCTGGACCATACTCTTTGCAGATAATGCAAGTACTAGCAAGAGTTCATAAACAAGAGTGTCGCGGCAACTGTGATTACGGGTCCGTGCACGACTAGCTGCCTTCATTACGTAACTTGCCTCCATCATGCTCTGAAGGCATGCACTCAAACCCGCAATTTCTCGTATGAGCACATCGTTTTGCTCGATTCATTCCAGTACCTACGCGATCTCTAAATTTTGGCGCAATTTCTAAGTTCCGTACGAAAATTCCTTTAAAACCAGAGGGAAAGTGCGGTGTTTGATTTAAATGATTTTCCGCAGTGCGCAGACTGCAGCTGAATGAATCATGTGTGTGCAAATGTGTGGGCACCTGAATGCCTACATCTGTATATGCATTCATTTTTTGGCACAAGAACCACAATTTGTGTGCAGCATGGCTGCATGAATGGTCATGCCCTGTGTGCTCTATGTTATGTGCTAAATGTCGCTTTGTGCTCTGTACTGTAGTGGCAAGATTGATGAAGGCACCTGGAGGTTCCTACTAACAGGTGGCGTTGCACTGGAGAACCCTCATCCCAACCCATGCCCAGACTGGTTGCCTGAAAAGGCATGGGGCGAAGTCGTACGTGCATCAGCCCTGCCAGGACTGGAAGGTTTCATGAGTGAGTTGTTTTTATTCCCGTAGCTATGCAGAAGACGTTACTTCAGTAACGTCTGGCGCTAGCCAGGGTCCACACAGCTTTAATTTGGTGTTTGTTTGTGTGTTTGTTTGTTTGTGTCACGCCTGGAGCTATCCCGTATCTGTCCCGTATCTGTCCCGTATCTGTCCCGTATCTGTGACTACAAAGGCTCTACAGGATTGTACATAATGGCTGTCCACAATATGTACCGGCTCCTGTATCTGTCCCGTACCGTACCAATATTCGTCGTATTATGTGTACGACTTCCTGATGTAGAGGGAGATTTGGAAAGAAATAGGGAGACGAGGAGGAAATTAAATTAGAATAGACGCCGAATAGGTGATAGGATGCGTCAGCATAAACATACTTTTGAAGAGAGATCCCGTCGTCTCCAAAATAAGCGTGAACGAGCGATTCAGCGCCGGTCACAGGAAACGTCGGAAGAGAGATCCCGTCGACTGCAGAACGCCCGTGATCGGCAGAGTCCGCGCCGGTCCCAGGCAACGTCAGGACAGACATCCCGTCGAGTCCAGAACGCCCGTGATCGGCAGAGTCTAAGCCGGTCCCCGGAATCGTCAGGACAGACAACCCGTTGAGTCCAGAATGCCCGTGATCGGCAGAGGCAGCGCCGGTCCCAGGAAACGTCAGGACAGACATCCGGTCGACGCGCAGAAAAACTAAATCTGCAGCCTCTTTTGCCGTCGGACAGGATACGTATTTTAGGAGACTGTAAAGTTATGTAATGTGCTCCACAGGCAACCATGCATTCGGCGTCGTCATTGGCTCAACAGGTCAATGTACATGTATTACTACAAAAAGGCCAGAAAATCCGATTACTGTATTAAAATCAACTAATTTTCGCTGGCGATTTTATTTCGCTGATTTCGCCGCTTGGTACCAACCGGCCAAAGTAAATCGCAGGCCAAAGTTTGTCACAGAGGCAAATGATGCATGATTGAGCAATGGATGCATGTGAGAGCAAAAGTACCGATCGATTTCTTTTTGAAAAATCCAATCGGCCAAAGTTTAATGACGGCGAAAAGTTTCGTTTCTCATCGGCCAAAGTTTCTCATCGGCCAAAATTTGTTGATTTACAGTATAAGGGCCGATTCCCACTACGGTACCGTGAGTGCCGTGCCGTCGATTTGGGTAGGTCACGTGTGCCCCACGGTACGAGCTTGAAGCTGAGAGTGATTTACACCTGCGCACAGTCATTCCGTGCATTCCGTCGGCAGGCCGGATCACCATTTTTTTTAATCAATTCTGACTTTGGTCCTGAGGGAAAATAGCGGGGGCCGGGGAGATGACTGGAGAAAGCTCAAGAATCAACCAATCGAAAAGCCAAAAGCCAAGAAAAAACTTCGTACCACAAATACAAAAGAAAGAAAAACTTCCTTTCAGGGAGTAGTAAAATACCTACTACTCACTGCATTCGACCTCGCGGAATACCACGGCATGCCATTTCCACCCCCCAGAGGCCCTCGGCACCGGAATGTCCACGGCGCGGTACGGCAGGAGCCACGGAATGAACTCGTGCCAAAACTGCCCCTCACGTGAGCAAATCACCATGGGTACTCACGGCACGGCACTCACGGTACCGTAGTGGGAATCGGCCCTAAGGAGATAAAAAGAGAAGAAGGAGTAAACCAAAAGTAGATGATATTAAAGAAATGACAATCTGCAATAAATTCTGCAAATACTTTTGCCTAACTCATAATATTCAAACTGATTGAAACGTTTTTGCAATACAATGATGTGGCCAATCAACGGAAAAAAAACATTTCCATGAGTTCTTATAACATGTACGATGAGCTAGGCAAAAAAGCATAGCGTAGGGCCCCTGAGCTTCCAAGCTCTCTCGTTTATTTTTTGTACAAAGAACGCAAACCTGACTCGAGACAAAAATTAATAACAAGAAAAATAATGGTGAAAAAAGGAGGACTAACTGTCCACCAACGTAACCAGATCTTATACAGTCAACGAGTGCGACAAAATGGCACAACACTGACAAGGAGTTACTGAGACATTCGGCGACCTGACACCTTTAATTGACTCACCATCCGAGTTAAGAAAAATAACGAAGTTGCAGTTGCGATGCACTAGTGATGTTCACTAAGGCTGATAGCTGCATGTGTGATGGTCGTCCCTTACTCATGCCCCAATGTTAGATAACATTTACAACTCTTTGCAGGACTGTTAAGTTCACGGTTGTTGCGGCCAAAAAAGACGTTATCAGCTAATAATATGCAAGTACGAGCAAGAGTACATGAAAACCAGAGTGTGCAGCTCGGATGGGTTGCTGTTACGGTGGAATTCCGTGATTACATCATTTTAGTGATGTAGTGCGTACAAGCAGGATTCAAGCACGTCTCTTTCAGCACAACTGCAGCTTGGTTGTACGCACTACGCCATTTCCCGACTCAGATCTGCGCCAAATATGATGTGATCACGGAATTCCGCCGTGACAGACACCCATAGTAGAAAAAGCCCCAAGCTGCACACTCTGGTTTTCATGTACCCTTGGTACGAGTAAGATTAACTTCTTGTCCCCATTCCCATTGGTGGATGTCATAGTGACCGCTATTACCCTCAATAATGCACCGCCAATGCAGAACTGGATGCTGAGACTTAGTCACTATATTAAATTTCACCAATTTTTCGGCAATCTGATATTTGAAACTGGTGGCCTTAAAAAATGTCATGCTCTGCAGGAACTAAATCAAACTGACTTTTCCATATCCATTAAATTACCTTCGGCTTACTCAAGTGTCAAGTCAAGTCGGCAGAATAGCGCGAGTTCCGGTATGGGGAGCAAACCCTTTTCATTAAAATTACCATAACCGTGAACGGATTAAAAGATGGGTAGTTGCAGCTCCTAAAGATTAAAAGATGGGTAGTTGCAGCTCCTAAAGCAAGCAGGCACAGTGATGTGGACTGTGATTGAAAGACTAATCGGGCTTGAATCCAGTTTAGGTGATCACAAGTATTCCTGGATCAGTGTCATCCACATATGGACTGATTGCAAAGAATGGTGAGGAGCTGAATTCTTCACTTCTTCATATCATCGTTCTTGGTGTGTGTATGTGCTTTGCAGAGTTTGACAAGAAATGGAAGAGTGTGTATGACTCTGCCAACCCAGCTGATGAACCCTACCCTGGCAAGTGGAATGCCCTGACTGGCCTGACTAAGTAAGTCATATACAGCTTTGGATGTGCACATGTACTACAGTGTTGGCGGGTGCCGAAGACCGACCAGGCTGGGATTTCACCTGTATGTACATGTGCATGTACGGTGGTGACTCAGCTGTGCATAGACTGTGTGATACATGAAACTTATAAGAACAGTCTAGGCTAGGAGGCCGACTCCCCCAGTTCTTCGGCGACCGACAGTAGTGTAATGCGGCTCACCAATGCTGAGTCACCATACCCATCCATCAAAAGGAAACCACTCCGTTCTAATTGGGGTGCCAATTTCGGGTTTGTTTTGTATCCAAACTCGCTCTGGGCTTTGCTATCCGATGCTATAATATCGTTATTAATAGGACACACTTTGATCAGTAGCTCTTCAAGTCAATAAGGAGGCTCTTGTATTCAGACTAAGCGTACTGTTTGAACTATGCAAAGCACTTGTTCTCAGCGTCATTGAAATCCATTGCGCAATCCTCTATGGGCTGTTTTCTTTGGAAATGATTGGCTTTTTACAATGCTTGTCCCATCATAATTATGTACTATCATGTTGTGCTGTAGATTGGTGGTGCTGCGATGTCTTCGACCAGACAAGCTAGTCGGAGCAATGCAGGTGAGTGTGTGTGTGTGTGTGTGTGCGTGTGTGTGTGTGTGTGTTTGTGCGTGCAATAGTGCCAGTGTGTGCGCACGATGGACAGTGGGCAGCACACACATAGCGGTGAGCCGGTGAGAGTGAGCCCGAGCTGCCGTATTTCCCCAAATAGAGATCACATTCGATGACAGGTCACATCCCCATGTTCAAGTTTGAGCCATATTGTTTTGATATATTCACTTCAGCAGTATGTCATGCTCGATTGTAAGTCGCACCCCCTTTTTACCCTTGAGTTTTAGTGTAAAAAGGTGCGACTTATATTCGGGGAAATGCGGTAGCCGTTTCACTTTGTTTTGCTAACAACTCGTGCAGAATCGTAGTGTCGTCGGGGGGTTTTAATCCCTCGCACGATAGCCCTTCCGATTACTCTCGATATCTCATATCACACGGACGCCACACTCAGAGAACAGATTATTTTAGTCTTACTCCAAGGAGAGTCTCAAGAAGAAGGCACACAAAACAATCAGGATGCGCACGATAAGCATGCACGCATGCGCAACCTGCACGTGCCAAAAGGCGCACACACGTGCCAAAAAGGGCAGGGACAACATATTTCCACACGAAAAAAAATGCATCCTCTCCTGAGGATGGGAGAGAAGAAAAACAAAAAGAGAAGACAGACAGGAGAAAAAGAAATCAAATGTGAACAACATACACATGCAGATACGCAGGGCCAAAACAGTAGGATACATTAGTAACTCCGGACAACGGGGGAAAAGCCAAAGCAAAGGGGTGGAAAGAAAACAGACTGGGCCCACCCATAGAGGGAACCGCCATCTTTCAGGCGTGGGCCCCCGGAAAACAACCACCTCGCCCTGGTGCGAAGCCAAGGCAAACGGACGGTACGGCGAAGACCGCGGCAGCTGAACCGGGTGACCAGTCATCTGACAGCACAGGAGTTGTCCGGAAAACCATCACGCAGCCGATGGGGCTACGAAAACTCACAGATACACACACAGAAAGAAAGAAACAAGGACTGACGCAAACATCTCAGCAATACTAGGAGCCAAAATTCAGACAAGAAAAACCACAAGAAGGAATGGCAGAACAGCAACGTTGAACACGCCTACGGATACAGGGGCAGTCTATCCATGAGGACACCAGATAGCACACAAACAAATCGGTCACCAATACGCAAACAAAAATTAACATAGAAAAACCACAGGGCGCTACCCTGAATAACCACAGGCCTCTAACCTGAAAAAACCACAGGTCTCTAACCTGAAAAAACCCACAGGGATTGAACCTGAATATCACGCGTGAAACACAACCGCTCACGAAACACAAAAAAAACACCGTCCTGAACCCTACTGGGACGCACAAAGGCCAGCCAGCAAAACACGGAAACCGAACACCCGCAAGGCGAACCGATACAAATAAGCGCTGGATCCCACCAGCCCACCAGGCAGACCGTGGCTCACCATGATCGGACGCCCCCCTAGGTGAAATGAAGAGACCCACGTGCCAAAACACAAATACCAAACAACACACTCACAGAAATATTGCCACCCGGACCGTCAACGAGAATCTCAGAAGCATGTTACACCACTGGGCGTCAGCCATTCCACATGAGCGGGACAACCAGGCGGAGCACTAAAACGCTCGACACAAAACATGATTACTAGTAAAACGAAAAAGAAAGCACTTGTACTTGAAACTGGAAACGACGGAGTGCCACCACATCGAGTAAATCGATGGGGACATCTACCAAACTGAAACAAATCGGACGACACAGGATCGGAGCAGTCCGACGACACCGAAACGACGTGCACCAGTGCACAACACAGGGCGAGTAAGCAAACACGAGCTAAGCTACCCATGCTGACTACCATGATGACGTACCAAGCAACACGATGAGCATGCACGACAGCACGGACAACAGAACTTTCAAGTCAGAAGGTGTGAAAACACAGTGCACACGACCACTCGAACAGCCAGAGGCCGGAGGGCGACAATGTACACTGGTTCAAAACACCGCACACACAACGTGGGCCACAGTCATGTACTAACAAGAGCGAGGCTCGAACGAGGTACTTGTACACAAGAGAACAACCCGGGACTTCAATGCCACGAAGCGAAACAATTATTTTGAAAATCCCAAATCGAAGACTAGTACCAGGAGAACTACGTACAAGGTACCAAACATTACGCAGGGCAGACAAAGCATGCTCACCTGAGTAGGAGCTCCGAGGACAGGGTTGAGCAGATGGAGCAAAGCGGAGCCATGGCGAGGACGCGTGGAGAAGACAAGATTTGAAGCCACGGCGAAAACGAAAACGATCTCAGGGTCGTGGGAAACGATGCCACTAGCTGGGCGCCAATTGTCGTCGGGGGGTTTTGTTCCCTCGCACGATAGCCCTTCCGATTACTCTTATACATCCATCACACGTGCCAAAAGGGCAGGGACAACAGTAGCTTCCAACCGTCGGCTAACGGAAATTGCTTTACAGACAGAGATTCAGATGTCATTGTCGCTTTTGTCACATCTTGTTTCACCTACAGAATTTCATTGTGGAGAACATGGGTCGCACATACATTGAACCTCCGACGTTTGACCTAGCCGGTAGCTTTGCAGACAGTAACAACTGCTCACCGCTGATCTTTGTCCTATCACCCGGTGCTGACCCGATGGCCGGCCTGTTGAAGTTTGCCGAGGACAAGGGTTACGGTGCTGACAGGTGCAAGCGCATCTCACTTGGCCAGGGGCAGGTAGGTGATGCTGATACAGTCAACTTCGCTTATAACGACTGCGGCCCGATATAACGACAATTCGCGAATAACGACCGAATTTCCATGCCCAGAGCAAAGTCCCATCCAACTGTAATACATACTTCAGTAATAATGAGACTTCGGGTATAAGGACACTTCGCGAATAAGGACACTTTTCTGATTTGTGCAAGGGAGATTCTGCTGGATTAGGGAGGGTGCTGGGTTAACAAATCTGATTTACTACTGCAATGTGCATGATGAGGACATGTCGGACTGAATGTTACTCTGGTTTGTGGAGGGCTTAGGTTTATAAAAGTGATGGATTAAAAAGGGACGACCACACCGCTATCAATATTCCCCCGTTCATGAACATCCATTGCTGTCTTCTTTCCCCTTGTGAAATACCCGAGCTCTAGTTGACTAAACCATTAGTTAGAGTGTAAGAATGAAAGCTTGTGGTTCTTATGCACTGTCATCATTTTTTAAATCTGTTTTCCCCCTTTTCTGCACCCAGGGACCCATCGCTTCACGCATGATAGACGACGCTATTGTCAACGGTACGTGGGTAGTTCTTCAGAATTGTCATCTGGCCACCAGCTGGATGCCGAGACTGGAGAAGATCTGCGAGGAGACCATTGTTCCGGAGAAGACGCACAAGGACTTCAGACTGTGGCTGACCAGCTACCCTTCGGACGCTTTCCCCGTGTCCATTTTGCAAAATGGTAAGGGAAGATGATGGCTGCATGCCCCGTATGACGTGTTCATTCTAGGTGTTGTTTTTGAATATTCGAATAATATTGTCTTGCAAACGTGCTTGACCTACAGGAAGGAGCTCCACGACACAAATATGTTGTTGTCTGATGATCAATCATGTTGCCATTAAATTAAGAGTAACAACAGAACAAACTTTCCCACGGCTATGAATTTATGAATACTGGTTCTGTGTTGCACTTCCTTTCTCTCTCTTCTCTCTCTCTCTCTCTCTCTCTCTCTCTCACACACACACACACACACTCTCTCTCTCTCTCTCTCTCTCTCTCTCTCCACCCCCCCCCCCCTCTCTCTGTGTAGGTGTGAAAATGACCAATGAACCACCAAAAGGTCTCAGAGCCAATCTACTGAGATCATATCTAAACGATCCGATATCCGATCAAACATTCTTTGATGGATGTACTAAGGTAAGGAAGACATTGTGTGAAGAAAAAAAGTAACTGTTGCCATAAGTTAACAACTTATCCGTTTTGTCCAACACTGACGATTGTAAGCAGGATAATTTTGTAAACATAATTATTTAAACTCGGATACTGAGCCAGTAATGAAATGTAAAAAAGAGAAGAAACACATGAGAACGAGTTATCATCTTGTTACAGTCGTGGATAGTTGCTGCATAACTCGTTCTCATGTGTTTCTTCTCTTTTTTAAACATAATTATGGCCCTCTCTTTTTTTAATTTTAATCCTTGGCTCTCCATCCGATTTTCATCAAGACATTGTGTGTAAGGAGATTCCCAGTTTTACACCATACACACTTCGGTACGTTTGAACTCAAGCAAGCAATACGGTCATGCTAAGACTGGACATTCTTTCAACGTTTCTGTGCATTTAGACTGAATAGGGTGGAAAAAAGTGTATGTGGGATGTTGAACTTGTAAGCCTGACCCAGACTGGGCGAGTAACGTTATCATTATATATTATCTGTGCTTAAAATATATGATGAGCGCCTTGTGCATGAAATTCGGAGTTACAACTAATTTCTTATCCTCTTCTTCTTGTTGTAAGTAGTTCTGTCCTTGGTCATTGATCACTCTACTGGACAGCCGAGAACCTTTCGGTTTTAACATGTGTACCGTATTGTCGCGTATTAAAGCCGTGCCTATTCCTGTAGAAGCCGATGTAAGGGCTAGGCTTCTATTCACACTTGGCTTCTATTCACATCAGGTATTTCTATGTGTGTCAACACTAAAACCAGGCTTATGTGCCGACAGTGTATCTTGAAAATCAGGCTTCTATTCAAAACAGGCTTCTATTCGAGATCATAGTAGGCTTTAATACGAGACACTACGGTTTGTGGTTGTGTGTTCATTCATTCGTGTACGTGTATGTGTGTCGTATCCCCTACACACAGCGTCTGGAATGGGAGAAGCTGTTATTCGGTCTCTGCTTCTTCCATGCGCTGGTGCAAGAACGCAGGAAGTTTGGACCCCTGGGGTGGAATATTCCCTACGAGTTCAATGAATCTGATCTCAGGATTAGCATGAGACAGTTACAGGTGAGCCGCAATTCTCTCCACTATGTATTGATGTGTTCATACTCTGCTGGTTGGTCTCTTGGGCATGTACGTATTTTCATGCAGTGCCTGTTTTTTTCCTAATGCTGGGTTGTATCCACAATTTCAATGTTCAGTCCTCGGGCGAAATTGAGGGCACAATCCGCTCCTCCGAAAATGGCCACCGGAAGATGCAGCAGCTTACTGAGACAAGGAATCCGTTGAACGGACTGTCTAAAGTGATACACAAGGGCAGCACGCAATGCCCCCCCCCCCCCTCCCTTCATACACACACAATATCATAGTGCTGTTAATTTGCCACAGTGTGTGAATCTCATGGTTGGTGTTTTGGTGGTGTGATTTTGTATTTGTTATTTTGTGTTGCTGTGACTGCTGCTGCTGCCGCTCTCCTCGCCATCGTCATCATCGTTGTCGTTGTTGTTGTTATAGATGTTTCTGAATGAGTACGATGAGTTACCCCTGAGTGCTCTACTCTACCTAACAGGCCAGTGTAACTATGGTGGTCGTGTTACCGACGACTGGGACAGACGATTACTGACCAGCTTACTGGATATCTTCTACTGTAAACCTATTATCTACAGTGACGACTACAGGTGAGTTCTGCTGATGTCGGCTTACTGGGATGACTTTACGCGTACTGCTCCATGGCATGTGTGTGTGTGTGTGGGGGGGGGGGGGGTATGTGCTTGCGTACTTGAGCAAATGTGTGTTTCGTACCTTTGCATGTGTGTCTGTCTGTGCATGAGTTTCCATTCATCACGTCTCTACCCCGTCAACTTTTCTAAGTACTCGCAAACTCCATTGCAGCCACTTACACATGCGGTTTCTTCACTGCAAACACTCAATCACAGTCTCTCCGCTGGAACGCCACTTGAAAGAAATGGTTCACCAAATTTTCGGGCCTGGCCCATCCTTAGGATGAAGCAGTGCTACCTTGCTACCATGCTCTTGTGTTGGTTGAACATTCCAGTAGATATTTCTGGATAAGGATGGGGATGGGCTCAGACAATGCCATTGCCTCTGCAATGTGCCGTTGCAGTGGAACATCTAACGCTACGCCGTGTTTGATCAATGTATACTGTATGGTCTGTGTCCCGATGTGTCCCTGTGTGTGTGTATATGTATGTCCCTGTGTGTGCATATGTGTGTCCCTGTGTGTGTGTGTGTATATGTGTGCCCATGTGTGTGTGTGTGTGTGTGTGTGTGTGTGTGTGTGTGTGTGTGTGTGTGTGTGTGTGTGTGTGTGTGTGTGTGTGTGTGTGTGTGTGTGTGTGTGTGTGTGTGTGTATATGTGTGTCCCTGTGTGTGTATATTTGTGTGTGCATGCATGCATAATGTGTAATATCCATGTGTAGGTTATCAGCTAGTGGTCAGTACTATGTACCACCCAAGGGTGATTACCAGTCTTACATCGACTATCTACGATCTCTACCACTCACACCTAACCCCGAGGTGTTTGGTATGCACGACAATGCTGACATCACCAAGGACCAGCAAGAAACGGCTCAGGTACCAAGACTATGCTGCTGGTGTGGGTTGCAGTGTGAGTGTGAGTGTGTGTTGGGGAGGGGGGGGGGGGGGGTGCTTGGGCCTAGGGTGAATATACTCGTACAAACACTGATTTGCAGCTTGCTAGCACAACAATAGTAATCCTTCCACCCATGAGCCATGCCATGTGCCTGCAGCGACAGTCATGTGGCCCAGTTTCTGACTGCAGTAATGTGACAACTGCTGTAGGCATGCAAGAAACCAGACTAAGCACACGGAAAGAATAGACAACCAGCCATTGTGTCTCTCCGATTCTTCATCTGTAAAACCAGCTCAACAGCAGCATATGGCCAAGAGCATTACGCAATGCACTGTTACCATGACTGTGCACATCAGTACTACAGCCGTGATGTGCAATGCATGACTACCACAACTGGCATTGATCTCCTTAACTTGACACTCAACCAACCTCTGGTCTATGTATGCGGAATGTATTCTTGTCTCAGTTACTTGACAGTATAGTGCTTACCCAGCCAAGACAAACTGGCGGTGGTGGGAAGTCACCGGAAGATACTATTGCTGAACTAGCTACTGACATTCTGTCCAAGCTGCCGCCGGATTTCAACATTGAAATGGTGAGTTTGATTTTGAATTCTGATTTCCACTCTCATAGGCTTCGGTATAATGGAGAGCGGGCGTGGTAGAGTCATTCCCGCTGCAAAAGCATTTGATCCGTTGTCTTCCACGTCTGCAATACAGTGGACCTCACATGTTAAATACGCAATCTGATAAGATGTGCACTTGGTGAGTACGAACATTGCCTGGGGTCAGGGGCTGTTACTGAATCGTAACCAGCTCAAACTCTAGCGCCCACAAAGCACTCACACATCTACAACAAGACACTCTTTCTTGATGTTATATAGTTTCATACAACAATGGAGGAATAGAAGAAGAGGGAACAGTCATTCCAAAGGTCAAGGAATTAGCAGTAACTTCTATCAAGGCCTCACTGAGTGTCACCTTGCATTGTCACTGCTACTACAGGGCTGATCCAGGAGGGGTGCCAGGGGTTCTGCGGAACCCCCTAAGTTTTCAACAATGTGCTACTGGATACCATATGCACGTCCATGTACATGTATCAGCTATTTAGATTTGACTAAGTCAATTGGAACTCCTGTAAAGATCGCTGGATCCGCCCCTGGCTCTGGTATGGGTACACTGCCTACTCCATACTGAACTGTATGTCTGGATAAGGAGTACCGTGGATGCTAAGTTAAGAGCACCTTCCTGTACATGGGTGGGTGTACGTCTTATCAGGGAGTTCACTCTCTATATAATATGGATGGTGAAACTCTGATAGGACATACACGGTAACACCCATGGGGTACAGGAAGGTGATTGTCTGTACAAAGCAGAGTTGTCGTTGTCTTCACTGTCCTCTTTTTTTGTCTTGCAATATGGCTGCCCACAGCCAACCCTGCACTAGTTGTGGCTGATGTGAGGTGTGAGAAAGAACAGGAAGGTGGCTGTTTGTACAGGGCAGAGTTGTCATTGACGGACTTTATTGTCTGTGTATTTACTGTTGTGTCTGTATTTTTTAACGCCTGTCTCATATAGAAGCCAGTTTTGAATACAAGCTTGATTTTCAAGATACACTGTCTGCACATAACCCGGGTTGACATACATATAAATACCTGGTTTGAATAGAAGCCTGATGTGAATAGAAGCCTAGCCCTGACATCGACTTCTACAAGAATTAGCGCGGCTTTAATACATGACATTACGGTATATGATTGTTTGTATGTCTCTATGATTGCCTGTATGGTTAACAGGTCATGAAGAAGTATCCTGTGGTGTACGAAGAATCAATGAACACTGTACTGAGACAGGAACTCATCCGCTTCAATCGCCTCACTGCCGTTGTCAGGAGCAGCCTCGTCAACATCAAGAAAGCCATCAAGGTATGATGTCATTGTGAGGTCGAATATTAAAGCAATGACCGTGACCATTATGATGTCATGGTTATTAGAATTCCATGTACCGGTATATCCCTCTGATCTGAGTTTGATGTCATCGATATCAAGTGTCTGGTTGTCTGATTCGTCATGCGTACCACTGTTACAGAAAGAGAGGAAGAGAAGCTTGTGGAGGCTTTTTTCTCTTGCAATGTGATGCTGAAAAATTGTGCCAAATATTTGTTGACTTGCAGTTTGCATCGGCCAGCTGTTGATCAATGCCACTTGTACAGACTTTTGCATTGCCTTCATCCTAACATCTCCAAAGTCACCACTTTCCTATCTGCCTCCCTTGTGTGTGTGCGTATGTCATCTAGGGTCTAGTGGTGATGTCATCGCAACTTGAAGATGTCTTCAACAGCATGCTAGTGGGGAAAGTCCCTGAGATGTGGGCAGCCAAGTCCTATCCGTCTTTGAAGCCGCTCGGGAGCTATGTTACAGACCTGCTTGCTAGGTGAGAGGTACTTTCGGTGCATCTGTTTTTAAATACCTAACATGTCAGTAACAGAACAAACCCTAATACATAAGAATAGTCCAATAGCGAACTTGCACATCTATGCTAATGCTGTAGTGCAGTGCACTGCTCTGTACGGTGAATGTTTGTGTGCGTGTGTGTTCACGTGTGTGTGGGGCATGTATGTATGTGTATGTTTGTGTGGTCGTGTGTGTATGTGTGCAGGTTGAAGTTCCTGAATGATTGGATCAAGGACGGTATGCCCACGGTATTCTGGGTGTCTGGTTTCTACTTCACACAATCGTTCTTGACAGGTAGGTCATGTGGTGGTTAGTGTGAGTTACAGCAGTCACTCTCTCGCTCTCTTTCACACACACACTTTTTCTTCCTCTCTCTCTCTCTCTCTCACTCCCTCACTCACTCAATCACTCTGTCTTTCTCTCTTTCCGAGCTTTCTTTCTTCTTTCCTTCCTTCCTTCCTTCCTTTCTTTCTTCCTTCCATACTTTCTTTCTGTCTCACCCAACCTCTCTCTCCCCTTCCTCCTCCTCCTCCTCCTCCTCCTCCTCCTCCTCCTCCTCCTCCTCCTCCTCCTTCTCCTCCTCTTCCTCCTCCTCCTCCTTCTCTGTTTCTCACACTGAACTCTACAGAAATCTCTGTGAAGATATCCAGGGACTACGTCGAAGATCATTTTGATTTTTTTAAACAAATAGCTTGTCAAGGTTAATGTTGCCGGTTAGTCACGTATCCCCTTGATGGCACATCTCTGCATGCTGACTGTGTGAAACATGATTGTGAAATGCGAATGCATCTCATGTAATAAGGCAACACTGGCTGTTTGTTCTTCGACAATGAATAAACCAATCCAAACCAATCTGTTGCCTCTGCTGTATGCGTGCGTGCGTGTGCATACGTGTGTGTGTGTACTGTATCTATATGTGTGCGTACGTGTGTGTGTGTGTACTGTATCTATGGGTGTGCATTCCGTTATTCCGCATACGCAGGAGCTTCCCAGAACTATGCTCGCAAGTACAAGATCCCTATTGATAAATTGGGATTTGAGTTTGAGCTTCTGGACGAGGAGTACGATTTGCCTACTAGACCGGACGATGGCGTCTATGTTCGGGTAAGGGTTGTTACTGTAAAGTCGTGTATAAAAGCCGCGGCTTGTATGACTTTTTTGGGCAAAAATTACAGGCTTCTATGTGAGACAGATATTTTTATGTATGTCAACACTAAAGCCAGGCTTGTGTGCCGACAATGCATCTCGAAAAATCAGGGTTGTATTCAAGACAGGCTTCCACATGAGACAGGCTTTTATGCAAGACGCTATGGTATAATGCTGATCTGCATGTTGTGATAAATATTCTGGGGACACGTAATTACCGTTGCGCTCGGTGAAATCCGGCCCAGAGTGCCAAACTGGCACCTGTGCCGATCACATCGCTCTACTTGCACATGTGTACGTCCAGAGGCATTCGTACCACTTCCAGGGCGTCAAATTCGTGCGAGGTCCGGATAACACATATGCCGTCTGGGTCGGATTTCACCAAACGCAACTGTAGATGTGTGTGTGTGTGTGTTTGTGTGTATTTGTGTGTCTGTCTGTGTCTGGCTGTCTGTCTGTGTGTCTGTGTGTCTGTGGCGTAGGGAGTGAAAGTGCGTGTTTATGTTTCGTGCTCTTCTTGCCACTGCCGTCCTCCTCTTTGCTCGTTGTTACCATTGTTATTGCTGTGTATGTCTGTCGGTCTGTCTGTCCACGTACATGTACGTACGTGGATACATGTGTGTACATGCGTGCGTGTGTGCGTGTGTGTTCTATTCCCGTCGTCCTGGCATTGCAACGCGTGCGCAGGGTTTGTTCCTGGACGGTGCACGGTGGGATCGGCAGACCAAGGTTCTGGCTGAGCAGAAACCCAAGCTGCTTCACGACACTCTCCCCATCGTATCCTCATCCCTATCACTGCTACCCATAATACAAGAATAACGTTACACAACCAGGCGGCTGCCCCGTATGGGTTCCTGGGTGCCCGGAACCCCCCTTTTTTCGCTCAAAATGCAGGATTTTGCTTCATTTTTTTGAAAATTTTCCCCGGGGAGGCCCCGGACCCCCCTTGAAGGGCACCGGCGCACGCGCCTGACAACTCCCCAGTGTGTGTGTGGAGGGGGGGAAGGGGGGGGGGGGGGTAGTACTATCTATCATACAGTACTGCCGGTCGCCGAAGAACGGGCAGGCTAGAATTTCACCAAGCACAGCATACCAATGTAAACACGGTGACCCAACTGTGCATAGACTGCAATACATGAAAATAAGAACGGTCTAGGCTAGGAGGCTCACTCGGCGAGGGAACCGGATAATCGAACACACATACTGTATGTATGCATGACGTATGCTGTAAATCGGTAACCAACGATTTTCTGCCGGATGGCGAGGGATCCTTATAAAAGAGGACCAGTTAAGCAAGGTCTGCCTGTATTGGTAAAGAGTAGGGATAATGTGCTATGAGAAATGAAAACATGTATGAGTGCATACGAGTCATGCTCCTTGACCAAGCCATCTCCGCTCTGCCCAGATCTGGCTGAAGCCGGGAGAGAGATCCAAGTTTGTGAAGAAGTCAACGTACGAGTGTCCTGTGTACAAGACCAGTGCAAGGCGCGGCACACTGTCCACGACGGGACATTCTACTAACTATGTCTTGCAGGTGAGAGCAACAACCTGCAGCATACACTAGTTCCGGGCCATCCGTAAACATCTACATACCCGTAATAACTTTCAAGACGATATGGGAAAGATTGTTCAGATCCTCCCACCCGAAGAAGATACCTGTGGAGTAGAGTGCCAATCATCCGCCGTGATTATTTGTGGACGACTCCTTATCGGTGATGGTTGTATGTGTTTCTGTGTGTGTTCTGAAACCCGTAGCTTTTTGCCTATAGTTCAACACTTTCCCCGAAACAGAGTGTGTATGTGTTTATGGTGTACATGCATGTGTGTACGCACATGTGTGTTTTGTGTGTGTGTGTGTGTGTGTGTGTGTGTGTGTGTGTGTGTGTGTGTGTGTGTGTGTGTGTGTGTGTATGTGTGTGTCTGTGTGCATGTGTGTGTCTGTGTGTATGTGTGTGTACGTGTGTGTGTGCGTGCGTGTGTGCATGCATGTGCGCATGCGTGCGTGTGTGCTTACATGTACGTGTCCATCATTCTGTATGCCTGCCTGTGCGCGCATGCTTACACTCCGTTCTTGCCGCTGTTGTACACAGATTGACTTGCCATCTGATAAGCCGGAGAACCACTGGATAAACCGTGGCCTCGCCGCTCTCTGTCAGCTGGATGACTGAGCAGCGGTGACCTCGCCAGGACAAACAACGTTTACGTACGCCTCCTCGTCTGTCCATGTACGCCTGGTAGTCTGTGTAATGCTGCCGAGACTGATTCACTATTATGTGTGTGTGTGACATGCTGGTCACCACTGCATGGCGTAATGCATGTATGCATGCTATGTGGACTGCGCTATAGCTGTCCAGCAGTTGGAGCCCGTTGTTGACGTACTAGACTAGTAGCCACCGCCGCGCTCAGTGCAGTAAGTACATCGTCTTGTGTTCTTCTGTTATCTGTATGTATGTACATGTAGATTGTGTATGTACATGTATGTATGTGGGCATAGCGGTATGTGTGGATGTACTCGATACAAGTGTGTGTATGAATGATATCCGTTCACGTCTGTGATCAGCTACTGCTACAAGTATATATGGATTGTGAGCTAGAACATAACAATATGCATGCTACATGTATGTTTAGACCGGACCGGACTCATGATCAGCCAAGCGTTGCGCGTTAGAGCTATGCACACGCATAGTAGACCATTTCTCTTTTCTTCTTGATTTCGTGTTGCTTGTAATGCGCACTGCGTCGTGTTTGTGAATGTATTCTCATCAGGGAGTCGGTATTTTACGACTCCCTGATACTCATCCCTCCGCACGCACACCTTCTGAAAGCAATACACTGATAGTGCATGGCAGAAGGGTACTACTGTCTTCCAAAGTTGTGATGAGAAAACATCACGGCCTCGACTATAGTGAATGTCCTGCTTCCAATACGGATTGTTTGCCACTGAGGCGTTGTGTGGGTGGTCCACCCACCGACTCACAAGTCATGGTAGAGTGTTAGAAACTAGGTTATAATCGTTTCAGCTTTGCCGTACGGTACACGCGTATATGTATGTAACATAGGGAAATTGCTCTACATGCACAAATTGTCTCGGATTCAAAAATTATTTCTTGGCTCGTCTCTGAAATTATATTTAATTATTTTAGTATTTCATGGAAAGATGACCTTGTCTATATTTTCTGCATTTAATTCTCAAATCACAGTAGGTGCGTAATAAACGGTTTGCCTACGGCAGGTGAAGGTAACACTTTACGTGATCGAGTGAGTGTGTGTGTGTGGTGTGTGTGGTGTGTGTGTCTGTGTGTGCATGCGTGTGTTTGTGTGTACGGTTGAAACGAAGCATTTGCCGCAGAGCCCCCTAGCAGTGCAGTCCATTAAGAACCCGTAACCACGGTAACTGTGCCAACACAGCTAGCCAGGCAGTGTTGGCAGTACCAGTGTCCGTAGTGCACAAACAACAGTCCGTAGTTTGTACAGCGGCCACATAATTATCATCTGTATTCAAAAAATGTACAAACTATTTTAAACGACATTACAAGGATCAAATTTACAAAAAGATTTTATAAACAACTACTCGTGGACCCGGAGAGCAGTAGTAGTGGGCATGGTGTGATACCAGTGGCGACTGTTGTAGCAACACCACCAGCAACAACGATGACGACAACAAATGACGACAACGAATGTTGACAATGGCGACACTGACAACAACAACACAACAACAATCTGTCCGGAGGAAACCAAGAAAGGTCTGTAAAAACAAAATGCAGTCAGGCGGCGGCAATGAAAACAAATCCAAACGCATAGTATGGTACAATGCATTGGCAACCCTGCAGAGAGCAAGGAACGGCTGCAGAGAGGAAAAAGAAACTAGCAGGAAGGACGGCGGCAGTGGTGGCGGCGGTGGCATGGATTACTTACTGGATTACAACTATTTACAGAATGTACTGAGAGCAGCAGCAGCAGCAGCACCATTCATTGTGTGGTGATAGACCTCTACACCACATGTCAAGAGATATACATGCACACAACAGCAAAAACAACAACAAGCCTTTGGAGGAATCTTCTTGATAATCCACTGCCGTCGTGCCGCAGTCAGTGTCATGGCCGGTGGTGGTTCATGCATAGCAGGTCTTGCGACTAGTCACTGAGTATACCTGGGTAGCAAACAAACACATGGGGTAACAAAGAACCCAATTTCAGAATTTTTACGCACAAATCACATGCACACACACACAGTGTGGGGGGGGGGCACTGTTGTACAATCATGCACATCAGATGCAATCACATGACATGACCTGTCACATGACTTTGATAGCATGATCATGTGACCTGACTGCTAGTGTACTATGCACTGTGCGCACTACGGGGGAAGGGTGATATTGAGTGAAGTGGTGGCATTCACACCCCCCACAACACACTTCAAATTCACAACCGCACATTGGGCAAAGTGTCAAGGGACCGGCGCAGAACAGGTGTTATGTCACAACAGACCCATCAACACAGGCTGCACACACCCTAAGACGGGGCTAATCTTGCTAAGACCTGCGCTAACGGGGCTAAAAGTCACGCACGCCCAGCTGTCATCATGGTGGGAAAAAAGGGTAATACTTTTATGGGGGGAAAGTGCAAGGGGGGAAAAAGCACGGGGTTTTTGGGCATAGCCTAGCCATCTGGAGAGGGGAGCTGACTCTGGTAATCCCATCCATCCCCACCCACCTCCTCTACCTCCACTGCTTATATACCCGACCAGCACAGGGTGAGGGGCACTCGGCCAATCAGCTACCAGCAACACGTTTTGCGCTAAGCTAACACAATGTGCGGCGCGAGTTTGGCACGCACGGACAGTTTGGGCAGTTTGGTGCTGAAGTAGGCGCTGCAAAGGGCCGCAGGGTGAAATACGTACCTCTTAGTGGCATCTACACTACTTCAATGTGGGAAATGTCCAACTTTCTACGCCAATCCAAAGACATACCACACCTTTTAGTGGAATCTACACTTATGTAAAGTGGGGAATGCCTGACTTTCTAAGTCGATATGGGGGCAATGGCTGATTTTCTACACTAATTGAATGTGGGGAATGCCTGACTTTCTACACTACTTCAATATGGGGAATGGATGACTTTCTGCACTAATCCAATGACATACACATGTACTGGCTGGGGAATATCACACAGGAGATTGATCAACACGGCCATGACCCTGCCTCTAGTGAAATGGGCAAGTTAGCATCAACACCATAATGTTCAACACGGGGAGATTCTGGGGAAACAAGAAACTTAGTTGGGACATTTCACATTATTGGCCATCAGGAAACTTGCAGGTTTTCCGACACAAGTGCAGCCTAGTCTGCATGGAACATTCCCTCCAAGGCAGCAAGTACAGCAATGACAACAACCACAACAATGGCAACACATCTGACAACCAGAACCAGAGCAACAGAAACAGCAGCAGCACCACCACCACCAGCACCACCACCATCACCAGCAGAAGCAGCAGCAGCCGCAGAATCACCAGCAGTAGCAGCAACAACAGCACCACCAGTAGTAGCAACAACGCAGCAGCAGCAGCAGCAGTAACAACAGCAGCAGCAGTAACAACAGCACAAGGTACAGCCTACCTGTCATGGCGGTGCTGCTGCTGAGGGGTGTGTGTAGTTCTAACTAGAGTGCTTGCGCTCCTTATCCCCATCAGATGTGACGGACGCTGGGCGTTCCGACACTGAAGATCGTGTTGCTGAAGTGGCGCTACCAGTGGTGTATTCGTCAGTCTCTTCTTCATCATCGTCATCAGCAGCACCTTCCTTCAGGCAGGCAAAGAACATGCTAGTACGACAGCGCTTCACCTTGGCTTCATAGCCAGCCAGGTCGCCGGGGTGAGCTTGCTTATGCCTGCAAGAGGGGAGCAACACGTGCATGCACACACGCACACACGCAAGCACACACAGGCGCGTGCGCGCGCACACACACCGCACACACACACACACACACACACACAGATTTGGTGAACGGAGACCAAGTGTGAGTGTTCGGTGTAAAGTATAGTGTTTGACTGTAGATGGCTGCAATGGAGTTTGTGGATCATCCCCAGAGAGTTTTGCACTGTACAAGGATAGTGAAGTGAGTCAAACAGAATACAGCAGATGAAGCTTTCACGTGGCCTGGATCAGTCCTCCCCACACACACACTGCTGATCCAGCACTGTGATTGCATCATGAATAGAGATATAGGCGCATGCACGCACACACACACACACACACACACACACACACACACACGTTTGTAGCCATGTGATGTACAGGCCATCAGTTGTCGGAGGATAGCCTTAGCCTCGCTATGTGCATGAAACGCAGCGTCACAACAATGACCTGGCCGGTTGGTTGCCTCTGCTCTCTTATGCCTTTGTGGCAAAACACACACACACACACACACACACACACACACACACACACACACACACACACACACACACACACACACACACACACACTTACATGCCCAATTCGCGAATGTCACCGTGATCGAACAAGACCATCAGCAGTGAATGCTGGGGCAGAGCTGAGTAGATTGCGTAGAGGTTGTCATCCAATGACTTCACTGCAGTCTACACACACACGCACACACACACACAAACAAAATGACAAAATGGAAAAGAGGAGCAAATACAATATTATTATTCAAAGGATCGGTTGGGGAAGTGAACTGCCCGAAAAGAGAAAAAAATCGCCAGACCCAACAGGACTCAAACCCGGGACCTTGCTTGGCGATTTTCCTCTTTTCAGGCAGTTCACTTCCCCAACTGATCCTTCGAATTTGAAGTTCTCCCAATCCTTTCAAAAATACAATAATGATGTGAATTATAAGTTACTACATGTGGTTATGACTAACAGTCCATCAAAAGGTATTTCACTACATTTTCACTGCATTTTCGGCAAGGTGGAAATGAAATTTGAAAATGTTTTTCGGTGAATCTCTGGAGAAGTGCCTTCTCTAGCCTCCTATAGGTCCGTGGAATAATAACACGGACCTTTCATAGAACCTTTTCAAATTTTGTCCAAAAAGTAAAAATAAAACTATAGGAAGCTAGAGAAGGCTATTTACTCTCCACAGATTCACCAAAAAAACATTTTCAAATTTTATCTCCACCTTGCCGATAAACTCAAAAATGCAGTCAAAATGTTCCCAATGTCAAGAAAAAAAGAAAAAAAAGGAATGTTCCCACACCGGGAATCGAACCCGGGCCGCGGCGGTGAGAGCGCCGAATCCTAACCACTAGACCATATGGGAGCTACACAAACAGACTTCACCTTCATGTACATGTCCTATAAACCTGGCCAAAACTGAGAGTAGCCTCATGCTTTGCTCAATTGTCACACAATCAGAACAATGTGTAGTCAGATCTCGCATAACCGAACACAACCGTTTTCCATAAAAAATATGCGAGGCGAGGGAACCGGATAATCGAACACACATACTATAAGCATGCATGACATAGGCTGTAAATCGGTAACCAACGATATTCGGATGGCGAGGGATCCGGATGAAAGAGGACCGGATAAGTGAGGTCTGACCTCCAACACTCAAGCACCACTAATGTGTTAAGATACCGAATAAGCCATACATACATATATAAGTAGGGATGTGTTCTCTGCTAAGACATTATTATGGTAGCTAAGACCCCCCCCCCCCCCCCCCCCCTCCAAACGCCCATGAGTCAGCGCAGGGAAAGACGTGCATATTTCATACACACACAACGCACACACAACGCACACACACACACACACACACACACGCACACACACACACGGCATCAAGAAAGGAAATTAGCCGTCAGTCCAGCATCCTTGCAAGACCAGGCAGTGAGAACACGCCCAACGTCATTGGCAGTGGACGATACACAGATGCACTGAGGGCAATGAGCTCAGTGACTTGCACACACATCGTGCACATCATACACAGATGCACTGAGGGCAATGAGCTCAGTGACTCGCACACACATCGTGCACATCATACACAGATGCACTGAGGGCAATGAGCTCAGTGACTTGCACACACATCGTGCACATCATTCAAACCCATACACTGTACAGCTCCACAGGAGCAGGGCTCAACTCTGACCAGTGTGGCAATCTCCCAAACAAGGCTCAAACCCCACGAATGACAACTCCCCTGCATCAGTGTTTGTGACCAAGTGTACAATATTCTACACAATTTGTCCACAGTACTGGTACAGTCAGACCTCGCATAACCGCACACATCCGTTTTCCACAAGAATATCCGGATAGGCGAGCATGTGTCTCCGTGGATCCCGCAGCCTCAAGGTCTCCGTCGACTCTACCACCCCTGCTTCTCTTGTTGCTGCGGAGGCAGTGATTCCAGGGCACTAGCTCTTGCAGTGTGACTTGGCATTCGTGTGGTCTAACAGCAATTTTCATTTACACTTTTGTTATTAGTTTGCTTCACACCTTTTATCAGTCATTACGTATGATTTATAATGCAGTGGCAGTACCAGGCGTGGGCCATCCCCTGGATTATCAAAATGGGTGCTTTATCATTTTTCTGTTGTTTTTACACTTCTTCGTGCTTTGTAATAAAAGTCTCTAACTAGATAGGCGAGGGAACCGGACAATCGAACACACATACTGTATGTATGCATGACATATGCTGTAAATCGGTAACCAACAATTTTTCTTCCGGACGGTAAGGGGTCCGGATAAAAGAGGACGAGATAAGCGAGGTCTGACTGTCTAGGACACTCACCATTAGCTCATCGATCTCCGTTACAGTGTCCCAGTCCAACGGAGGACGTCCTGAACAGAGAACACAGACAGACATACAGACAGACAGACATGCACACATAGGCACACACACACACACACACAGGCACACACACACACACACAGGCACACACACACACACACAGGCACACACACACACACACAGAGTACACCAGCAAGATCTCAATGAACAATTACGATAATTCACTGTGAATGTAATGATCGAATTTAGAATTCTTCAAGTCAGGCTAGTCCTACCGTTGAAGACAAGACATGATACAAACAGATCATTCTGAAAACAATAAAGATACATGGATATATTAGTCGGAGTGCTAATGGCAGAATCCTGGTTGACAGTGTGAAGTTGTGCTCCTGTCGTGACACTCAGCCAGCTGTTCTCATTGGGACAGTCCGACTGGTCATCTTTCATTGACATGTGACTTGCTCACGAGTGCCAGGGAGTTGAAAACGGGGAGTGTGTGTGTGTGTGTGTGTGTGTGTGTGTGTGTGTGTGTGTGTGTGTGTGTGTGTGTGTGTGTGTGTATGTGTGTGTGTGTGTTTGTGTGTGTGTGGGGGGGGGGGGGGGGGTCAAAAAAACAATGACTGCCACCGCCAGGACATAGACCACCACCAGCCTTTGCTTTAGGAGTCGTCGCAAACGTTTTTCGTCAACCCTGAAACGAACACATTCGTTGGGTAGGGGGGGGGGAGGGTGGGAGGGAGGGGGGGGGGGGGTGCGAGCCAAAATCGAAAGTCGTCCGACACTGTATATGCATGCGATTTTCGTCGTCCAGCATAGCAAGCTGTGTTCGTTTCAGAGAGAGGGGAGGGGTCAGAGTACGAAATGAACGATGTTCGTTTCAGGGACGACAAAAAAAAAACCTTTGCAACGACCCCGTAGGCCAGTCATGCTCTACCATGACGTGACACATGCGTAGGAGACTAGTAGGGTTTTTCCCCTGATATGACCGACACAACACTATGCTATGTGCACGAACGCTATTCTACCAGATTTAGTAGTTTACACGATATGTACGTGAAGTCTTTCTCTTCTGTATGGCGTTGTGTACAAATCCTTGATCTTGCCGGAAATCCTCTACCTCTACCAACTTTTTCCTGGTAGAGTCAGTAGAGGAAAGTAGAAATCTACCCTTTTGAGTAGAAAAATACGAACACTTCTACCGAAAGAATAGTTGCAACCCAAACATGTACAGTTGTGGCAAGTGAAATCCGACACTTGCCATAGGGGACAGCGCCTCAATTAAATGGACATCAATGACGTAATGCACTGCACCTAATTTGTACTATAGAGCCGTATGCATCCCAAACAGATCGAAAGCTCACAGAGTAGATACACACAGTTCACAAACATGGTACACATAAGGAGTATTGGTATCCAATTCCCATTCATTTTTGCCAGCACCTTTTGAACCTTGACTGTGATGAGTACGAATTCTGTCATCAGACAGATAAAGTTGTATGCAGCACATGTACTGTACGTATGCAGGGCTGCAGAGGCTGCAGGATGCACGGTGCAGTCCCTTATGCCAAGCGTCGGATTTCACTTGCCACAACTGTAGATCAAAACGAACGCCCCCGCCCCGCCCCCCCCCCCCCCCCCCCCCCGGCCCCAGGTCTGACTGTATTTTTTATGAAGGAACTGTAGTTACCAGTTACTGTATACAATCATGTACAATGTCATGTACATACCGTCGACGACGTCACTTTTTCATGTTCATGCATCATTCGTCAGATCAGCTTCGCTGATGACGTAGTGTTTCGCCTCGAAAGCGAAAACGAAAAACAAAAGAAACGATTTTTTCGAGGTTCAAGAAAGCTTGTGAGACTTGTTTCAAAGTGTGTTGTTGTTGTTACTGCTGCTGTTGGCGCTGTTGGATAGAGACACGTCTTGTTCCACAGAGAGTAACAGGATGAGTGCAGCATCTCTGAGTACCGTGGATGACTTCGTTTCAGCTTGCCGGCAGCTATGCGCCGAGCAGAGATATCCCATGGTGGCGATGAAGGCCAAATCAGACCTGCCACACATGAGCGCGTCAGTGGGACGAGTAGACGCAGCGTTCGAAGCATGTACGTCTCCCAAGTTCACAACTATCATGGTTGTCCTATTGGCAGCCAAGGCCAAGCACAACGCGTTGTCTGACTGGAAGCTTTTTGTATCGCAAGTTCAGGCCATGGTCACGGTATCCGACCGAACGCATATTTTGTTCGTGCGAGATTTGTTTGATCTGGTTGTTCACGAAATGACTAACTTGCTGCGAGAGAATGGCGCACCTGCGGCGGGTATTCCCGTGGTGGACGCTGCCATTCGCCGCGTTCAGCCGGACCTGCGACTCCTGACGCCTATCCACGCCGACCTGTGCCTTCTGTGTTTGCAATGCAAGAACTTCAAGCCAGTCATGGAGTTTCTCGAGACGGACGTGCAGGACTTGGCTGTGGACGAGAATGGGAAATTTGACTCGCTCTACTTCGTGCTCTACTTCTACTACGGCGGTTTGATCTACTGCGCACTCAAGTCCTTCCGACGGGCGAGTTTATTTTTTGAAGCCGCCATCACCTGTCCTGCCACGGTCACCAGCGCAGTGGTCATCGAAGCCTACAAGAAGTTCACGCTGGTTTCGCTAATGCTGGATGGTGACATGCCTTCCTTACCTAGCTACACAAGCGCGTGCGTGAGCATGTCATTACAACTGTCGGCTAGTATCTATATAGAGCTGGGTGATTTGGTTAAATCGTTCCAAGTAAGAGAGTTCCTGTTGTTTGTGCAGCGCAACGAGCTGAGCTTCCGCAAGGACGAGAACTTCGGGCTCGTCAAGCAAGTCCAGGACTCGCTGTACCGCCGCAATATCCTGCGCCTCACCAAGGCCTTTGTGACAGTGTCGCTCACTGACGTAGCACGCAGGGTATGTTGTGAGCTGTAGCAATGGCCGTGGCCTGCTCTCGTGTGTGTGCGTGCGTGTGTGTGTGTGTCATGCAAAGTACGCCTGGGGTTTGCGATCTCGCTCTTCTCTGAATACGGATGCCTATGGCGAAAAGTCTTGCGAAATGTGATACTTAATGTTGCCTAACCTCCCAACTGTTCAGTGCACCAATCGCTGGTACATTAGCTATCCGTGATGTATCCACAAACCAGAACGTTACTTGCCAACCAGCCCAATTTGGCCGATATCGAGGGTGGTAATAGGCACCCAAAAGTGCAGTAGTCACATGCCTCATAGGTACACTTGTAGACATTTTCATCGATAGGTATGTGATTGCCCCGATGTCAGGTTTGCAAAGATTGGCAGGCATGAGAAACACTATTGTTAGATTATGCCGATGAAGACTATTAGTATGCCCGTAACATGTGATGTATCTGTGTGTGTGTGTGTGCGTGTGTGTGTGTCTGTGTGTACCTGACTCCGTGTGTCCCCGCAGGCTGCTCTACCCGACGCACAGACGGCGGAGAAGTACCTGCTCGACATGATGGTGCGCGGCGAGATCTTCGCCACCCTGGACCAGCAGAGCGGGGTGGTACGCTTTCACAGCAACCCGGAGCTGACCAACAGCAGCGAGGTGGCCGAGGAGCTGGGCAAACGCGTCCGGGACAGCACCGAGACGCTCGCACTGCTGACTAAGCTGGCACGCCAGGCTGACGTGAACCCTGGGTACCTGCGCCGCAAGCTGGACATTGCGCAGAACGGCAGTGCACCAGCAGGCGGGTACTCGGACGGCCTCGCGGAAAAGGACGACGTCGATTTTAACATGTCACTGTAGAGAAAGCTGTTGCCATTAGTAACACACGGATGTGGCTAGTCCGGCTACTAGGCCATGTGGCTAGTCATGCTACTAGGCCATGGCGCCGTCATGTGTTTCTACTCCCGCTGCTGCTGCACAGTGCCCTGTTGCATATCGACTTTGTGTTGCCACGGCACAACCGTTCCTCCGCCAGCCTAACCGGCTACCGTCACCCTAGCAACTGTTACCATGGCTTCTGCTCACACATAACGACCGGCGTCAGTGCTAACATGACGTGTGATCATCGGACTGCGCCAACAAACGATGCGTGCGTGAAAACGTGCCGTGTGCTCATCATCATCAGCTATACTGGTGACTACGCTTGGACTTGTCTCACTCTCACTCTATGTAGATACTGTGCTGCTGCCTGTGTCGAAATGAATAACATTTCCACATGTCCCATGCCAAAACTGAATAATGTTGCTTTACGTTGAGTTGCTGTTCATATCATTTGCACGAAATTTCCTCCGACATCATCTGCTTGTTTTTTTTAAACATTCAAATATTCTACAGTAAGTCAGCACGCCATGCAACAACGAAAACAAGGTGATCATGAAACTCTTGTATCAAATCTCACGGCGGTTGACACCACATGCCCCCGGCACTGTACAACACACATGCTGCATGCGTTGCACATGTATGCGCCATGCCATGTACCTGAAATATTTTCTCCCTTTTCAATCGAACCTTTTTCAACGACTCTTATGGTGTAGGCAATAATATGTACGCTTTTTTTAGCAGTTGATGTTTTATAACTGTGTTCTATCACTGACAGTATTCGCAGAGCATCTCCAGGTAGCCTGCATGATAGTGTGTGTGCGTGCGTGTGTGTGTGTGCGTGCACGTGTGGGTGTGTCTAAATCTGTGGGTGCACGTCCAGTGCATTTGCAGACTTGCGTGCTTCTCTTGCGACGGGCGTATACATGGTACATGGTGCATGGTGTGTGTCTGTGTGTGTGTGCATGCATCATGATTGCCAGTAGCTGGGAGTATGGCCATCAGGCTCAGTGGCTACAGTGCACAGACTCTCATGCTACCAAGAGTACAGTCATGGAAAACCAGAGTGTGCAGCTCTGATGGGCTGCTGTCACAGCGAAATTCCGTGATTACATCATTTTAGTGATGTAGTGCGTACAAGCAGGATTCAAGCAGGTCTCTTTCTGCACAACTGCAGCTCAGTTGTACGCACTACGCCATTTCCCGCCTCAGATCTGCACCAAATGATGTAATCACGGAATTTCGCCGTGACAGACACCCATAGCAGAGAAGGCCCCAAGCTGCACACTCTGGTTTTCATGTACTCTTGGTTGCAGTCACGGCGAAATTCTGTGATTACATCGTTTTAATGATGTAGTGTGTACAAGCAGGACTCTGGTGTTTGGCAAGATTTTGCCTGGGAGGGCACTTGTGATTGTGTGCATTTTTTAGCGGTATAGCAGAACCTGCCCCGAAGCGGACGCCCTTGGTGCAGCGGGAACTGCTCTGATATGACAGGATTCCACGTTGATCCAGTGATGCACATTAGATGCACAGCATTTGGTGCATGAAAAATGTCAGGATCATCCGCTTGGTACAGGGTGCGGCAAACACAGGTTTAACGTTACTTCCACTAGCCATCACTGGCGGTGGGCACTGCATTACTCCTCTTGACTGGACAACCACTGCTACTCAGTGCTACGGTTGCCACAAGTACTGCTAACACATTCACGGCAGGCTGACGGACAAAGATACGAGCCATGTCGCGGTTGACTCTCACCCAACAGGACAGGCAGAAGCAGTTTTTGATTGGTCCGGCCATACCCTAGCCTTTCATACTTTTTGTGTGTGATATGGAGGGTAGTCACATGACTTTCATACAGTTTGTGTATGATATGGAGGGTATACACATGACTTTCATACAGTTTGTGTATGATATGTAGGGTATACACATGACTTTCATACAGTTTGTGTATGATACGGAGGGTAGTCACATGACTTTCATACAGTTTGTGTATGATACAGAGCCATTGGAAGGTATACACATGACCTCCTCAGCAGAAAACACACGTTGGTGGCCAAAACGTTTGTATCTGGCCATGGCCTGACCAACCAGACCGGTTCTGCCGGGCCTGTCCAAAGAACACTATGAACCATGCGTCCAACACGAGGAACAAAATTTAATAGTCATTCTACTGCACTGATGGACGACTACTTGCACAGCTCCAGTGAGTCAAGACATTCATCAGAATGCCTCAACGTTCAATGTACATGTAGCAGTCGCCACTCTGGACCCTAGCTAGCACCCATGGATACTGTAGCAAAGCAATACCTATATGTTAGAGCCAGGCTTCGTTTGTCTGGTCGTTTTTGGCCCGGTTTTCTTGCTAGCCAGCGCTGCAGTGGATTCATATTCAACACTATGGGCCGCACCATAACACATTTTTGGTTATCTGGACCCGTAATCTATAGAGACATGCCGACATGCTTCTAGCTTTGTACATGTATCACACTGCTCTCCGCCTTCACAATCATGCATAATGAGCTGTGCAGTGATTCAGTCATGAGTGCATGGACTGTGCAGTGATGGCTGATGCAGACATGAATGCATGGACGCTGCAGCAGTGATGCAGCCATGAATGCATGGACTGTGCAGCAGTGATGCAGACATGAATGCATGAACTGTGCAGTGATGCAGACATGAATGCATGGACTGTGCAGCAGTGATGCAGATATGAACGCGTGGACCGAGCAGCAGGGTATACGTTACGCTCAGCTGCACACCTACTCAGATTGGTTACAGGGGCATAGCCGCCTTTCAAGTGGTTGTCATCTAAAACGGCTCTACCTACAGTAACACCTGTCAAAGTGACCACCTGTCAAAGCGACCACCTGTCAAAGCGACCACCTGTCAAAGCAACCACCTGTCAAAGTGACCACCTGTCAAAGTGACCACCTGTCCCTGAAGACCACTGAAACCAGGACCAAGGGATGCTACTTCCAGTCAAATCACCCTGGATAAGGAGACCACCTGGAAACAGAGACCACGTTTTGGCGGTCCCTTGAGCGGTCGTCTTAGACAGGCTTCACTGTATCTGATACCAGCCATGCACAGCAGTAAAACAATGCTCTGAAGACACAACTGGTGCAGTTACTTGGTTCCCAGGTGTGCTAAGAACCAGTCGGTCTACGCCATTGTGTGAATTTGTCAGAGAGGTGGCTAAGAACTAGTGTGCCTACGCCATTGTGTTAACTTGTCAGAGCGGTGGTATTTCGGCATCTTGCACTGACTAACAACCAAACCCAATCTGTGAGTCCTAGAATTGCACAACAGCGACCGACCACAATCTTACCGGAAATGACTCTCTGAAGGTTGCTCAAGCGAAGCCATAGAAAGTCCGTTGACGACAACGCTTTGACAGCCTTTATCGCGCCCTGCAAGACGAAGAAAAAAGAACATGGAGATGTACATGTTTGTGTTCAGTACTATTTACAGTGCTGCCAAACCGTCCGATTTTTCGGGCAATGACGTGTGTATTTGATTGCTACTGCCATGTGTGTGTGTGTGTGTGTGTGTGTGTATGTGTGTGTGTGTTGGGGGTGCAGCTGTGTATATCTCACCTCCTTATCCTCAAGTACACTGTAGCCCTTTGCTTCACCACGGCACTCCTTAGCACAAGCCATGGGTAGATCAACAACAGCGCCTGAACAGAACGCAAACGCACGTGCACACACGCACACCACACGCACACACACACGCACAGAACGCCTGAGTGATGAGTGACATATGTATGCTCACTGGTCACTACCCTCTAGCAGACAGTGGTATGTTGCGACCACCACAGGTTGTGACACACAATGCCACATGCTAGATCAAAACTGAACTCACATCATCATCAACATGATTATCAAAGTTCATTCGGAAGGTTGCATGGACAAACTATGCTAGATATTGAGACAGTGTGTCACACTCAACACGATTGATCACACAGCATGGAGCTGTGTTCCCCAAAAAACAAGCACTACATAATGGCCAATGTGTGTGCACAACTGGACATACATTCAGTGCTATGCTATATGTGGTCCTGGACCAGGTGTAGCCCACTAGGATAGGGTTGCTGTACCTGGGCTCTGACTGTACACTGCATGTCTGCACGCACGCACCCCCCACCCCAACACCCACCCAACCACCCACCCACACATGCGCGCACACACACATTCGCTCACCTGTTTTCTTGGACACATCGGCAAGAGCAAACATGCTGGAAAGCAACACAATGTCAAACAGAACAATGGGAGGCATTGCAGGGCATGATAATTCACACGGTATCTTATAGCAGATTGAAGTACAGTAAAACCTGTCAAGGCGACCACTCTGATAAGGCGACCACTCTGATAAGGCGACCACTCTGATAAGGAGACCACTCTGATAAGGAGACCACTCTGATAAGGCGACCACTCTGATAAGGCGACCACTCTGATAAGGCGACCACTCTGATAAGGCGACCACTCTGATAAGGAGACCACTCTGATAAGGAGACCACTCTGATAAGGAGACCACTCTGATAAGGAGACCACTCTGATAAGGAGACCACTCTGATAAGGCGACCACTCTGATAAGGAGACCACTCTGATAAGGCGACCACTCTGATAAGGAGACCACTCTGATAAGGAGACCACTCTGATAAGGAGACCACTCTGATAAGGAGACCACTCTGATAAGGAGACCACTCTGATAAGGAGACCACTCTGATAAGGCGACCACTCTGATAAGGCGACCACTCTGATAAGGCGACCACTCTGATAAGGCGACCACTCTGATAAGGCGACCACTCTGATAAGGAGACCACTCTGATAAGGCGACCACTCTGATAAGGAGACCACTCTGATAAGGAGACCACTCTGATAAGGCGACCACTCTGATAAGGAGACCACTCTGATAAGGCGACCACTCTGATAAGGCGACCACTCTGATAAGGAGACCACTCTGATAAGGAGACCACTCTGATAAGGAGACCACTCTGATAAGGAGACCACTCTGATAAGGCGACCACTCTGATAAGGAGACCACTCTGATAAGGAGACCACTCTGATAAGGCGACCACCTGCCTCAGAAGACCACTGTACCCAGGACCAAGGGATGCTATTTCCAGTCAAATGACCCTGGATAAGGAGACCACCTGGTAACAGAGACCACACTTTGAAAGTCCCTTGAGCGGTCGTCTTTGACAGGTTTGACTGTACACATAACCACCAGTCTGGAATGGACTTCTTCTTGCAACATAGGGAACACAGTGTTTAATTATTAGGACAGGAGGAGGAACACCATCCCAATTGCATACTGTAATTTCACAAATTTCCGGTGTACTTTTATTTTCGGTACTTTCGGTGCGTCTGTTTCATACCTAAAATTTCAATACACCGAACAATTGCTAATCCAATAGGGAACTGCTGCTCTGTACCTAGATGTTCTGTTCACATAACCTGGGGTTTTGCCCTCATACCAAAAATATTGAGCACCGAAAATTTCTATCTATAGTAATATCAGCTGCCAAGAGGAATGTCCAGGCTATACAATTATACCCCAGGTGCTGTCAGCCTACAAATTATCGGCGCATCTTTTAAATTTCAGCCTCCCAGGGCTAAAACACATTTCGGCCGCATTTTCAGCCGGTACTGCTGCTGACTGCATACACAGTTTACACGGTCATGTTGAACCTCTCAAAACGAAAATTCGACCGCAACAAATTTTAGGCAAAAAAATATCCCAAAATAAATCTGCGCCAAATATTTGTCAGACTTAGTACTGTGTACTGAAGCGTCACAGTATTTGATGCTACTTACCTTACTCCTGGCTGATATCTAGTGTTTTTGTGGCCTGCCATGCATATATAGCACACACACATAGCACACATATAGCATGCATAGCACACATAGCGCATACGCACGCGCGCACGCACACACACACACACACACATCCACACATCCAAACACACACGCACACACATGCACACACACACACACATGCACACACACACACACACGCACACACACACACACACACACACACACAGGTTTCGCAAATGAAACAGATCAAGCAATGCACCAGGAAGCCACCAAATAGAAACACACATAGCTGGCAAAGACACAAGCATTGATGAATCCCCTCCCCAACACACTACATACAGCACACCAGCGAGCCACTAACCTTCATTGAGAAAAAACTGTGCTAGGCGCATTGTGGCAACAGCGTCTTCTGTTGGGTCATGCCCACCCTCATCCTCCTGGATGGTGAGACTGAACACACAAACACACATACACAGCATGGATACTTTTGTGTCTCTCTCATTTCTTGCAGAGTTGCACGCCTATCAGAATGTTTCTAGATTGATCCTCAACGGCTCCTCTCTCTCTCTCTCTCTCTCTCTCTCTCTCTCTCTCTCTCTCTCTCTCTCTCTCTCTCTCTCTCTCTCTCTCTCTCTCTCTCTCTCTCTCTCTCTCTCTCTCTCTCTCTCTCTCTCTGTAGTTTCTTCTCTCATTCCCGTAGCTATGCAAAGACGTTACTTCAGTAACGTCTGGCGCAAGCCAGGGTCCACACAGCTTTAACTTCGTGTTTGTTTGTCTGTGCCGTTGGTATGCCTGGCGCTATCCTGTACCTGTCCCGTACCGTACCATCAAAGACAGCTGGCCTGGCCACAATAGCATGCATGGCGCTATCCCATACCTGTCTCGTACCGTACCATCAAAGACAGCTGGCCTGGCCACAATGTTCAAATAGGGCTTTCAAATGCAAGATCATAACGTGTAGCTGGGCACAATATTCAAATAGGGCTTTCAAATGGAAGATCATAACGTGAAGCAACTTGGAAGAATGAGTATGTATGCGAAGTGTACCGGGGGAATGCATGCAGGGCGATGGTGCGGGTTCGAATCCTACGTTATGTCTTAAAAAATCGGAGAAATGAAAAATTTATAACATCCCTATGCTTTTTTGCCTAGGTCATCAAGGTGGTAGACGGTGTCGCATTACCCTCGAATGCAAAGAAACTTTCTATATAGGAGACCCAAGTTGCATGCATGATGAGCTAGGCAAAAAAACCATAGCGTAGGGCCCTGAGCTTCCAAGCTCTCTCGTTTATTACATCACACATTCAGAGAAAATGTTCAATAGAGAAACAGCAGCAGCAACTTACCCAAGTATAATTCTGGCTAACTTCTTTAGCTTCTGTTTGCAGCCACCCTGAGCGAAGAGGACTGAGGTGTCGATAATGTGACGATGAGTCATCTACCAAAGCGGAGGGAAAGAAGATCTTCGTTTTCAAGGGGGTCAATTTGGACCCGGGCGCCAAAGAGGGCCAGGGCGTTAGTTCGGATAAGTGAAATCGGATTTATTTTCACATCATGCTGTACTACCACATGTACGTGTACGTATAAGGTTAGCACAGACTCAGTGTACTGTACACTAAGTCATGCTACAGTACAGTACATACATGTACATATGGAGCTGTGCATGCACTGTACTGTGTACTGTACACTAAGTCATGCTACAGTACAGTACATACATGTACATATGGAGCTGTGCATGCACTGTACTGTGTACTGTACACTAAGTCATGCTACAGTACAGTACATACATGTACACATGGAGCTATGCATGCACTGTACTGTGTACTGTACACTAAGTTATGCTACAGTACAGTACATACATGTACATACGGAGCTATGCATGCACTGTACTGTGTACTGTACACCAAGTCATGCTACAGTACCGTACATACATGTACACATGGAGCTATGCATGCATTGTACTGTGTACTGTACACCAAGTCATGCTACAGTACAGTACATACATGTACATATGGAGCTGTGCATGCACTGTACTGTGTACTGTACACTAAGTCATGCTACAGTACAGTACATACATGTACATACGGAGCTATGCATGCACTGTACTGTGTACTGTACACTAAGTTATGCTACAGTACAGTACATACATGTACATATGGAGCTGTGCATGCACTGTACTGTGTACTGTACACCAAGTCATGCTACAGTACAGTACATACATGTACACATGGAGCTATGCATGCACTGTACTGTGTACTGTACACTAAGTTATGCTACAGTACAGTACATACATGTACATATGGAGCTATGCATGCACTGTACTGTGTACTGTACACCAAGTCATGCTACAGTACAGTACATACATGTACATATGGAGCTGTGCATGCACTGTACTGCGTACTGTACACTAAGTTATGCTACAGTACCGTACATACATGTACATATGGAGCTATGCATGCACTGTACAGTGTACTGTACACTAAGTTATGCTACAGTACCGTCCGTACATACACATGGAGCTATGCATACCCTACACAGTGTACTGTACACTAGGCTGTGTTTACATGAGAAATTTCAACCCGGGTCGAGTTCAGCCCGGGCTGAAAGTCTGTACGATAGGCAAAAGAGGTCAGCGTTTACATGAAGACAGTTGACCCGGGTCAAATACTGATATGCCGCCAAAAGTCCACTTCTACAGTCCTGTATGGTCACGTGAATCCGTTCGCGCGAAATTTGCATCTGCAGTGCCGTTCAAACCTGGCGCGAGATACGCACAGAAGTACGTTTGTACGATTTTCTTGACCCGGGTTGATTTCAACCCTCCCCTTGGGGGGAGGGTTGAAATCAGCCCGGGTCAAGCGCAATGCGTCATGTAAACGCGCCATTCATTTTGTGCACATGGCGGGTTGAAATCTGACCCGGGTCGAACTCAACCCGGGCTGAAACGCTTCATGTAAACACAGCCTTAGTTATCCTACAGTACCGTTCGTACATACACATAGAGCTGTGCATACCCTACACTGTGTACTGTACACTAAGTTATGCTACAGTACCGTACATACATGAACATATGGAGCTATGCATGCACTGCACTGTGTACTGGGTCTGTGCTTTCGCCCATACGGGCGTTTACACAGAGGTGGGCTAGAACATGGGACAGGAGTGTTGACACACGGCACCTGGGCGTGTACACGGGTAGCGGACGTTACACTGGATGGGCGTTAACAAGAGTACAAAGAGGTGTCATAACCCCCCAAGAATGTGCAACTCCCATAATATTACCGTAATTTCACAAATTTTCGGTGTACTTTTATTTTCGGTACTTTCGGTGCATCTGTTTCATATCTAAAATTTCAATACACCGAACAAACACTAACACACATAATCCAATAGGGAACTGCTTCTCTGTACCGAAAATTTCTGTTCACCTAACCTGGCCTTTTGCCGTCATACCGAAAATATTCAGCACCGAAAATTTCTGAAATTAGAGTATCCTGCTGTCCCGGCAGAATTTCAAGTTGACGTGATTATTTATGGTGCAATGCTCATTGCACCAGTGAGTTACAACATGTGCACGGGTGTCAACACATCACACGTTTTTCTTTGCAATAATTTGTACAGGATCAGATGGGCTTCGGTCAACCACACGTTCCGGATTCGTCTGATAATCCGTGTACAGTGCGCATTGCATCATAAAAATGACGACAACTTGAAATTCTGTCGGGACAGCAACCATAGTCGAGTTGCACACTCTTGAGGGGTTATGTACTCTTGGCGTTAATACAAGCCTTTACGGTATCACAACATGATACTACTTCAAATTAATTACAATGACATCATACAATACACATGATTCATGCACCATGACATCATAGAACACGTGATCAAAACATGACATCACACATAGCATGATGAATACGGACTCTACCTTGAGAGCAGTGAGATCGTTCTCCAGAGAATGACCGACAAGAATAGCATCGTGAGGTATGATCTCTGCTAGCTTCTGCTGTACATCCTCCAAGCGAGTAGTCACGTCACTCAACATCTCCTCAGTTATACCACTGAACCTGCAGTGCAAACACAACATGAGTACACGATACACACATACACACATACTCCAATTTCAGAATTTTTCGGTGCTCAATATTTTCGGTACGAGGGCAACAGGCTAGGTTAGGTGAACAGAAATTTTCGGTACAGAGAAGCAGTTCCCTATTGGATCATGTGTGTTAATGTTTGTTCGGTGTATTGAAATTTTAGGCGTGAAACAGACGCACCGAAAGTACCGAAAATAAAAGTACACCAAAAATTTGAAAATTTGTGAAATTACAGTACACCATTTGATCATTTGACGCCCGTTGCCGGAGGCGATGATAGCGATGCTACAGCAGACGCCATAGCAGCTTGTGCTGGGATTGCACCATTCAACAGCTTGCAAGGCTGAATAATTGACCGCCACTATTCAGCCTGGTGTACAGTACACAGCTATGAAGTGACTTTTTCTGGTCAGTGAATCCCTACTTTTTGGTCTTTTTTTTCGTTCTTTTTTCGTTTCCAAACACACACACACATCACACCACAGTACAGGACACAGACAGACACACACACACACACGCGCACGCGTGCATACACAGGGCTTGACTAGTGTCTGCCAACTTACTCTGTGACATAGTCAATGATAGGGGCATAGGGCTTGACTAGTGTCTGGTAGATACACGTCAGGTTCTCATCCACCACGGAAATACTGGTTAGAGCATACTCCTCAGCCGTCTTGCACTGTCATACAAGAACAACAACACACACGCGCGCACACACACACACACGCGCGCACACACACACACACGCGCGCACGCACACGCAACGGGTTACAACGGATTACACAGGATAGAGAGGGTCTGCAGCAGAGCTAGCGTTTGGCTGTGCCAGATCACGGCGCATCCTAATCCGTGTGTCCGTAGCCCTCTGGCCACGAGCAACATATTGGAGGAGCTGTCCAGCAGCGAGCAGGCATGGTGATAGCTAGGGGGCATCAGGGGACACATAAGCTTACCATTTCACAGTCGATGGCAAACATACGCCGCCGAGGCTGATCCAACCCTTCCTCTTCAACACTGCCTGCCACATTGGCCGTACTGCCCTCAGGTCTACATTCTGATGTTGGACTGGGTGACGAGTCACTGTCCGCGTTGGATGGCTCGGCACTTGTCTTCGTTACATCACGTTCCGGGATGAAGAAGAACTCTGCAAGGATACGTTGGGAAACACACAGGTGGTCAGAATATGCACTGTGGATCAGGGGAAAGTCAGGTGGTCTGTTGTGGCAGTGGTGAATGTATGATAGACGGTGCACCCAATCAAGTACCGAGCAATCAGTCAGCGTTGCCCATCTCAACACTACTTACTCAACCACGCACACGTACACACACACACACACACACACACACCACAGACAGAGACTTGTCAGCGGCACGTACCATCATGAAGGTGTTCACTCTCGTAGAAGGCACCGGTCTCTTTGATATGCCAGTCGGACCGAAGTGGATAGCGGTACCAGTTCATGTCCTTCAGTGTCAGTGTGAACGACATCGGGTTAGCAGAGCAGTAGATCTTGATCATCTCCGGGGGCAAGACTATACAAACAAACACAAAGAAGAACATCGACAGCATCCACTCCATTTCAAATACTGTAAGTCAACAAATACTCGGCACATATTATTTTCGGCCCGATCGTATTTGGCCGAAAATTTGTGGCAGCCGAAAATTTGTTTTGCAAGGTTCAGTGTGCACATGAGACAGTGCATACAGGCAGCAGCAGTACAGGCCGAAATTTTAATGCAGCCGAAATGCGTTTTAGCCCTGGGAGGCCGAAATTCGAATGGGCCAAAAATTTGTCCACTTACAGTACAGAGAAGAACATCAACAGAAGAAAGACCATAATCGTCGGGAATCAAACCCGCAACCTCTCGATTGGAAATTGACTGCACATACCACTGCACCATATGCCCCCCTCCACACACACACACACCCGGCACTACTGCACGCGCACCAACGTCCATGGCTGCGAGGGAAAAGTCTTACCCTTCTCCACTACGCATCTCTCTTCCGGCGTAATCTTGATTTCTAGGAATGACTTGGCCAGGTCCTGTACGACAAAGTTGTCCCTGCCTGGCGTCTGCAACGGATATGACTACAGGGAATTCAAACACAGACACAAAAATGCAATGTCAGCCTCACCCCACTTACAGTGCTGGCCAGAGAAATCCAACCTCATGAATAAAGTAGAGCCGCGTTTGAGTGCACAGACCAGTGTGCGTAGTGCTAGGGCTGTGTAGTGCTCGGCAATGCTATTTTATTCATGGCGTTGGATTTCTTTGGCCAATAATAGAAATCCAACAGCATGAATAAAGTAGAGCCGCGTTTGAGTGCACAGACCAGTAGGTGTAGTGCTAGGGCTGCATAGCGCCCGGTGCTATTTTATTCATGAGGTTGGATTTCTTTGGCCAGTACTGTACTGTACATCAAGAGAGCTGGACTGCAAACACCAAAACCAAGAGTGCATAAACAAGACTATTCAACTGTGGTTATGGGTCAGTGCGCGGCGCGCTGCCTTCATTACGTAACTTGCCTGCATCACGCTCTGAAAGCATGCATTCAAAACCCAAATTTCTCGTACGAGCCCATCCGTTTTTGCTCGATTCATTCCTATACCCACGCGATCTTTAAATGTTGGCGCGTGAACTCCAGTTCCATACGAAAGTTCATTTCAAACCAGAGGAAAAGTGTGGTGTTTGATTTTCCGCAGTGCGTGGATTGCAGCTGAATGATGTAATGAAGGCAGCGCGCCGCGCATCTGGCCCATAGAAAAGAGATCCCAATTGCATACTCTTGTTTATGGATTCTTGACCAAAACAATAAAAAAGTGATATAGGTATGAGCAGAAAGCACACAATGACCTGATTCAGATCTGTGGTCCTACTGAAAATTGACGCAAAATGGATTAAGGCTGTCATCACACCATGGTACAAAGCGCTGCGTCTACGTCCACGTAAGGAGTTTTTGGTCGGTTGTCATGATGATCCGTATACGGGGTGAAAACGGGAGCAGAGGAAACGGGAGACGTAGACGTGGTATGGAGAGGGGGGTATACGACTTTTTGTATGAACGTGCGTATCTACCCCAGCCTTTTTCCGAGCGACCCTGTACTTCGATGTACGTGGGTTCAAATTTCTCCAAAAACCTGACTGCGTGTGCGCGTCAAGAACTGTGCCTGTCTGATGACACGACCACCCGTTTCGGTTTTTTCACCATAGACGTAGACGTAAACGGGAGTCGGAGAACGTGGTGTGATGACGGCCTAAGCGGGCTTTGCAACCCAGCTCTTCAAATTAATACAGAGGTTTCGCGCTACATAAGGGCCGGGTTCCACTGCAGCTCCGCTGCTCGTCATCCGCGGCTCGAAACGTCATCATTACCATAGTGACCGCGGCTTGAGCTGGAGCAGCGAGGCCGCGGCTCACCACGATCTTTCGCTATGATTCTTGATCAAAAACTATGAGCCGCGGTCGCGGCTCGACCTGTTTCCCGTACTTTGCAGTGTTTTGTATGCGAGAATTTTAAAATTCAAATATTAGTTCGTTGCGCAGGCCAGAACACGAGGATTTTTTGATTTCGCGCGCACGCAGCCAGGTAAAACGTCATCAAAAACGTGGAACATGACCGCGGTACCGCGAATGGTGAGTGTCAGTGGAACCGGGCTGCTCTGCTGCATGCAGCCGGGTGCCGCGGAACAGCGGAGCCACAGTGGAACCGGGCTGCTCTGCTGCATGCAGCCAAGTGCCGCGGAGCAGCGGAGCCGCAGTGGAACCCGGTCCATGATTATCAATCTTTTACACAAAACGAAAAGTTTCGTTTTATGGGTGGGTGGCACTAGCTCATTGTACAACTGGAACATCTTATTTTTCCATCCAAGAAGGGCTTGCACTTGGTGAGCTGTGCACCGCAACACAACACTAGACCCTATACAGCTGGGATATCTTACATTTCCATCCAAGAAGGGCTTGCACTTGGTGAACTGTGCGCCGACGCGGGCATACAACGCTGTGGTCATGGACGACAGCATCACGATGGCCACTCTGGGAATCGCCTCCGCATTGGTCAGCTCGCAACATACCGGATTGCGGAACTTGTCAAAGCCTATGCCGCGTAGGACCACATCCTGCATGTCTGCAAGCTAAGCAAAACCCAACCACACACACACACACACACACACACACACACACACACACACACACACACACACAAAAATACCAAACCGACATGTTTGGCCAAATCCTGCATGTCTGCAAGCTAAGCAAAACCCAACCACCACACACACAAATACCAAACCGACATGTTTGGCCAAATCCTGCATGTCTTGAAGCTAATCAAAACTCAATCACCGCACAGACAAATACCAAACCGACATGTTTGACACACGCACGCATGCACGCGCACACACACACACACACACACACACACACACACCACACACCACACACACACACACACACACACATGCACACAGAGCAACACAACATCTCTAAAGAGCTCACGCGGAAAGACGTGCCACCCTTGCGCGGCCCTCGCTTGGAAAAACACCACTGGGTCTTGTTGGTCAAAACGGGAACGCTGGACGCAGCGGCAGTAGCAGTGGCACCAGCAGCACCACTACCTCCACCATCCTTTGCAGCAGCAGCCGCCGCATCTTTCTGATAGAGAAGAAGAAGTATCATGGGAGCAGTAGCAGCAGAAGCAACAAGCACCATGAACATCACACACTGGCTAATCGTCAACAGTTGAGCGTCGTAGAGTGCAAAGCAAGCAGCGGTAGTGACAGTGACAGCGGCAGTTGGCAATATCAGACTGATAGAGTGCGGCAGCTCCTCAGGCAATGGTGCCTGCAAGCAATTCAGCAGGAGACAGAGAGGACAAGGAGGTCGTGAGAATGCGGGGTGCATGGCGAAAAGCCGCTACTATCAACATGTCGCGGATCATTACTCGTTGTGCAGGTGTCTTGTATTTCACGGCATGCGTAATAGTCAGTGACGCTGGCTTTCCCACACTTGTACAAAGACCACCATCCTCACGCCTCATATCATGTACCCTGTATGCTGCATCCTACCAAAGGTCTGTCTTAAGTCCACATAGAGCTAGGCACACACACACACACACACACACACACACACACACACACACACATACACACAAACGTGTGCGACACACAAGACACAAATGTGTGCGACACATACACCTTACCTCCACTTTCTTCATTTTCTCTGCCTGCTCGCTTTTAGCTTGTTGCTGCAGGTAAAACGCACACAGGAACACGACAACGCACACACACACACACACACACACACACACACACACACACACACGCACACACACACGCACACACACACACACGCGCACACACACGCACACACACACACCACACACACACCACACACACACACACACACACACACACACACACACACACACCTTCAGCCTAACAATACAGCACAGAAGAGTTCAAATAATAGAACAGATGTCCATACACCCAGTAGACCGGTTCTAAAGTTATTTTTTTAAACGCCTGAGCTCTTTATTTTCAATATGGAGCAACAGCCATGGTGGAGCTATTCCAACGTGTATTCGCATGATTGGAGCACTAGATCAACTTCAGCAGGTGCCGACGCTTGCCTCCGTCGAGCAGGCTATCCGCATGTCAACTTGAATCATTCCAAATTGAATCTGTGATCGGAAAATGTGAAATGCAGACTACAGAGAAAGGTGGACATGCTCAGAAGGACTTTTCTAAGAATTGGAAAACTGCACTGCAGCCGTTGACACATTACTTTCCTCGATCTAAGCATGGTCTCTGTCCAGCAAAAGTCACACCACGTTCACCAAAATTTGGGCAAGAGTACAGTCAACTTCGCTTATAACGACACTCAGCGGGGAATCAGAAAAGTGTCCTTATTCGCGAAGTGTCGTTATACCCGAAGTCTCATTGTATGTATTCCAGTTGGATGGGACTTTGCTCTGGGCATGGAAATTCTGTCGTTATTCGCGAACTGTCGTTTTTTCCGCAGTCGTTATTAGCCAAGTTTACTGTACATGAAACCAAGAATGTGCATCTTCTGACTTTTACTGCATGGGCGTGTGGTACGGCGAAATCCTGGATTACAAATGCAGAAAGTGGCGTAGTGCATAGCTGCTGTTGTGCAGTAGGAGACTTGCTTGAATCCTGCGTGTACCCACTACATCACTAAAAACGATGTCATCCTGGAATTCCGCCGTGCCAGCAACCCATCCGAGCTGCACAATCTGGGTTCCATGTGCACGACTGTACTCTTCTTTTCTGGCATGGCCCATCATCAGCGTAAAGCTGCCAGGCGCAAAATGATCAGTGAACCTGATGTTACTTGTGCAGTATAGAGACCATGCATGAGTGTAAGACCATGTATGAGTGTTAGACCATGCATGAGTGTAAGGCCATGCATGAGTGTTAGACCATGCATGAGTGTAAGGCCATGCAGGAGTGTTAGACCATGCAGGAGTGTAAGGCCATGCAGGAGTGTAAGGCCATGCAGGAGTGTAAGGCCATGCAGGAGTGTTAGACCATGCAGGAGTGTTACACCATGCAGGAGTGTAAGACCATGCATGAGTGTTAGACCATGGAGGAGTGTTAGACCATGCAGGAGTGTTAGACTATGCAGGAGTGTTAGACTAGGTATGTGAATGTTAGACCATGCATGAGTTTTTGCATTGAGGAAAGCAGTGCTCAGAGAAAGTGAGAAAAGTATGGCACAGACCTACGACTGATTTGCATTTACGATCGAGCTTTGAAATCTTTGACGCACATTGGTGGCCTCTTCACGCCAGCACCAACGTACTGGTGCGAACGCACGTTCGATTTTGCTGGTCTTGTCGGGTGTATGTGATGACCCGTGTTCGGGGCCTGCCATCCCAGACTTCCCTCGAGTGAGAACGTTCCTTTAACCTAACTTTATACTGGGACATTTCCAGAGAGACAGAAGCATGGACCACTGAAGATACGGTTAGATCCTGGCTCATACGACTTTCAGATTAGGGGAGGCTGGAAACTCGATGGCATGTGTCTCTGGATGGAAGGGGGGGGTAGACTTAGGTACTATTCAGTCCCATAGGGTTGAGATCCTATAAATAGAATGACGTAGACATCGCTGAAAGTTACTACATCTACGCAGTGTACCTCGGTCAAATATCTATGGTACAATTTGAATTCAAATTTGCCGGATCTGATTACAAGAGTGAAGACTGGAAACAAAACAAAGCGATGGTTGATTCCCCAAGCAGGCAGAAAAGCGACCATTTCAGCCTTTGCAAGCCGAGGATTAGGACTGAGCGAGTGGGCACTGTATTTCCTGATAGAAGATTACAACGACACTGTACTGCGTAGATCGTCGGTCTATGTCTTGACTATTAGGAACGATAGGTCGATTCACAATGGAGGAGTAAGTCGAAAATAAAGCAAACAACGAATGAAGAAAAGCACAGCACATCGTTCTTACTTTTCGTTTCCTCTTTCCCATTGTTGAATCACAACTCCGTCAGGAGCAACACTGCAACGTCCAAGAGAGAAGAAATCACTGATGGCCTCGTGAAACTCCACTGCATTCTGAAGAAATATTTGAAAGAGCTCTTCTACATACAGATTATTTTCAAAACAGATCAGCTGACATGACAAGAAACTGAAAATCGCGGTGCGACGTACTTCAAAATTTGTACAAATCTTAGACGACATCATTATGGTTTCCTTGGCTACCGCGACATACAGTCCATTCATAAAAAAATGGGTCCTGGCTCTGGCGAGCTCCCGTATTTGGCGATTTTTCGTGATTTCATCGTACACAGTGCAGTGCTGCGAACTTTGAAATTTGAAAAAGGGTCCAAAAAGGGTGCCTGAACTGGGGTTCGAACCGCAGAATGCACTGTTGCAGGCGGGGTCAAACGGCCTGGATTTTGATGGTTTTTCCCAATTCAGTGCTTTTGGGGCAAAACCTGGCCGAAATCCTATTCTTGCTATGGCTTGCTTTTTGGACAAAAAAACTTCAGAAACATAATTGGAAGAGGATTCCATATGGGATTGCAGAAAAAAATTCTAAAAAAACTCAACGTTTGACCCATTTATGGCCAAAAGCTAGAAGTTCATTTTTTTCTGAATGGACTGTAGTTACGTCATTTCTTTCTATTGTTTGGATTTTCACCTGGGCGGCTAAAATTTGCAGGTTCTTGTGCAAAAAGATCTGAACTCATTCATGTCAGCGGCATCGAGCTATTTTGCAGTCAAGTCAGTCTGTGGAAAGTCTTGCTTTCTCACTGGAGAGAGTCGTGTGTGCTAGAGCAGGGAGGACCAATCATAAACTGCTTCCAGTCTAGCGTAGGTGATACCCTGTTTGAACCCGGGGCGCGGCAGGCGTTGCCATCATACGAAACCAAGAAAAAACGTTCTGAGAACATTCTCTAAAAGTGTAGAAGTCAAGACGTGTGTGCACGTAAAGATTTGACTGTCCATCATGGATGTAATGAAAGTGAGCAAGCAGCTGGAGAAGATGATGACGGAGGACTCTCTGGTAAGGATAGTCCCACGTTGACCAACGGCTGGTTGTTCGCGTACATGTACCATGCATCGGAATCGGAGGCCAGGAATCTCTTTTGTGTTACGTTCGCTGCTTTCATTGTTAGGATGACGCTCAGGCCCTGGAGCTGCTGAAGGTTCTGCAGAGTCAGTCAATCTCTCTGGAGGATTTGGAGGTGAGACTGTGTGGACGTTTACGAATCTATCTTGGTATAGTTTGTCCAAACTGCATTGTAAGACCCGGGACTGAGGATGATCTCAGCCTGAAAGATCATGGCAAGCCTCAGCATTTCACGATACGTTCTAAATGTTCGAAGTGCATGTCAAACTCACATCCATGATGCACATCAATAAATCATGTTGGAACAACAGGCACGCGTGCACGCACAAACTCTCACACGCGCGCGCACACACACACACGTACACACACCCTTGGCATGAGCGCGCACACACGCGCACAGACCGCATCAAATGTAGGCGCATTCAGGCACGTACATGCATGTACAAACACATGTGCACACCGTAAAGTCAACATATTTTCATCTGCAGTGATATTCAGTGCTTTGAGCTGGTTACCCATGTCATGTTCAGGAATCAACCTTTGTGCAATTGGTGACCGCCAGTACTTCCAACAACTGCTATGCTTTGGTCCACATGACTTGTTTCTAGCTGCAGCTGCCACACATGTAGCAATGGCACATAATTATGTTGTTGCTACCTACTGGGTTAGCACACTGTGAACTGAGTTGTGAATTTGCAGTGTCCAAGGAAAGAGCATCATGTGCTCACCATTTCTCTTTGACTCCTGGGTTATTGGTGCAGAAAACGAGGATAGGAATGAGTGTGAACAAGATCCGCAAGCAGACGTCCAGCAGTGATGTGTCCACTCTGGCTAAGAAGCTCATCAAGGCGTGGAAGAAGATGCTGGATTCAGGTAAAGCAGTGGCGTGGACGCGTGGTGGTGCTCCTTGGCTTGTTTTGCGTGTGGTGTGTGTGTGTGTGTGTGCGTGTGTGTGTGTGTGTGTGTGTGTGTATGTGATAGCACATTGGTGTTGTAGAACTCAACAGCTTTCAGAGTCGGTGACTGCTGAAGTGCTGGTCACTTGTATACAGGCAACTTCGCTAATAACGATTGCAGATATAAGGACACTTCGCTAATAACAATTGCGGATATAAGGACACTTCGCTAATAACGATTGCGGATATAAGGACACTTCGCTAATAACGATTGCGGATATAAGGACACTTCGCTAATAACGATTGCGGATATAAGGACACTTCGCTAATAAGGACACTTTTCTAATGGCCCAACGAAAAACTTTTGCGACGACCCTTTAGTACACAGCGTGAGTCAGAGGCACCACTTATGGGAGGTAAGTACACAGCGTGAGCCAGCAGCGGCTTCACATGGCCTAGTGCATCACAGTGCAGGGGGTCCGCGACTTGGCCAACACATCTCACCTGATATGTTGTAATCGCAGCACCTATCTAACGTCCTCGTCATGATTATGTGTGCATTTGTGTGTGTGTGTGTGTGTGTGTGTGTGTGTGTGTGTGTGTGTGTGTGTGTGTGTGTGCGCGTATGTGTGTATGTGTGTGCGTATGTGTGTATGTGTGTGTGCGTATGTACATAATCTGTGTGTGTACGCGTGTTTTACTTGCTATAGCATCTAACAAAGGTAGCAAGGCAGGCAAGACCAGCTCTGCAGACCCTCCGGAGTCCAAGAGCAACTCAGACTCACCAGTAGCCATGGGAGACTCCCCCAACGTCCCACCCAAACAAGAGCCAGCGAGCCCTGCGGAAACAACAGCATCGGTGAAAAGTAAGGGTCGCTTTCGAATCCAGAAAAATCTGAACCAGTTAAAGCCATCATTCTGCCTCCTGGAGTCTGTACTGGAGTTGTATTGAGGGTGGTAGATGTGTGCCAGACAGAGTCGTGTTTCTTCCTAAGGAGCCGTCCTTGAATATCGAACTTTTTCCCCCAAACAAATGATTTTAGTTTGGACCCAACCCCTCCCTCCCTCCCCCTCAAAACGTAAACAAAATGTTGACATAAAACATGCAAAAGTCGCAAGTGTGTCACTGCTCCTATGGCCATGTACACAACCCCCTCCCACCCCATAACGAAATTATTCCGCTTTGTGAAAAAAAAACTTCGATATTTATGGATGACCCCTTACGTCTGTATGTATGATGCTACATGTATTTCCGTGTCGTAAATGAACACGATTCGCGTGATACTCGGTTAGACCTAGTTTTCCACGTCCGCAGGAACGCCGCCACCCTCAAGGATCAAGGCGCGGATGCAGCTCCTAAAGCGGTTTCCGTGTCATAGCTGTGTTTCATTCACCGCTCTGTACCTTGCGCTCTTCTGATGATGTTCCCTCCTCTTTGTAAAATAATGTTGTGTTTGTCCGGTATTTGTTTCGTGTTCGCTTCCCGTGCAGCGGAGTCGGCGTCGGCAGAATTCTCTGCACGCTCACAGTTCGTGCCGACCTTGCCCATGCCCAGCAACCCAGTACGATCCAAGTGCGTCGAGATGCTGTGTAGGGCCATGCAGAAGAACTCTGAGGATGCCGATGGTAAGTTGGCTGAATGTCACAAACCATTTATAGTACTCAGGCGCATAGCTCGCGTGGAGCACGGGGGCACCTGATTTTCACACGTAAACAAGAGAAGGCACGAAAGTTTACTTGTGAAAACCTTGTTGTTGAAGAGCCTGAGGTTTGTGCTACTATTGATCGGTATACCATTGACTTCATTGGTGCTGTTCTGAGCTTGCATCTAACCGCCTCGTAAGAAGCACCTCACCTCTTTCTGGCCCGAAATGTCTAAGAGGTATTTGTAACTTGGTTGCAACTGTCGTATGCCTGCAAGTGATATCATACAGTGATAGTTTAGCTGCTTTGTTTTGGTGTGGTACCGTACGTACTGATGTTTGCTATTGCCTGCTTACATGATTCAATGTCGAATCGCGATCCGAAGACCTTGACTTCTGATGTCACGGTAATGCCAGCCGAAAGCCAGTCGATTCAAGAGCGTCCGCGCATTGAACACCCTCAGCGAGAGGAAAATTCTTCAAATTGTAGTGTGACTTGCGTATCTGTTTTGTTTGTTTTGCTTCCTGCCTTTAGAGGACCACTGCCAGCGCACTGCTCTGTCGATCGAAGAAGATATCCTCTTGTCATGTGCTTGGGGTGTGTGTGCGTGCGTGCGTGTGTGTGCGTGTGTGTGTGTGTGTGTGTGTCTTGTGCACGTACTGGCATGCATCCGGTTGGTTGTGGATGTGGGTAGGTTTGTTTGTTTGTTTGGAGTGGGGTGTTGTTGCTCCGCAGGGTTCTAGCCAGTTCAAAATAGTACTGTAATGGTGGCCCCATTTTTTCCATTTTCCCAAATTGACTATCGACTGCATTTTCATTGAATGGCATGAAAAACACAACAATCAACAAATAATTAGGGAGCACTCAATCAGAGAAGGCGGGCACTGCGCCTCCTTCGGCTGGACCTCTTGTCCAGTGTACGGGGGGGGGGGGGGGGGACCTTTCCCGCCCAGCGGCTACATTCGGTTTAGGCTGAGACGATAGTGATTGATATTGAGCATTACGACTAGTATGCCGTGCCTATGTAATGGAAAGAGTGCTTGCCTTGACTTCTCCGTCCTCTGCTTACCTATCTGCTCGGAGATGCCTCAGCTGGACAGTAAGTATCGCAATCGTGTTCGCAGTCGCGTGGCCAATCTGCAAGACACGAAGAACCCGAGCCTGTGCGCTAACGTTATGTCTGGTGCCATCTCGCCGGAGAAGCTTGCCAAGATGACGGCAGAGGTAGGTTCCCTATATAGACCTCTCGCTACGGTACTGTCGGTCGCCGAAGAACTGGGGGAGTCGGCCTCCTAGCCTAGACCGTTCTTATTTTAATGTATTGCAGTCTCTGCACAGCTGAGTCACCGTGTGTACATTGGTATGCTGTGCTTGGTGAAATTCTAGCCTGGTCGTTCTTCCTACAATGTATGCCCGTTTTGTCTGCGTAGGAAATGGCCAGTGACAAGATGAAGGAGCTACGCCAGCACTTCACCAAGGAAGGCGTGCGCGATGCTCAGATGAGCGTGAACAGCGGCACCACCACCGATCTGCTCAAGTGCAGCAAGTGCAAGCAACGCAAGTGTACTTACAACCAGGTTAGCTACAGCAGCAGCGAAAGCGTGCCCTGCTGCCTTGCTGCTGCTGCTGCTCGCGCCGCATACTGTCTCCGCACTCCCCATGCAGACGGGATTTGTGTGTAGGATGCAGGGCCATACGCTGCCAGATATCCTGTGACTTTCATCGTGGACTTGATGGTGCTGATTGACTGATCATAATGCCTGTTGCTTATGACAGAACGCTTGCCGTGGACTGTGGAGTATTGTAGTATTGTGTGGTGGTGTTGCGAGGGTTTGGAATTGCCAACACTCCAATCCTTCTGCGCAAAAAGAGTGGTGGATGTATCATAAAACAAACAGTACCTCCTAAGACCATCAAGCTTGTTGAGACCTTCGCAACCACGGACGCATGTGTAGCATACGCAGACACACATGCACACACATTCCCCGTTACCCGTTGCTTTCATTGTTAGTACATGTATGTTGTACCTATCATTAGAGAGGTTCCGCATAACGTAATCGCGTTAGTAAAAAAACGTAGTCTATCTACGGAAAGTCTTACGTAAACTGCATGCGCATCTGTGTTCCGCCATACGAAGTTTTCAAATCACGTAGCTGCCCTTGGCAACTCCGAACGCGGCAGTGTACGACCAGATCGACCTGGGGAGAGAGTCATAAATTTGTACCCCAATCCACTTACGGACCAGCTACGTTATCAGAGCCCTATCTATGTACTCTACGTAGACAACTTTCCGTAAGTGGAGTGCAAACTCGCGAATTCACGGGTTTTTCCCGCCCACTAGCGTAAAGTTGCTCAACTTTACGTAGTGCGGAACCTCTCTATTGAGTGCTCGCCAGTACGATATGTACAATGGAGTGCTCGCCAGTACGATATGTACAATGCACTTCACACTGTACTGGCCTCTGTGTTTTCTTCTGTGCTATAGCTTCAGACAAGAAGCTCTGATGAACCGATGACAACATTCGTCTTCTGTCAGCATTGCGGCCATAGATGGAAGGTGAGGGTTTCAATGCTCCATCTTCACATAATTATGATGAGGGTTCCTTTTAGGCTTAATGCTTAACTCACACATCCTGCCAGTGAGGTCATAGTAATACTGTAAAACATGGTTTAACCCTTTGGAGGTGATCGTTCGAATTCGAACGATGCCAATGTCATGTGTGCAAGTGCACTCAACGAGTCACAACTAAGTCAAATCTCAACCGAATTCAACAATCGAAATACCTACGAGGTAGCAGAGAATCTAAGCTGTCGGCTCGAAAAACTCCGGGGTCGATACAAGCTAGTATAACAGAGCGGCAAGTGCTCGAACGTTCGCTCGATTTCTCATGCGTCAGCGAAGTGCAAATTTCGTTCAAAAGTGGGATTTTCCCTCTTCCTGCCCACGCAGCGTGTGACATCACTCCCTGCGCTTTTTGTCACGGCTTTTGTGAGTCTGTTAGAAAAAATTTGAATGATTTTGAGCTAGCACGAGTGAAATGGCGAGACAAGGACTATTCCCGGTTTGGATTTGGTATTCAGCTGGCGTTCCTGGCATTCAGTAGCAGACAGCAATCGCTCTCCTGAATGAGTTTGGGCTCGCTGTTATCCTCGTTCCAAGAGCTTTCCAACGAGCCCAAGATCGTCAAAATCGGTGTAGTAGAACCAGCGTTATGATGGAAATTGGAACGAATATACTTGCAATTGCGGCTATCTCCCGACGTCGTGTGATCAGTGCATTTCCAAAGGGTTAAGCGACCACCCCACGGTGCAAGCAAAAGAGGTCGTTAAAGCCAGACGGTCTTTAGACCCAGGTCCCGCAGTGTCTGTGCAGAACTGTCCGTGCATGGAAGAACGGTCGGTAAGAGCAGGTGGTCGCTAAACCCAGAGGTCGCTTACACCGGGTTTTACTGTAGTAATAATTCTAACCCAAGCCAGTCCAGCTCAAGCTGGAAAGATCTGAGCCAGTCTTGCTGCCTTTTTGGTTTTGAAAATTCTGTTTTGCCTGGAATAGAACTTTTTTTTAACTGAGTCCCGTCCTGCCAATTATATGTCCTACCTGGCCTGGTTACCATGTTATTATGTGTTTTCTGTGTGTCTCCTTGTCATCTGTTCTTCCTGCAGTTTTGCTAAGTCGTTGGCACTTGCGTTCTCGCCCGTGTCGAAGAGTTTGTCCCGGCGACACCATACTCAGCAGACAGCTGTTGAATGACTGAATGGTTGAAACACTGCTGCAGCTGGCTAGGTAGCTAGTTGTCCACGAGCCTTGCCTTCCTCTCCAGCTTTCGCTGCTGCTGCTGCTGGTCTTGTACGCCTGTTGGTTTTGTGAAGACCTGCTACATGTGTATACGTATAGGTATGTAAGTATGTACGTGTTTGTGCGTGTGTAGATGTTACGCTGTGGGTGTTTCTGTAGTTCAGCACGACAGCTGGAATAATTATCCTTTTTTTAACGTTGTTCGTTTTGTACCTCGATTGATGACCCTATACTTGTATCAGTTCACTGCCCCCCCCCCCCCCCCCCCCCCGTCTAGTATTTCAGAAACTCTGACAGAGCACACACTGAATGACGTGTCAAAGCCTGCCTGTCAGTGTCTTTATCTCCCCCCGCGTAGTTGCACAAGTGGCAAGTAGCTCCCTGCGTGCTTTTCTTTCGCTGGACTGCACCACGTAGTCATGGAAAGTCTGCTACGACAGTGACAGTGATGCATGTGTGTACGCGTATCTGCTTGTTCATCCCTCTTGCTTTGTCGATCGTTGTGCTTTTATAAAATGCTGGTATTTGTAATGTAATGTAGTTGCTTTTGTCTGCTTCTCCCCATCGCTGTTGCCGCTGTTTCCCCGCATGCCGGTATGGCGCACCCCGTGCTGCGTACGTACCCTGTGTGCCCCGGTGTATCTTTGAGACCTACTTATTGCATTGTACAGTTTAGTGACTACCGTGTTGGATACAATCGTAATAACTGTGTGGCTTGAACTACACCTGCGTGCATGTGTGTGGGGGGGGGGGGGGAGAGTAGTGTCATAGAAGTGCATACAGAATCCTGTACACAGACGCCTGGGTAGCTGCAGAGTCGGCAACTTGCATTGGTGATGTAGCCCACCATGCGAAGTTCATGTTCTAATGAACCAACTAAATGCTGCTTGTTAGGACGACTCCCTGATGGTGCTTGTCAGGACGACTCCCTGATCGTGCTTGTGACCTAGACCATTATTATTATTATTGTGAGCTGCGCATGGCCAAAGAAAACAGAAAATTAATGTGCATGTTTAATGGTGCGACGTCGCGCTCGGCCCTAGAACAGCGCAGATGTGTGCCGTGCATGTGGTCCCGTAGCCGTTTGTTACAGTACGTGTAGTAGCAAGAGTACAGTCGTACTCCCTAGTATGTACTCTTGCATGCAGTGCAGCTGCCGTGGTCCACCTGCACTGCATGAGACCCAGATGCATTTGGCCATGGCATCACTGCATGTAACATTACATGTGCATGCATGTATACTGTAACTCCAATAATTCACCCCCACACAGAATGTCTAACTCTTCTAGCAATGAATCTTCTAGTACTCCTTCCACGAACAGTCCCTGAAAAACGTCCGTTTTGAGTCTTGAACTTGCGTAAAATGTGATCATCGCCATCATCTATGATCACGAAATGTTGGTGCCATCATTTAAAAAAGTTGAAAAGGAATTTTGGAGGAAAGGATGACCACTAATAGTACAATAAAACCACCACCCCACGCTGCAAGCAAACGCGGTCGTTAAAGCCAGGTGGTCTTTAGAACCAGGTCCCACAGTGCCGTCTGTGTAGAAATGGCTGTGCATGGAAAAACGGTCGTTAATTTAAGAGCAGGTGATCGCTAAAACGAGAGGTCCTTTACACCAGGTTTGACTGTACATACATGTACTGTGCTAGGCCTTGGCGGATTCTGCTCGAAAAGGTGGCAGATTCTGCTCGAAAAGCAGTGAAATTGGCAGAACCATACAAACCGTATGGCGGGCAATTCCTCGAATTCTGCTCCGTTTCTTTATCCACATACCAAACATGCATGAAACGTACCAGAAAAAGTATCGAATTCTGCCAATTTTTCTGCCGGCATTATCCGCCAAGGCCTATACTGTGCTATCTGTGCATACGTCACCTGCAGCATGTGACTGGATACAGTGCTGCTCAATGAAATCCAATACGGGCACGAGTCAAGTTTGTGCCCTGCACGTACCAGCTCACACCCCAGTGTTCGCAGCTCCGGCTACCAGGTGTATTTTTCTGTCCTAGCTAGAACACTGCACACTCCTTTCCGTCTTTCCAATGTTTGTGCCATCATCGCGGGGGCTTCTGTTCCTAGTACTCAGTCTTACGCAGCTGCTATACATGTGTATTTTATCTACAGTCCAGACTTCTGCTCAATGAAATCCAGTCCCATCACTCAAGTTTGCGCCTTGCACCATTTCGCAGCGCAGTGTTCGCAGGTCTAGGGCTGCACAACACACGGCGCGTACTTGAGTGACGCGACTGGATTTCATTGAGGAGCACTGTACATGTACATGACTGTGTGACATGTACTACGATTTGTGTACATGACTGTTGGTCGTCCTTCACATGGGTACATACCACCAGAGAGTCGTAAAATACCTACGACTTTTACGACTCCCTCTGGTACATACAATAATTGGTGCAAGACTTTGGATGACATTTTTTCAAGAGTCCATCATAATCGGGGCGGAGATAGAGAACTTGTGGCCTGGCAAATGCCACATGCAGGCGCGTAGCACCGCCATTGGCGGTGGTCCGGCCGGGGGGGGGGGGGGGGGGTTCGGGGGATCTGCCCCCGTAATTTTTTTGGAAATTAGGGTGTCATGCTCACGCATGAAACTTAAAGTAGCAGCAAACAAGCCTTGATTGTCCTTGTTGTTCTGTTGTGTATTACGCTCTGCCTTTGTGGTGTTGAGCACTGTCAGCACTCTGGGTACATCCTTCGGTGAAATTAGGGTGCAAAATCCTGCATTCTGGGCACTTTTGGCATTGTTTTACTATGGTGGTCGTGGTCGGGCGAAAAAGTGGTCCGGCCGGAGCGGCTGCTACGCCCCTGACATGACAATACAAACTTTGCAAGGGTAACATGGACGTGGCAAATGGGATTTCGGCCTTTGGTCTCTGGCTGGTGGATCTACCCCAGGTAGTTGTATCCAAACGTTTCGGTGACGACTCTCTAATCTAGCCTTCCTCTCCTCCCCCCCCCCCCCCCCCCCCCCGCTGAATGTTCAGGAGCTGCAGTGAATAGTAAAATACCGGAATTTTACTACTCCTCAGCGAATGACTATGTCACAGTATGTGCATGATACCAAAAGAAGTGACTGTCCTTGAAATCTCTAGTCAAACTTTACGTTTTCAAGCAGCCCGGCTAGCTCAGTCGGTAGAGCATGAGACTCTTAATCTCAGGGTCGTGGGTTCGAGCCCCACGTTGGGCGCTGATTTTTTTCTTCTTTTTCCGGTCTCCGACCAACGCACATGTATAATTATTATGTATGAGAATGAGCGAGCTTATGCGCACTCGAATCCGGATCGAACTTTTTTTCTCCTGCATGACTCTCAACTTCCCTTCGACATGACAGGATCGCTGAGACTGTGAAGTCAATACCTGAGAAAAATAAAGTCTACATGTTGTGGCTTCATTGAGCTGTTGCCAGAGAGCCTCCACTCAATCTCTCTGCTTGCTTTCACCCACCAAGCCGTTTGTTCGAGATAGCTGACGTTTCATGTTCAGTGAAGACTTGTTGAGAATTTTGCAATTCATTCATTTTGACCCCAGTAAATATCATTTTCAGTTTGTGGACAGTGCCTTACCTGGCCATGCTGAGGTCGTGGAGGGTCGTGCGTGCTGCATCACGCTCCGGCTTGTTGCAAGTAAGAACGACAGCTTTGCTAGACCTCACTGCATATCACCAACTCAAAGAGCATTGCTAAATTTGGGCTGCAGTGTTTGAAACAGGGATTTCGCTGCATATTCACTCTCCTACATACTAGTACTGTGCCGTGGACAGGTTCTAGTCATAACTCAATCAATGAACACCAGCACGCCCAGCTTGTACTCACGGACCCGCAAATGGCCTCTCCCTGTTCTTATTGGCTGATAGTCAATCATCAAAATTGTAGATTTCTGTTATTTGACATTACACTTGTGTGCAGCCAAGTGCACAGAGCTAGAGCCCTTTCTAAGGCCGAACTGAACTAGATTTTTCCATAATATTGCACTGGAAATTAAAACGACTGTCGCTTTGGGAGAAGCCTTGTCGCTTCGCTAAGTGTGGCCAGCTGTGTTTTTAGCGCCAGCTTCTGGCGCTGATTTCTGAATTCACGCCGAGAGAACACTGGTACTTCTGCTCGTGCCTCATGCTGTCTCCGCACTGTTCATGCAGACTGGGTTGCGAGCAGGATGTAGGACCACACACACACACACACACTGGCAGATGTCCTGTGACTTTTGACACCAAGTAGGCTGATTGCAGTCCAGCTGCTGCTGAATTGCTGATCTGAGGATGAATCACACCCCCCCCCCCCCCCCGAATTTTTTCCACGCGAAACACGGAGGCCAAGGAACGGCGCAACCTGCAATCGAGTATGACTTTCTTGTCAAGTAAAATCACAGAGATATGAAGATGGGGTTGGGACATGTGCTTGGGGAAGTAAAATAATAATTTTGTGGCTGATCTGATCTCATGTGGGGTCTGAGGTAACTTAAGCAATATAATTATATTCAATTCACAAGAGAAAGTGTGGCAGTTGGGCTTCATGTTAGCCTTAGAGGATGGCCAAGACTTGCAGACGCTACAGTGCAGCCGTTTCTTATTGATTAGGCGTTTTCAGTCAGAGTGAAGTTATGCAAGATTCCCAACATGATTATGAAGAAATTCCCTCAACGATCCCTCCTGAATGGCACACTCTTACTGTCTGTGGAGCTTTTTTTCTCCCCCAGTGTGCAGTCCACACTCTACAGTCATAACTCTATGGCCACTTGGGGGCAGGGAAAGTCCCTATCTCGTCTAACACCAGTGCACTGAACTTGTTGCCCTGGTAACGGGTAGACACAGCATATTAGGGAGGTTTCGCTCTACGTAATTACAGTAAAACCTGTCTAAAACGACCGCTCAAGGGACCTTCTAAACCCGGTCTCTTTTACCAGGTGGTCTCCTTATCCAGGGTCATTTGACTGGAAATAGCATCCCTTGGTGCTGGTTTCAGTGGTCTTCTAGGACAGGTGGTCGCTTTATTCGAGTGGTCGCCTTGACAGGTTTTACTATGCGTATGAAAATAACGTGGGAACTGCACGTAATTTTCATACATAAAAATCAGCGCTGTTGAGTTTCGCTCTACGTGATCATTTTTCCACGACTGCTAAGCATGCCTTGTTGCTTTGGAGACGCGTTGGCTGCATGCGCCCACCACATGCATCACGAACCGAAACCGCGTTTCCATTTTGTTTTCCACGTGGTGTGTACCTTGTGTGTCGTGCGGCTTGAACGTTGCCATGGAGAAATCCGGAAAATGCGAAAAATATTTCTAAAAGTCCTACGCGATGCGGAGGACCCAACGTAGGAAACAGCTTTCCTATGGAAATCCGTGGAGAGATTTACGTATGAAAGTTGCCCTCGCTCCCTGGATTACGTAGAACGAAACCTCCCTATTATGGGAGAGTGTACTCTTTGTGCTGGTGCTTGCTCAAGTGTGTGTGTGTGGGGGGGGGGGGGGGGATGGTGTGTTTGTCTGTGTGGGGTGTGTGTGTGTATCTGTCTGTCTGTCTGTCTATCTGCCTGCACATGTGTGTGTGTGGGGGGGGGGGGGGGGTAATTATTAATACTAATACTAAAATTAATGTGTCTGTCTCTAGTAAACATATTTCACAATGAAACTTAAAGTTACAGCTAACATTAACACAGCCTTTCGCCTCTGTTGTGTGTGTATACTGCTCTGCACATTCGTGCATTGAGCACTCTACCTCGAGCTGCCTAGACCGGCCTTGTTTGTTATTTCACAATCATGTTTTGTAACAAATACTAACACTCCATTTGTTGTGTAGTCGCTTATTGTGTCATCTGTCAATGCTTGCGCTTCTATGTTGGTTTTGGTTTGGTGCAGAATACTTGTCAAGTAACACGCAGTGCTTCGTCCACCACCACCTCACAAGATCGCTGGAATGAGCTGGCCAAGAAGGAGCTGCGTGGCAAGGACCTGCGCGACACCTTGCACTGGAAGTCGCCCGAGGTGAGGAACACACGCACTCGCACGCACACACGCTCGCACACACACTAACACACACTCGCACGCACACATACACACACACACACACACACACACACACACACACACACGTACACATTTTTAGGTTCACTAGTGATGCCCAGCCTACACATTTCCCTGTCTGTTTTCAGTTTGTTCTGCGCGAAACATTGCGCTGGAAGTGAGGTACATACACGCTTACACACACACACACACACACACACACACACACACACACACACACACACACACACACACACACACACACACCTTTGACCTTTGACCTTCACTTTTTGACGCCCATCGCCAGAGGCGATGATAGCAATGCTACGGCAGAAGCCATAGCAACTTGTGCTGGGATTGCACCATTCAACAGCTTGCAAGGCTATAGAATTGACCGTCACTATTCAGCCTGGTCTACACCATACAGCTATTTGAAGTGACCTTTTCTGGCCAGTGAATCCCTATTTTTGGTCTTTTTCTTTTTTTCTTTTTTTCCCGCACACACATCACACCACATACTCCGGCATGCACTGGCTGTTGGTAACCACCCAGGAGAATGAAAGAAAAGTCAGGAAGAGTCTGAGAAAGAGAAGAAAGACGTGTGTGACCATAATCGTCGGGAATCGAACCCGCAACCTATCGATTGGAAATCGCTGCACATACCACTGCACCATATGGGACACACACACACACACACACACACACTCACACGCATGTAATTCCAGGGTCCAGAATTCCAGACTGCTTTGAGTGCTCAATAGCTATGTGCATTGAGTAAGTACCCTGTAAGCAGTAGTAGTGTTCGACACAATAACAGGCTTTCTATAATCAGAACATGTGGTAGGTATTTGAAATTGCCAAGGCATGTGCCCTAGTGGCTCATGTATGTGTGTATGTAGGGGGGGGGGGGGGGGGGACTTGAGAAGATTTATACTTTGTTTTGCCTTTTTGCACGGTGCCTGTCATCTGTTCTTCCTCTATGTATGTCCGGTTTTTTCGTTTGTTTGCCTGTTTGTTCGTCTGTCTGTTTGCTTGTGTGTCTGTTGGTTCATCCGTCCGTCTGTTTTTTCCGTCCCTCCGTCTGTCCGTCCATCTCTGTTCAGGGTGTGACGTTCAGGCCAGTGTACACGAAGAATGACGTTCCCGACAGCCAGGACGAAATACCTGGGGAATACCCTTACACGCGCGGCCCCTATGCCACCATGTACACTCAGCGACCATGGACAATCAGACAGGTAAACTACTACTACAGTACTAGTAGTAGCTGCGGACCCTCGCTATGCCTGCTCTTTACCTGGGTCATCGGTCATGTGATCAGTCACGTGATCAGTCATGTGATCAGTCATGTGATCAGTCACGTGATCACGCACACACGCTAGGCCTAGCCCAAATTTGCTCGGGGCGCTTCGATATTTTGCCGGCAAATTTTGCCCTAGCACTTTCCATATTTTGCTTGGCATTGCCTTTCGTTTCCGATAATTTGCTCCATTTTGCTCCTGCTTTGTGGCAAAAATGGCTTCGAATGAACCGTCTACTTTGGTAAAAGTGGATGGTGACTCTAATGAGGAAAGCAAAACTTATAATGGTGTCAGTATTCCGGATTTTGTAGCATGATTTCAAATTTATGTACCCTTGACAACCTGCACGAGCTACTTCAGCACTACGTTGGCCCAATGAAACCAAAGAAATTTGAATAAAATCGCCAAAACACACCCGGATCCTCTGTAAATTCGATATTTTGCTCGGAACTTGCCAGCAATTTCTTTTCGTGGGAAATTTCGATATTTTGCTGGAAGAATTGCCGGCAAATTTGGGCTAGGCCTAACACACGCACCCACTCATTAACCAGGCCAATGACCTGATGATGCCCAATGGGCGAAATATCGGTAGTTTGTTCATTTTGTGCAGCTGAAGGCCTATTCGGGAATGTTGTTTACAAGTACGTGGGAGGTCTATTTGAGGTGTAAGCTAGGAACCAGTGGCACGTCTGCTAGCTTGTGTTTATGCACATGTATGTGTGCGGGTGTGCATGCGCACGCGCGTGCGTGTTTGTGTGTGTGTGCGTGTGTGTGTGCGTATGTCCATACATGTGCATAGTATGCTGGCTTCAGCACAGTGGAAGAGAGCAACAAGTTTTATCGCAAGAATCTTGCAGCCGGTCAGCAAGGTTTGAGTGTAGCCTTTGATCTGGCCACGCATCGAGGGTAAGTCTTTATAGCGGTGTGCTGCTGCTGCTAGTGCTATTGTTGTTGGTGGTGTTGATGCTGCTGCTGCTGCCGTTACTGCTGCTGCCGTTACTGCTGCTGCCTTGGTCTGCCTTGGTCTGCTTGGTCTGCTACACTGTATTAAATGCTAGCCAGTCTTGCTGTTGTCTTTGCCGCTGTGTTCGGCGTCATATCTGTATACAGGCCAGGGGGAGTACGATGGAGAATGGCGTCAGGCTAGTGCCAGGGACCAGTTTTTTAAGTAAAGCATGCACAGGCCTGCACTGGTGTGACTTTGACACAGGGGAAATACCCTGTTTGCACTCTTCTCAACTGTATCATCCTGTTTTGTTTGTTCATTTTTATGTTCCTACTTCAGATATGATTCTGACAATCCGCGTGTCCTGGGTGATGTTGGTATGGCTGGTGTGGCTATTGATACTGTGGAAGACATGAAGGTACATGACAAACTTGTACTGCCAGTGCTGTGATGATAGGCTTGCAGGACTGGTTTTAAATTTTTTTTGATTGGTCCTGCCATACCCTAGTCTTCATATAGTTTGTGTATGATATGGAGGGTATACACATGACTTTCATACAGTTTGTGTATGATATGGAGGGTATACACATGACTTTCATACAGTTTGTGTATGATATGGAGGGTATACACATGACTTTCATACAGTTTGTGTATGATATGGAGGGTACTAGTATACACATGACCTCCTCAGCAGTAAACACACGTTGGTGGCCAAAAGGTTGGTCCGGCCATGGCCTGACCAACCGGACCGGTTCCGCCGGGCCTGTCTTGTCATAACTACAGTGTTGTTCAGTGATATCAGTGGCGGATCCAGGAGGCATTCCAGGGGTTCCGCAGAACCCCCTAAATTTCATAAATGTACTACTGGCAACCAGATGCGTGTCCATGTACTAGCACATGTATCAGCTACTCAGTATTCAGTTTTGACTATATTGGAACCCCCCCTGTAGAGATCGCTGGATCCGCCGCTGCTGATAATTGATATCCTATCTCATGATGACATGTTGACGGAATCGGTGCACAGCACCCATGCGCAGCCCAGTGTTTGCAGGTCTGGGACTGCACAGTGCCCTGCACCAGTGCACAGCCCAATGTTTGCAGGTCTGGGGCTGCCCAGCGCTCGGTGCGTACTTGTTGACTCGCGTGATTGGATTCCGTTGAGCAGCACTACAGTTTGTTTCTTGTGCCAATGTATGCCTTTGCTCGATCTTTTCCTGTGTGTGCGTGTGTGCATGCGTGTCTGTGCATCTACCTACCTCCAAGTATTTATTTGTATGCTTTGGTATGTGTGTGTGTGTGTGTGTCTGCACGCTTTTTTTAAAATATGTCTGTGCGTCCCGTAGGTCCTGTTTGATGGCATTCCACTTGACAAGATCTCCGTATCCATGACGATGAACGGTGCAGTCCTGCCTATTCTGGCAATGTTTATTGTGGCTGGGGAGGAGCAGGTACGCGCGAAAACCTCTTCTTATTTTTCTTGTTTTCTGGGCTTGCCTTTGTATTGCATTTTCATCCATTGCGTTTCTTTTGCCCGAAAAAGAGCTTTGATCCACGTTTCAAAAGAAAGAAAAACAATTCTATGGCATAGGACATGACATTGTACTGAATCGAAAATTCACTGGTTGGTGGTGAAGGAATGTTGCTGCGTATGCGGTCGTGTCTTCCCCCGCCCTGGAGATTTCAAGAGACATTCCCGCTTCTGCTCTGTCTGACACCGCTAGCATCTTGATTGTGGATGGGTGTTCAAGGTCAAGTTCAAGGTGTATGTGTGTGTGCATGTGTGTGTGTGTGTGTGTGTGTGTGTGTGTGCGCGCGCGTGCTTGTGTGCGTGCGTGTGTGTGGGGGTCTGGGTGTGTGTGGGTCTGGGTGTGTGAGTGTGTGTGTGTGCGCGCGTGCGTGTGTACGTGTGTGGGTGTGCGGGTGCGTGTGTGTGCGTGTGTGTCTGCACGCGCGTATGTGCGTGTGTGTCTGCGCGCGCGTATGTGCGTGTGCGCATGTGCCTGCACGTCTTTCTGTTTGAATTCAGGGTGTGGATCCGTCCAAGTTATCCGGTACGATCCAGAACGACATCCTTAAAGAGTTCATGGTCCGCAATACCTACATCTATCCACCGGAACCGTCAATGAGAATCATCGCTGACATATTTGCACATGTATCCAAGGTTAGACGTTTAAAAATATTGTAGCAAGAAGGAGCCACGGGTGTGTGTGCTTGTGATCCCCGGTTGTCTAATGGGCAGGGCACTGTCCCAGAAAGACAGGGTTGCTAGGTTTGAATCCCGCTCGTGGATCAACGTTATTATCGAGTTTTCTCTCCAGCCGGTCTACAACTGCACAATTCTGTCAGTTGTTTGAAAGATGCAGAACATTGCAGTACGATAGTCTGATGACACTGCCTTGTGTTCCTATGCCCTTTCATGGGTCACATGTAGAAATGTACACTGGAACATGCATACATGTAGGCATGCACCCAAGTACACTCATAGAATAACATGGCAGTGTTGTACAGATGTGCCAGTACCTGCTCTCTCTTCTTCTGTACATGTTTACTTCTCTATCATCTCCTTGCTGCTGCTGCTGCTGCTGCTGCTGCTGCGGCTGCTGCTGCTGCTGCTGATGCTGATGATGATGATGAGGCTGCTGCTGCTGTCGCTGTTGCTGTCGCTGCTGCTGCTGTTACTGATGCTGTCGCTACTGCTGTTGCTGCTGCTGTTGTTACTGCTGTCGCTGTTGCTGCTGCTGCTGTTGCTGATGCTGTCGTTACTGTTGCTGCTGCTGCTGCTGTCGCTGCTGTTGCTGTTGCTGCTGCTGCTGTCGCTGCTGCTGCTGTCGCTGCTGCTGCTGTCGCTGCTGCTGCTGTCGCTGCTGCTGCTGGTGTCGCTGCTGCTGGTGTCGCTGCTGCTGGTGTCGCTGCTGCTGATGCTGCTGCTGATGCTGCTGCTGTTGCTGCTGTGGCTGCTGCTGCTGCTGATGCTGTCGCTACTGTTGCTGC